>NC_066583.1:344923952-345253639 GCF_024323335.1 Lathyrus oleraceus
ACCTGGGACACATCAAACATTCCGTTTCATATTTGTAGCAACGCACAATGAAACCCAGAAGGCTTTCTTCTGGTGTGGGATACACCTTCTGTAATTGGCTTTCCTTCCTCCAGTTTCTCTCGGTCTTTGTTCGTTGCCATCTCTCGTAATCTTCAGCCACCCTTCGAGATATCCTGATGATGCATCTTGGACACAGCAACATGTCAGCATTCTTTTTGTGACATCTCCAGAGATATTCACGTAGGCTTTCGTTGGCTTTGGGATAGCCAAACTTCATCCCTTCTTGCTTCATCTTCAAACATTCTTCCACTTCCTCATTCTTGGGGGGTTTGCTTCAGATCTACCATGTTGACACCTAGACTAGCGCCATCAGTGATTGAAATTGCTTCGAACTTCTTTCTTAGGCCCTCAGTAGCCTCAGTTGTTTTCCCTTTGAGACCTTCAGTGGCTCTTGGTTCGACGTTAGCAACCTGTTTACCTTTGACAGAGGTTCCAAAGGAAACGTCGTTACTTAGGCCATCAGTAGCCTTCTTTCCATCCAGCTTGTAGCCTCCAGTTCCTGTTGCTTTTACAGCCTCCACTTCCCTTACGTCAACCATGTTGATTTCGACGGGTTCAGCATAGTTTGTCTCAGCAACGTTAAGGGGATCAGTATCAACTTTCATCTTGTTTTTCCCTTTGTTAGCGAACTTGAGGCGGCCATCTCTGATTGCATTCTGAATAAGATCCCTAAAAAGAAAACATTGTGAAGTTTTATGGCCTAAAAAACTGTGATATTTACAGAAGCCTCTTTTCTTTCGTTGTTCTAACGGAGGAATCTTGGTATTAGGAGGCACTATCATTTGGCCATCTTTTACTAATAAATTGAAGATCTTGTCACATTTGGTAACATCAAATGTGTAAGTCTTTTTGGGAAATCTCTCATTCTTTTCAGTTTCGACAGGATTTCTACCATTCGAAGGTGTAAGTAATTTGCAGGTGTACGGTGGTGCTTCTTTTAACTCTGCCAAATCTACTACGAATTCCTCAAGACCATAGGGGTCTTCAGCAATTTCAGACTCTTCGTCTTCGAATTCGACATAAGTAACCCTCTCTTTCTTATAATTCTTATTCGCTCTGGCCTTTTCAGATTTTAAGCGTTCGACCTGTCGAACCCTATCTGCTAATTGGGATATGTCTCTTAGATGCTGGGTATCTAACTTTTTCCTGATGGAATAGTCCAGACCTCCAGCGGCCATTTCGACCAGCTCATGTTCAGGCACTACTATAAAGCATCTAGACTTCAACAAACAGAACCTATTCAGATAATCATCTATAGGTTCGGTGAATTTTCTCTTGATGTTGGCTAATTCCTTAAGGCTTATCTTAGTTTGGCCCATGTAGAATTGTTCATGAAACAATCTTTCTAACTGGGGCCAAGCATCTATGGAATTTGGTGGCAAAGTCGTAAACCACGTGAAGGCGTTCTTTGTTAAAGAACTAGGGAACTATTTCATCCTCAAGTTCTCACTGTTCGCCAAATCCCCTGCCTCAGTCATGTATCTGGCTATATGCTCTATAGTGGATTCACTAGTATCCCCTGAGAATTTGGTGAACTTAGGGATTTTACAACCCCTTGGTAATTCTGTTTGCAGGACATATTCTGATAAAGGAGAAGAATAATTTGGCCGTCGAAGTCCTGTGTTTAGACCATTCTGGGCCATGATTCTCTCTATCATACTGGTTAGGTCATTTTCCATCATGTTTTCCCGCCTGACCCTATGAATTACTTCGTCTGCGTCCTGGTCTCTATTAACCATTATCACTCTCCTAGGTTGTTCTTCAGGGACTTCCCGTTGAATTGGTTGTTGTTCCAATCTTGCCCCCGTGACTCTTTCGTCAAGGGCTTGCCTTTGTGGTCGAACCTGGTCTATCGTTGGTTCTTCTCCCTGGATTATAACCTGGTTTGGCCTGCGTCGAACAACAGGTTGTGGGGCGCCTAGAAAATCTGCTATGCGTCCCATCTGTGCTGACAATTGTTGGTATGTTTGGGCATTGTCAGTATTAGTCCTATTCACATTCTGTATTAAAGGAGAAAAAATGGTATTCATTTCTCTGGCCAGAATTCCTACCATATCATGGTTACTGGTATACATTTGTTATCTAAAGGCTGCCTGATTATTCGTTGTAAGGGTAGGTAGTAAGGTGCGGATTCCTTGTGATTGCTTATTTCGACATAGATTAGTAGGGCTAGAACATCTTCGAAAGCATGTACATTCATAACTTTTAGGAATTCTCGGGCCTTATTTATCAGAAATTTGGCAAGTAAACCCTTAACTCCACTTCTTGTTACCCAATTAGTTTCAATGTCGGACTTTGTCATGTGTAAAGCCGCGGCAACTTCTTCAGACTTCGGAATCTTTTCTAAACCACTGAAAGGTGTTTGATCAAGGATAGGTATCCCAAGCAGCCTGGAGAATTCTTCTAATGTGGGTACCAATTGATAATCTGGGAAGGTGAAACAATGATGTTTAGGATCGAAGAACTGGAATAGACCTCTCATCATATCTTCTTTGAAACCGGTGGTAACTAAATTGAGGAGAGAACCATGTTTCTTGATGAACTGAGTATGATCAGGCAGTTCTGACACTAAACCCTTGAGTTGAGGAGAGGTTGCTACAAAATTGATCCGGATGGTCTTCCTGGAAGCCATAGCCTGTTTAACAGAGCAAAATTAAATCCCTAAGTCCTTGAAATGGTTAGTACAATGTCATGATGTTATGATGTCATGATGTTATGATGTTATGATGTTATGTAAGTAACAAACACAAACAAGTCACACCGCAATCATTCCTAGGTTTTTAAGGCTTGCATGAGTTCCATAGGTAAGTACCCTCCCCACTAAAGTTTGGTTGGTTTCACCTGTCCTAGAATAATAACCGGGTTCTAGAGGGATCTCAAATCATCGACCTTTCCTTAAGTCCACTTCAGTGCAACACCAAGCGGTTGACCAAAGCTTCCCTAAGGTCCAATCTCAAAGAGTGTAGTATCGAGTATCAACCAACCCCAGTTGGAACCGAAGTCAGTTATCTCACTACTTTCTAATGGCTAGGATGAGTCAATTAGGGTTCTAAAGGTCTGGTTAATGCTTTGATGACACCACGCGGACGCCAAATTTTTCCTCAAGTAAACATGAGGAACATCAGGACATCCAAAGTGTCACATTAACCGTAGCCATCATTTTAACCATTCCAGTATACGCCGGATAGTCGCGATGATCTCGTGCTACTTACCTAAGGTACACTAGATCCGGGTGTAGGATCTTTCACTCAAGCATAAAATACCCAAGCAATCCCTTAAAAGTAAATCAGACAATTCAAATAAGTGATCTTGTTTTTTTTAAGGCAACCTCTCTTTTTAAGATCCCCAGCAGAGTCGCCAGTTCTATTATACGGTGAACTGACTTTTGTGTTTTTGCTTTGGAAAGCAAATGTCGCGGATAGCAAGAGTCGCCACCGACTTTACTTTTATCCAATAAGGAAAGGCGAAAAAGAACAGGAAAGACCTTGATTAGATTTTGGGTTCGGGAGGTACATTATACAAAGGGAAGGTGTTAGCACCCCTTGTATCCATGGTTATCCATGGGCTCTTAGTTGCTTAATCACTTATGTTTTTCTTGTCCGAGAAAATGTTTGAGAAATATGGTGTGTTTAGAAAATACTTTGAAAGGAGAGTTTAACTTTGTAATGATTCTTGTACGAATGTATACAAAGTGTTTATCTCGTTTGATTTTGAAAGATGTTTAGAAAAATATAACTCGGCGATGATTCTGGTGCGAATGTATACCAAGTGGTGATTTTCTAAAAGATGTTATGAAAAGTGTGAGGTGTGAAAAGTATTTTAAGCTGTGAGCAAGCATTTAAGAGTTATGCCTAACCAAGGTCTTTATAGGTATTTCCTATCCTTAGGAGGGTAAAACTGTCCTTACTATTGAGAAGTAAGTAGTCTTATCCTTTGGATGTAAAGGGACATCGTAGGGTCGTCGATCGGTCATTGAAGGCAACATTTGTAAGGATACCTTAGCATTCGAAGGGACGATCATCATTTAACCGTAGGCTACAACGACGGGCCATCGAGGGACAAAATCATATATTCGCAGGCAACATCCGAGGGACTATGATTTATCTTATAGGGACATGATGATTTAATCGAAGGGTCTTTGCTAAGTGTATCCCCACATTCGCGGGACATGACCGTAATACCGTAAGGCAACAAAGAGAGGGCCAAGATCATATATTCAAAGGCAACATTTGTAATCAGTTAGGTAATTAGGATGAATCTCCACAAGGGTATCCCACAAATAAAGTGGAATACCTAGCAAGCTACCTTCTTCGGGAATGTGTAAGCCCTTACAAAATTCAGCAAACAGGTCAGAATACCAAATGGGGTGCGATCAATAGTTGCACCGAACAAAGGAATCGCAACAGTAATAATGTCAGGCCAATAATACATAGCTATGATAGAACATGTCAGATAAGCACAGAACAGAACGGAAAAAATCAGCGACTGTCATGTTCGCTACTGCCTCGCCTAGCGAAGGCTCGGCGAACACTCGCTACATGTTCGCTTAGCGATGTGCTAGCGAACGGCTGCGGGTTTTGATTTTAATAACAGTACGATTTCAGCAAGCTCCAAACCCTATGGCATCCATTACAGAAATTATATGGTTAAACATTCAAGACATCCATGCATACTTAAATCCACATGCAAAACCTAAGATACATTTATAAATTCAATCATAATGCCACATGTAAATTAGGAGCATAAAGCGGTAGTGGTAGTGCAAACCTGTTTGCAATTGAATTGCAATGTTGAATTGACAGATCACTCTTAGGGTTGGGGTCGGATTGAGTTGGATGGAGGTAACCTTTGTGCAGATTGAGTTTCCTTCAGGGTTTCCTTTATGGTTGCTCTGAATTCTCTTGGTTAGCCTCCAGGGTTTGCTGTCTGTGTGGGTTTGTGTTTCCCTCTCTCTGTCCTCCCTCTGTCCCCTTTTCTGAATGAGGTCTTGGTATTTATAATAGTTTTTGTGACCTAATGGGCTCAGAATGAAGCCCGAAATTTCTGGTATTCGCAAGCTTCGCTAGGCGAAGGATTTTGCTCGCCTAGCGAGCAAGCCAGTTTAAGTCATTTTCTGGATTTGGCCGCCTGTGTGCTGGGTCTTTGTTCCTTTAAGATCAATGTCTTGAAAAATGAGTTGGTTTGCCTTGAAAAATGTCTTGCAAGATTAACGGGCAAATTTTGGGGTATGACAGCTGCCCCTGTTCAATATTCTTAAACCGGGAGAGTTAGAATGGTATGTACGCCATTCGTGGTCTGGAGGTGGAAGATTATTGAACACTTAGAATGCCCCAAAAATTTGCACTTGTTAATTGAAAGTTAGTCTTGATGGAGATAGGCTTAGAGATGCCATCCAGAAAGTATGAGGATGGAGGCTTCAGAGTGCGTCGTACATTAGACCATATCTGAAAACATGGGTGTCATACTAGGTCTTACGCTAGACCGTGTAATGAGTCATCCCGATGAGATAAGGATCCAAATGGGTCATACACTGCTGGGGATAAAGGATCAGAATGGATCATACACTAGATCGTATCTGAATTGCAGAATGAACCGTCCGTTAGGTTGCATCTGGAGAGGTAAAGATCAGAATGGATCGTACGCTAGATCGTATCTGAGTAGCAAAATGAGTCGTCCATTAGGCGGGTGACTTCACTGGGGATGGAAAATCAGACCGGATCATACGCTAGATCGTATCTGAGTAGCAAAATGAGCCGTCCGTTAGGCTGTGTCTGAAAAAATAAAGGTCAGAATGGATCGTACGCTAGATCGAATCTGAGTAGCAGAGTGAGCCGTCTGTTTGGCTGTATCTGATGATAAAAGGTAGTCGTACGCTAGACTACACTTCAGAATGTACCGTACGCTAGGTAGTATCTGAGGAATAAAGATCAGAATGGATCGTACGCTAGATCGTATCTGAGTAGCAGAATGAACCGTCCGTTAGGCTGTATCTGATGATAAAAGGGGGTAGTCATACACTAGACTACACTTCAGAATGTACCGTACGCTAGGTAGTATCTGAGGGGATGAACATCCAAATGGGTCGTACGCTAGACCGTATTGGAACAGTTGAAGGAACCATACGTTAGGCTGAATCAGAATGAACCGTACGTTAGGCTATATCTGATAATATTTGTATATGTTGTATTTGCAATAAATGTCTGGGATGGGCTTAAAGATGCCATCATTAGGAGGATGTCAGAATGCTCATCAGAATGAACATCCATATGGATTATATCTGAAAGATGCATCTGAATCTAAAATGTAACCGATGAGGGTGTCCGTCTGAATGAACCTTTATTTTGACTGTATCAGGAGGATAATTAACCTGAAAAAAGGTTAGCCTCATGCCATGTCATGATGCATGAGATGTTTTATGCTTGTGAAAATAAATGTGAACATTGCATGCATGTATATGATGCGAAATGATGCATGAATGAATTATGCGTCTGAAAATTTTTGCCAGGGGAAAATAAATCCCCATATTCTGGTTGGAGATATTTGTATTGATGACCCTTTCTTAGCTGGGGGTATTTGATTTCTTATCTGATGGTAGAAATATTCACCAGGACCTGGCTGGGGGATGAAGGAGATGACCAGTCTGTCTAGCAATGCCAATTTCTTCTGGGAAATAACTGGTTTTGCTGGGGGAATAGGATTAGCAACTGGATTCATCGGAAAGCATGGTTAGACTTTATCCTCGACCCTAAAGTCTTTTAGTGATTGCTATTCCTATTTTATGCATGTATTTCGGTAAACATCAATCATGTTCAAACGCATATATTAATTCGAATTAAATCAATGGACGTTTATGCAAACAAAACAGAGAGAGTAAAACAAAAGCATCTTTTTGGGAATAAAATTGTATCGATTTTGAAAGAGGGTTTATAAATAGGCAATTTGAGTACAAGGAGACAGATATCCCAGTAAGAGGAAATTGTCAAGAAACAAAGAAAAAGGTATGAAGAAAAAGTCCTATTGATTTTAATTTCACTACTGTCACTATGTCTTCAAGCCTCTCATCTCCTGTTGTCGGATAGAAGTGATTGGCTTGTTCAGTCCCTTTGACTTGGGTGAAGCTGACCTAGATCGGGACATAGTCATACGCTTTAATCCCTAATTTTTGCCTGGACCGCCTTTTCAGGTTTTCAGTCCACCAGGATGCCCTTTCTTGCCCAAGCCGCCTTTTTAGGTTTTCGACTTGCCGGGTGTACCTTTTTATATGTTTATCCCTAGTTTTTGCCCGAACCCTTTTGGTTCGCCGGGATGCCCTTACTTTTGCCTAGATACGTCGACCTAGCGGGTCTCTTTTATGCGTAGTATTTTTTAACTATGTCTGCGTTCACGGGATGTGGGAAGTCTTCGCCATCCATTGTAGCAAGCATCATGGCTCCACCAGAGAATACCTTCTTAACTACAAACGGCCCTTCGTATGTGGGAGTCCATTTGCCTCTAGAATCACCTTGTGGTAGAATGATACGCTTTATTACCAAGTCGCCAATTTGATATACCTGTCTCTTGACTTTCTTATTAAATGCCTGGGTCATGCGCTTCTGATATATCTGTCCATGACAAACAACCGCGAGTCTCCTTTCATCAATCAAATTTATCTGATCAAGTCGAGTTTGAATCCATTCGTCTTCCTCTAAGCCTGCATCTTTCATAATTCTTAGAGAGGGAATCTGAACTTCCACCGGTAAAACGACTTCCATTCCGTAGACTAAAGAGAAAGGCGTTGCCCCTGTCGAAGTGCGTACTGAAGTGCGATAACCATGAAGAGGAAAGGGTAACATTTCATGCCAGTCTTTGTATGTTACTGTCATCTTTTGTATGATCTTCTTAATATTCTTATTGCCAGCTTCTACGGCGCCATTCATCTTTGGCCGGTACGGAGAAGAGTTATGGTGTTTTATTTTGAACTGCGTGCAGAGTTCAGTAATCATCTTGTTGTTCAAATTAGTACCATTGTCAGTGATAACTCTTTCAGGGATGCCATACCGACAAATAAGACTATTCTTGATGAATCGTGCCACCACATTCTTGGTGACAGAAGCAAATGAGGCTGCCTCTACCCACTTCGTAAAGTAATCAATAGCGACAAGAATGAAACGATGTCCATTAGAAGCAGTAGGTTTAATCTCTCCAATCATATCAATGCCCCACATTGCAAAGGGCCAAGGTGCTGTCAACACGTTCAATGGAGTAGGAGGTACATGTACTTTGTCCGCATAGATCTGGCACTTGTGGCAAGTTCTGGAGTGATGGTGGCAATCAGCTTCCATGGTAGACCAATAATACCCTGATCTCAGAATCTTCTTGGCCATCGTATGTCCACTAGAATGAGTCCCAAAAGTACCGTCGTGTATGTCTTCCATAATCTTTTCTGCTTCCCTTTTATCCATACAGCGAAGCAAAGTCGAATCATGATTACTCAAAAAGAATTTAGCGGAGAACTTCCTCAGAAACTTTCTGTCATTGATGGATGCCCCTTCAGGGTATTCTTGAGTTTCTAGATATCTTTTTACTTCGTGGAACCAAGGTTTCTCTTCTACTTCATCAGTATTCAGTTCATAACAATATGTTGGTTCATCTAATCGTGCAATGGTGATCATGGGAGCTTCATTATCCCATCTGACTCTGAACATAGATGACATGGTAGCTAATGCGTCTGCTAACTGATTCTCTTCTCGTGGAATATGTTCGAATGTAATCTCTTTAAAGTATGGGATTAATGTCAACACCCGCTCTTGATAAGGGATGAGATTCGGATGTTTAGTGTCCCATTCTCCTTTGATCTGACTGATTACTAAGGCTGAGTCTCCGTACACTCTCAAAAACTTGATTTTCAGGTCTATAGCAGCCTTGAGTCCCAAAATACACGCTTCATACTCAGCCATATTGTTGGTACAGTCAAAACATAGTCTAGCAGTGAAAGGCGTATGGCAACCCCTGGGAGAAATAATTACAACACCAACACCATTGCCCAACGCATTAGAAGATCCGTCAAAAACCATAGTCCATCGGGATCCCAGTTCGGGTCCTTCATCTGGTCCAGGTTCTTCATAATCAGTAACAAGCATGACATCCTCATCTGGGAACTCAAAATTCATAGATTGGTAATCATCAACTGCTTGATGAGCCAAATGATCAGCTAACACACTTCCTTTGATGGCTTTCTGAGTAGTATATTGGATATCATACTCTGTTAAAATCATCTGCCATCTTGCTATTCTTCCGGAGAGGGCGGGTTTCTCAAATATATATTTGATAGGATCCATCTTAGAAATCAATAAAGTGGTATGATTCAACATATACTGTCTTAGTCGGCGAGCAGCCCAAGCCAAAGCACAGCAAGTTTTCTCGAGCAATGAGTATCTTGCTTCACAGTCGGTAAACGTTTTGCTAAGGTAGTATATGGCATGCTCTTTTCGACCAGACTCGTCATGTTGCCCCAACACACACCCCATTGAATTTTCTAACATGGTCAAATACATGATTAGAGGTCTTCCTTCAACTGGTGGCATCAGAATTGGAGGTTCTTGGAGATATTTCTTGATTTTGTCAAAAGCTTCTTGACATTCATCATTCCAGATCATCTCTTGATTTTTCCTCAGTAATTTGAAGATGGGTTTGCAAGTAGCAGTCAAATGGGAGATAAATCGGGCAATGTAATTCAAGCGTCCCAAGAAACCTCTGACTTCCTTATCTGTACGGGGAACTAGCATTTCTTGAATAGCTCTCACCTTAGCCGGGTCAACCTCAATTCCTTTACCACTGACAATAAAGCCCAAGAGTTTACCGGATCTTACTCCAAAGGTGCATTTGTTCGGGTTCAATCTCAACTTGTATTTCTTCAACCTCTCGTACAGTTTGTATAAATGATCGAGATGTTCTTCTTCAGTATGAGATCTGGCTATCATGTCATCCACATATACCTCTATTTCATGATGGATCATATCATGGAACAAAACCACCATAGCACGCTGGTATGTCGCCCCTGCATTCTTTAAACCGAATGGCATTACTTTGTAACAGAAAGTGCCCCATTGCGTCACAAACGTAGTTTTCTCCATGTCTTCAGGCGCCATCTTAATCTGGTTATAACCTGAGAATCCATCCATGAATGAGAATACCTTGTGTTGAGCGGTGTTATCTACCAGAACATCAATGTGCGGAAGTGGAAAGTCATCTTTGGGACTCGCTTTATTCAAATCTCTGTAATCTACACACATTCGCACCTTACCATCCTTCTTTGGCACTGGTACCACATTAGCAACCCATTGAGGATAAGAAGTAACAGCCAGAAAACCCGCATCGAATTGTTTCCTAACCTCGGCTTTGATTTTCTCAGACATTTCAGGACGCATGCGACGAACCTTTTGCTTAACAGGACGACAATCTTCTTTCATTGGCAAACGATGCACTACTATATCAGTATCCAGTCCTGGCATGTCTTCATAAGACCAAGCAAAAATCTCTATATAGTCATGTAACATCTGAGTCAATCTTTCTTTGACACTGTTTCCCAAGCCTGCTCCTATTTTGACTTCTTTCTTGTCTACTTCAGTACCCAGATTTACAGTTTCAATTGATTCCTCATGCGGCTGTATAGTCTTTTCCTCTTGCAGTAACAGTCTGGCAAGCTCTCCAGGTACTTCACAATCTTCCTCACTTCCATCCTCGGCTTGGTAGATCGGATTTTCAAAGTCATAATGAACAGTAGCAGAATTATTATCAACAGGATCCAAAGCGGATATGGATCTGCAATTTGTTACGTGAGTGTGTGTAAGAAAGCATAGCTTGTTTAAAAGATGACAGGAAAGATAAAGAGCGCAATATTTGAATGCAAAAAGTCCATTGATTTATTTAATGTGGATATGCTTATGAAAATGACAAAACCCTTAACAAATTAGTTATTTGTGCCCCGGGCATAGACACAATGCTTTAAGAAGTTCAATCGTAAAAATTAAAAATTTGCAACACTAAAATAGGCAATAACAATTACTCCTGACTAAAGGAAATCGAGATAGTGTCTTCAGCCTTCCAATTTTTGAGTCCGTCACCAATTGTTGGGAAGATCCAGTTATCCAAGTCGCCATCGCTATCAGCATCTTCTACAGCATTAATCTGATCGTTGACCATCTTTTCAGAGCAAAATCCCAGGCCAAATCTATGAGACTTGTACGGTACATCGATCAGTTGACCCCAGCCTGTACGACCACCATCTTCGACCACGGCTTGAGCGTCTTTCAGAGAAGTCATGGCAGGAGGAGCACAAATAACCTTGGGCACACGGGAAGTTGGCTTAAGGACGGGACTGGTCGGAGGAACTACTTCAAATGACTGAGAAGGAGTCTCAAAGAATTCACCATCCATCTCAACGTATCTGAAGGTATGCACACTACTGACAATATACTCTTCTTCTCCATACACAGTGACAATCTTACCCTCTATTGGATACCTCAGCTTTTGATGGAGAGACGAAGCTACAACACTTGCCCCATGAATCCAAGGGCGTCCCAGCAAGCAGGAATAGGCAGGACGAATGTTCATTACGTGAAAGGTAGTGTTGAAGACTTGGGGTCCTATCTTGATAGGGAGAACCACTTCACCATGGACAACACTCTTCGCACCATCGTAAGCACGCACCACAACGTCACTAGGTTTCAGTTCAATGCTTTTACAGTCCAGTTTATCGAGCACAGCTTTCGGTAGCACATTCAAAGAAGAGCCATTATCGATCAGCACATGAGACAAGGTGATCCCCTTACACTCAATGGAGATATGTAGAGCTTTATTGTGATTCTTTCCTGCTGGTGTCAGGTCAGCATCGGAAAAGCCTAGGCCATTGTCAACAGCCAAGTGAGCAACATAATTTTCGAACTGATCGACGGATGTCTCCTGAGGTACATGAGCGGTCTTCAAGAATTTTATCAATGCATTGGCATGAGATTCAGAAGATAACAACAAGGATAACATCGAAATTTTAGACGGAGTATGCCCCAACTGTTCTACCACATCAAAATCACTCTTGCGGATGATTTTCAGCATTTCTTCCATTTCCTGTTTGGCAACATCTTCGATAGTAACTTCGACTGGTGTCCTTGACTGAGAAGGATTGATTACTGGTTCCTTTTCTCGAGTTTCAGGGACGGGAGGTGAGATTTCTGAAGAAAAGATCCTTCCGCTTCGAGTAATTTTACTAGTCCCCACAATGTTAACGTCATTAGGATTAGCAGAATTATCATCTTGCTTTATGCCGTGGATGTAAACATCACCTCCATAATTCCACGGAATGGCTTTGCTTGAGGAATACGGTACTGGGCCAGGTGCAGTAATAATTAGGGGAGCTACCTTGGGCTCAGCAGTAATCTTCACAGGCACTCTAGTAGCGGTAATCTTCACTGGAACTTTGGATCCGGCAATCACAGATATTTCTTCAATAGGGTTTTCCACCTCAGGAATCTTTTCAAAGAGAATTGCACGATCATCCATCAGCTGTTGAATACCATTCCTCAGCTTTAAGCAACCATTGGGTCGGGGTATACAGAGATCGCAATTTTCAGCACAACCTGGAAATAAACCAGCTTGCAATAAATTCTTCTTGATGATCAGAAGAGGAGATGCTAAGTCAGCTATATTGGGAATGTGAGAATTGTCATCCACAACATTAACAGTCTTATCATGATTAGGCATAGGAGCAGTGATGACATTAGGAGTCTCCGGAGGGTCAAATTCAATTTCTCCAGCGTCGATCATATCCTGAATCTTATTCTTCAACAACCAACAATCGTTTGTATCATGCCCGGGGCTATCGGAGTGATATGCACACCTGGAATTGGGATTATAACGAGGAGAAGTAGTGTTGGGATTTGTAGGAGGATCTCTTAGGGTAATTAAATTTGCTTTTAGCATACCCTACAGTGCTTGTGCTAAAGTCATATTGATCTTCGTGAACTGTCTTCTTGGCCTGTCTTGTCTGTGTTGGAAGTTTTGAGATGGCGGTGCTGCAATCGTAACTGCTCCAACAGTATGGTCACGATTTTTCTTGTTATGACCCCTTTGACCGTACACAGCATTTGATTCATTCCTCCCTTGATAGGGCTTTTTGGTGCTTGCAGAGGTAGCCACCTGTATCTTTCCACTTCGAATGCCACTTTCAACACGTTCACCCGTCAATATAAGTTCAGTGAAACCCGATGAGGAACTTCCCAATAGATGGCTATAGAATGGGTCAGTCAGTGTACCCATGAACATGTCCACTAATTCTCGATCAGTCATAGGGGGTTTGACTCTGCCAGCCAAATCTCTCCATTTTTGAGCATATTCTTTGAAGCCTTCTTTAGATCCCATAGTCATATTCTGCAATTGTAGCCGAGTAGGCGCCAATTCAGAATTATACTGGTAGTGCTTGTAGAAAGTTGTCGCTAAATCAGTCCAGGTGCGGATGTTAGAGCTCTCGAGCTGATAATACCACTCTAACTGTGTGCCAGACAGACTCTCTTGGAAGAAATGGATCCATAGCTTCCTATCAGTGGTATACGGCTGAATCTTTCTCACATAAGCTCTCAGATGCATCTGAGGACAAGACGCACCATCATACTTAGTGAAAGCGGGGACTTTGAATTTGCGGGGAATGACCACATCAGAGACCAGACCTAAGCCTTCGAAATCCAGACCGGGCGCCTTCTGACCCTCCATAGCTAGCATGCGTTCTTCCAGCAACTTATACTTATCATCTTTTGGAGAGTACTGTTCATTTTCCTAATCTTCATCGTCGTCCTCGGGGTTGAAGGGATCAACATTTTCCTCTTCCGAATCATTTTCTGTCTCATCTTCTTTATCCTTCGGAATTCCGATCTTGACTCCCCGGGCCTGTCCTTTAAGCCTTCTTCCCGGGTTAATGTAACTTACAGCTTTCTTGTCTTTCTTCTTCTCGAGCAAGAGAACCTTCAGCTCCTCCTGCCCCTTGGATAAGTTCAAGATCATCTCCTGGAATTGAGCATTCTAAGCCTGGAGATCTTTGACAGTTTGTTCGAGAGCCATCTTTCTGTTTAGAAGGAAGACCGTGAGAACATTGATCTTTTAGAGTACCTGTTATGCAATGCTATGTTATGCTATGCAATGTATGAAATGTTTTCAAGGACTTTTGGAATTTAACTTTGCGTAAACCACCAAAAAGGGAACTTTTATTAATAATTTCTTTAATCAATGTTCATTACAAAAATGATAATAAAATACAATGAAAGCTCAAGTCTCCCAGGGACGACTTCTTTTTGGGCGGAGATATGCGTTGAGCCTTCGTTCCTCATTAAGCTGGCTGGTGAGCTCTAATACTTTCTTCCTTTCTGCACCGAACTGAGTTTCAAAAGTATCCCTTTCCTCTCTCAACTGGATCCAGGATTTCTTAAATTCTTCAACATTGGTAGGCATATCTGGATAAGGAATGATCTGAGGGGCACCTCCTTCAACTTTTGGCTCGACAGTCAGAGGTCCGATTGCAAGATATGGCATGGTAAGCTCACGAGCTCTAGCGCGTACCCATCTGAGATAAGGTTCCATAGGAATAGAATTTTTCTGTCCTAAAGTACTTCTTTCCACCATGCCCCAAGCTCGTACAAACCTTTGACGGAGACCTTGAGAGTCGTTGTCATAGTCAAACACAGTGCCTTGAATAATTATTTCATGTGGACCGTCTCTTCTAGCATAACCGAACTGACATAGGGCTAAAGCTGGGTTATAATTAATACCTCATCTTATCCCCAGGAGTGGTACGTTAGAGAATTCTCCGCAACGGTCAATGATGATAACATTTTCTTCGGGTGGAGGACACCAATGGATGTCTGAATGTGAGAGCGACATTATCCGTTGAGACCATTTCAAATTTTGCTCATTCTTCCAGACTGATTGAGGAAGGTGCGAAATAAACCACCTAGATAATAAAGGTACGCAGCACATGAGAGTCCCTTGCCTTTTCATAGTACGAGTGTGAAGGGAATGCAAAATGTCTCCAAGCAAGGTAGGCACAGGGTTATGAGTGAGAAATATCCTAACAGCATTCATGTCTATGAATTGATCCGGATTAGGAAATAGCACCAAACCATAGATTAGTAGGGCTAGAACATCTTCGAAAGCATGTACATTCATAACTTTTAGGAATTCTCGGGCCTTATTTATCAGAAATTTGGCAAGTAAACCCTTAACTCCACTTCTTGTTACCCAATTAGTTTCAACGTTGGACTTTGTCATGTGTAAAGTCGCGGCAACTTCTTCAGACTTCGGAATCTTTTTTAAACCACTGAAAGGTGTTTGATCAAGGATAGGTATCCCAAGCAGCCTGGAGAATTCTTCTAATGTGGGTACCAACTGATAATCTGGGAAGGTGAAGCAATGATGTTTAGGATCGAAGAACTGGAATAGAACTCTCATCATATCTTCTTTGAAACATGTGGTAACTAAATTGAGGAGAGAACCATGTTTCTTGATGAACTGAGTATGATCAGGCAGTTCTGACACTAAACCCTTGAGTTGAGGAGAGGTTGCTACAAAATTGATCCGGATGGTCTTCCTGGAAGCCATAACCTGTTTAACAGAGCAAAATTAAATCCCTAAGTCCTTGAAATGGTTAGTACAATGTCATGATGTTATGATGTTATGATGTTATGTAAGTAACAAACACAAACAAGTCACACCGCAATCATTCCTAGGTTTTTAAGGCTTGCATGAGTTCCATAGGTAAGTACCCTCCCCACTAAAGTTTGGTTGGTTTCACCTGTCCTAGAATAATATTTGGGTTCTAGAGGGATCTCAAATCATCGACCTTTCCTTAAGTCCACTTCAGTGCAACACCAAGCGGTTGACCAAAGCTTCCCTAAGGTCTAATCTCAAAGAGTGTAGTATCGAGTATCAACCAACCCCAGTCGGAACCGAAGTCAGTTATCTCACTACTTTCTAATGGCTAGGATGAGTCAATTAGGGTTCTAAAGGCCTGGTTAATGCTTTGATGACACCACGCGGACGCCAAATTTTTCCTCAAGTAAACATGAGGAACATCAGGACATCCAAAGTGTCACATTAACCGTAGCCATCATTTTAACCATTCCAGTAGACGCCGGATAGTCGCGATGATCTTGTGCTACTTACCTAAGGTACACTAGATCCGGGTGTAGGATCTTTCACTCAAGCATAAAATACCCAAGCAATCCCTTAAAAGTAAATCAGACAATTCAAATAAGTGATCTTGTTTTTTTTAAGGCAACCTCTCTTTTTAAGATCCCCAGCAGAGTCGCCAGTTCTGTTATACGGTGAACTGACTTTTGTGTTTTTGCTTTGGAAAGCAAATGTCGCGGATAGCAAGAGTCGCCACCGACTTTTCTTTTATCCAATAAGGAAAGGCGGAAAAGAACAGGAAAGACCTTGATTAGATTTTGGATTCGGGAGGTACATTATACAAAGGGAAGGTGTTAGCACCCCTTGTATCCATGGTTATCCATGGGCTCTTAGTTGCTTAATCACTTATGTTTTTCTTGTCCGAGAAAATGTTTGAGAAATATGGTGTGTTTAGAAAATACTTTGAAAGGAGAGTTTAACTTTGTAATGATTCTTGTACGAATGTATACAAAGTGTTTATCTCGTTTGATTTTGAAAGATGTTTAGAAAAATATAACTCGGCGATGATTCTGGTGCGAATGTATACCAAGTGGTGATTTTCTAAAAGATGTTATGAAAAGTGTGAGGTGTGAAAAGTATTTTAAGCTGTGAGCAAGCATTTAAGAGTTATGCCTAACCAAGGTCTTTATAGGTATTTCCTATCCTTAGGAGGGTAAAAATGTCCTTACTATTGAGAAGTAAGTAGTCTTATCCTTTGGATGTAAAGGGACATCGTAGGGTCGTCGATCGGTCATTGAAGGCAACATTTGTAAGGATACCTTAGCATTCGAAGGGACGATCATCATTTAACCGTAGGCTACAACGACGGGCCATCGAGGGACAAAATCATATATTCGCAGGCAACATCCGAGGGACTATGATTTATCTTATAGGGACATGATAATTTAATCGAAGGGTATTTGCTAAGTGTATCCCCACATTCGCGGGACATGACCGTAATACTGTAAGGCAACAAAGAGAGGGCCAAGATCATATATTCAAAGGCAACATTTGTAATCAGTTAGGTAATTAGGATGAATCTCCACAAGGGTATCCCACAAATAAAGTGGAATACCTAGCAAGCTACCTTCTTCGGGAATGTGTAAGCCCTCACAAAATTCAGCAAACAGGTCAGAATACCAAATGGGGTGCGATCAATAGTTGCACCGAACAAAGGAATCGTAGCAGTAATAATGTCAGGCCAATAATACATAGCTATGATAGAACATGTCAGATAAGCACAGAACAGAATGGAAAAAATCAGCGACTGTCATGTTCGCTACTGCCTCGCCTAGCGAAGGTACGGCGAACACTCGCTACATGTTCGCTTAGCGATGTGCTAGCGAACGGCTGCGGGTTTTGATTTTAATAACAGTACGATTTCAGCAAGCTCCAAATCCTATGGCATCCATTATAGAAATTATATGGTTAAACATTCAAGACATCCATGCATACTTAAATCCACATGCAAAACCTAAGATACATTTATAAATTCAATCATAATGCCACATGTAAATTAGGAGCATAAAACGGTAGTGGTAGTGCAAACCTGTTTGCAATTGAATTGCAATGTTGAATTGGCAGATCACTCTTAGGGTTGGGGTCGGATTGAGTTGGACGGAGGTAACCTTTGTGCAGATTGAGTTTCCTTCAGGGTTTCCTTTAGGGTTGCTCTGAATTCTCTTGGTTAGCCTCCAGGGTTTGTTGTCTGTGTGGGTTTGTGTTTCCCTCTCTCTGTCCTTCCTCTGTCCCCTTTTCTGAATGAGGTCTTGGTATTTATAATAGTTTTTGTGACCTAATGGGCTCAGAATGAAGCCCGAAATTTCTGGTATTCGCAAGCTTCGCTAGGCGAAGGATTTTGCTCGCCTAGCGAGCAAGCCAATTTAAGTCATTTTCTGGATTTGGCCGCCTGTGTGCTGGGCCTTTGTTCCTTTAAGATCAATGTCTTGAAAAATGAGTTGGATTGCCTTGAAAAATGTCTTGCAAGATTAACGGGCAAATTTTGGGGTATGACACTGTTGGTTATAGGTTGCGAATTGTTGGCTATCCTACCACTTGTAAGGATCATACAACACTAATTTTTAAACCAAAAGAATAACAACAATTTTGCGAATTGTAAAACAAACTATTGTAATCAACAATTCTTTTGACACTGTCCCACTGGGCGTGCCAATTTGTTTACCAGTGATTTCTGATAAACAACCGCTAGCCTTCCAAATTTATATAGTTTTGGTAACTCACAGGATCGACTAGATTGATCCTAGGACATGTGTCTCAAGAACTATTGTTACGGTGATTTGACTCATGGTTAAGTTTGTTTCTAATTTATGGATGACGAAAAGTGTTTAGACAATAATTCTAAATGAAACTTGTGACTTTATGAACAAAGTAAATGACGATAACTTTGTAGTAAAAGGTTTCTTAAAGATAACGAAAAGACTTAGGAAAGGTAAAGATAAATGACTCGAAGTAAATGCTTTAAGTTTTGAGAAAGTACTGGAAATGAAGACTTGGCGAAGTGTAAATGCAGAAGTAAAAGTGATGATAAATTACTGAAAAGTAAAGGCAATTCGACAGATTAAAAGGCAGTAAAATACTTTAATTTAAACAATTGGTATGAAAAATATAACATGAACGAAACTTATGGTGTTCTTCATACATACATTTTCAGCGTAAAACTCTTTTCTCTCGCTTCGGTACTTCGAGTGTATTTTGTGAATTTCTATATATCTGTTTTAACCACCTCTGAATCTAAAACTAAGACCCCTATTTATAGTAATTTGACCCTAACGGCCTTTACACATATGACTGCCATGTTCGCCGTTCTCAAACGTTGCATATCTCAGATGTTTCCACGTGTTGGCCTGACGAAACGACTTTGTTTAAATTTCAAATACTTCCGCTTGAAGCTTCGACTCTGTGAACGCCTATGTCGAAGAGAGCTTTATGAAAACCCAAAAAATCTTCTAAGTTCAAGGCTTCGACAGCAAATAATTGCTCACCCACAAAGAGAATTAAACAGCTCCGCCACAGTCATCTTTTGCTTATTCTCAAAACATAATATTTCCAAAAACCTTCAGCTATCTGTCGAAATCCCCAGCTAACACCTACGTTCGAGTTTTCATCCGTCTTGTGCAAACTCGAGTATAGGTTAAATTATCCTGGATATTTCTGCATAGAAACTCCAAGATATTCGAGAGTGCATGAAATACTATAAGGAAGGTGATTTGTTCACGATTCCAACCTGGATCCATGCAATCTAGAAGTTTTATCTAACAATCTTATAGTAACTCAAACCATGGCTACCGATGCTTCAGTTTCAAGCATTAAAGTGATGAACCAGGACCTTGTCAAGTTGGATCGTTTCGATGAAACAAACTTCACATGTTGGCAAGACAAAATGATGTTTCTCTTGATTGCCTTGAAGATTCATAATGTCTTAGATCTTGATTTGACATCAATTCCAGAACCAAGAGAAAATGACACTGATGAAGTCAAAAATGAACGAAATAAGCGAAAGGATGATGGATTGTTATGTCGTGGCCATATTCTAAACGCATTATCTGATCGTCTATATGATCTATACACTGATACCCAATCGCAACAAAGATTTGGAAGGCACTCGAATTTAAATTCAAGGCTGAAGAGAAAGGTACGAAAAATGTCTTATGATAACACTGAAATTTACCGTATTTTCGACTCCGATTTCACATGCATTCTAGTTGTTTTATTATCATTTTGTTGTGTTATTGCTATGTTTTCCTTTATTTTCAGGTTTTTACTTTAATCGGAGCCCCGATCGAGAAAAGGAGCGAAAAAGAGCCAAAAACCCTAAAATTCAGCATTTTGTACTTGTGGCCTACCCCATGGCTGGCGCCACAGACCCTGCCATGACGTGTCCAAGCTCAACTTCCCTCAACTTCCATGTTCCCCACTACTTCCACTAAGGCGCCTCATTTTGTGCTTGTGGCGGGCACCATGGCCTTATGGCGGACGCCACAAGAGGAAAGTTTTTCCCTCCCATTTTCAAGTTGAAGGGCATCCTTGTCATTTCCATCTTTTTACTTGCTTATAAATAGAAACTCGAAATCACTTTTACAAACATCCAAACTTAGAGCAGAGGCAAACTCAGAGCAAATTTGTTTCACTTAGGCATATATTCAGTATTATAAAGTGGTAATCGCTTCGCATTGGAGTGTTACCACAATTGTGTAATCGAGTCTGTGATAGAGTATGTAATCGAGTTTGGAGCACTTTGGAAGGAAGTTAATCCTGCCGCCATTTTCATTTCCGCTTTGCAATTTATTCAACCCTCCGATTGGAGCAGGTTTTTATTACTTGTCTTTATCTTATTTATTTTCCCGCACTCGCTTTACTTTCGTTTATTTCCTGCACTCGCTTTACTTTTATTTATTTCCTGCACTCGCTTTACTTTTATTTATTTCCCGCACTCGCTTTACTTTATTTATTTCCTCGCACTCTCTTTAAATTATTTATTTCCTCGCACTCACTTTAAATTATTTACTTTCCGCACTCGCACTACTTTTATTTACTTTCCGCACTCGCACTACTTTTATTTATTTTAATGCACTTTTACTTTACCATGTCTAGCTAAATTTATAAGGTTAGAATGTAAGGATCGTAATTGAACCAGTAATCCGTACAATTGTTCGTAGAAACATTTAAGGGCTGTTTTAACTTTCAAATTAAGTTTTCCCGCACTTTAATTCCGTTGGGTAAGATCGAAAGTCGTCCAACGTCTTTTTAAACTTAATTGTTTTTAACTATTTCAAAAACAGCGAAAGCGCTTTGTTTAGTTCATTAGGAGATTTTAACATTAAGAAGAAAAGAGATTTTAAAACTATTTTCGGATGCGTTTATAAGTTTAGGGTCTGGTTCGTAAGAACCTCTTTTGGTTAAGAAATCCAGGTTATAATACTTTTCAACTTAGTCAAGATACTATATTTCTTAAAAATAGGTTTACTACTCTAACGCAATGCGCGCCTTTTTATAAGTGACAATAAGAGGGTTTGATTAGGGAGTACAAGTCAGTTTTGAATACGCGAAAGTGACAGTTCCTGTTAAATTAGTTCTTTTCAAAGTAGGAAACACTGCCCATAAGTAACTCTATTAGCAAGTACTTGGATTATCCATTGATTACGTGAATTACATTCGACCCTGTCTTTATTATTAAATTTATTTCAAAACTTTACTTTTCATTGCACACTCCAAAAAACACCTATTTCGATTGCCTTTGATAAACACAATAACAATAGATAACGATAGATTGACACTTGGTCTCTGTGGATTCGGCAATCTTTTATATTACTCTGACGCGTTCGTATACTTGCGAAACACCGCATCAAGTTTTTGGCGCCGTTGTCGGGGACCAATTTCGTCAAATTTCATTTTTCTGTTGTTATATCATTTAGACTTAGGTTATTTCCCGCCGGTCAATACGAAGAACTCGCAGCACCGGATGTTTAAGCTTAGTATACCCTATGGCGGAACCTGAACGTTACGCTCGCGCACGTTTATTCTTTCATAGAATTAAGAGGGCTATGACCGAAGATCAAAACCAAAGACCTCTTAAGGACTTCGCTCAACCATCTAATGAAGAACCTAGTTCTAGTATAGTAAACTCAACCATCCCAACTAATAATTTTGAACTTAAACCATCCCTGTTGCAACTAGTGCAACAGAGACAATTCGCGGGTCTCGCTACTGAGAACCCAAACCAACATTTAAAAATATTTCTTCAATTAGCAGACACTTTTAAAACCAATGGAGCTTATCCTGAGGCAATACGTTTAAGACTATTTCCTTTTTCCCTCAGAGATAAAGCCCTATCATGGTTAGATTCCCTTCCACCCAATTCCATTACGACTTGGGATAACCTTATAAGAGTTTTTCTTGCTAGATATTTTCCCTCGAGTAAGACCGCCGTTCTTCGGAACCATATAACTAGATTTACCCAAAACCAAGGAGAATCGTTGTTCGAAGCTTGGGAGAGATATAAAGAGTTGTTACGAGCATGCCCACATCATGGTTTAGAAAATTGGTTAATCATTCAAACCTTCTATAATGGACTTCATTACAACACAAAGATGACCATCGACGCAGCCGCAGGCGGTGCTCTGATGAACAAACCTTATCCTGAAGCTAGTGCCCTCATTGAAGATATGGCTCAAAACCACCAATCATGGGGAGTCGAACGAGCGACAGTTGAGAAGAAGGAAGCCCAAGGAGGAGTGCATGAACTAAGCTCTATAGACATGATGCAGGCTAAAATGGACGCATTAGCCCTTAAGGTCGAGCATATGTGCATAAACCCGAATACTGTAGCCGCAGTTTCGTCGGATTGTGAGATATGTGGAACCAAAGGACACCAATCCGCAGAATGCAGTCTATTAAACGAAACCCACTCCGAGCAAGTGAACTACACCCAAGGGAACCCATATTTGAATACCTATAACCCTGGATGGAGGAATCACCCGAACTTCTCCTATAAAAACAATAACCCTATTCAAAATAATGCACCCCTGAGACCTAGTTTTCAAGCCCCTAGATCAAATCAACCTATGCAACCTGTACCACCAAAGCCGAGCCTTGAGAAAATTATGGAAAATTTTATCACCGCTCAAACCCAACCAAACACGGAGTTCATGAACCAAAACATTCATGTTAACGAATTGATTACTCAGTTAGGAACCAAGGTTGACCAAATAGTTACTCATACTAAGATACTTGAAACCCAGATCTCTCAGGTAGCTTTAAACCAAGCCCCTCAGACTACACCTGGAGGACAATTCCCTGGACAACCTCAACAAAATCCGAGAGGACAAGCCAATGCCATTACCCTACGAAGTGGGAACGCTTATGATGAGCCACCAAACCCTAGATTGAGTGAACTCGAAACTTCTAAGGAATGTACCAAACCCACTGACGAAGTAAAGGAACCAGAGGAATCTGAAAACCAAGGAGGTCGAGAAAAAGGAGAAAAACCTAAAGACAAAACTTACCTACCACCCCCGTCATATAAACCACATATACCATATCCGCAAAGACTCAAACAAACCCAGATCAATAAGCAATATCAAAAATTTATTAAATTTATAGAAAAACTTCATGTAGAAATCCCTTTCACAGAAGCCATCACCCAAATACCTTCTTATGCAAAGTTTCTCAAAGACATCCTTACCAACAAACGTAGACTTGACGATCCGAAGCCTTTGGAATGTAATGCTATTTCCGAGGATAAATTAGCGAAGAAAGATAAAGATCCTGGAAACTTCTCCATTCCTTGCCTTTTGGGTAATCATGTCATCGAAAAAGCTTTTCTAGACTTAGGAGCTAGTGTGAGCCTAATGCCTTTAGCAGTTTGTGAGAGGTTAAACTTAGGAGAATTACAACCCACTAAGATGTCACTTCAGTTAGCCGATAGATCTGTTAAATATCCGATAGGCAGTTTAGAAGATGTTCCTGTTAGGATAGGTCAGTTATTTATCCCTATTGATTTTGTTGTCATGGACATCAAAGAGGACAATGATATACCAATCCTTCTAGGTAGACCATTCTTATCAACTTCAGGAGCCATAATAGATGTCAAGAAAGGAAAGTTGACATTTTAGGTAGGTGACGAGAAAATAGAATTTATACTTTCGAAATTTCTTATGGCACCTGTGATGGGAGACTCGTGTTATGCCTTAGATATCATTGACGAATGTGTTAGAGAATTAGAACAAAAAGAAATTATAAAAACAATTAAGTTACCATCAACTCTCATAAGGGAAGATGATGACTTTAAGAAACCCTACATCGATGATAACCTTTACGAATGTTTATCCCTTACCCCAAATCCTATGCCATGCCCTAAGAAACCAACCTTAGAACTTAAGGAACTGCCTAAGAACCTGAGATATGAGTTCCTCGATGAAAAGATGAACCGTCCAGTTATAGTTAGTGCTACCTTGAGCCAAAAGGAAACGAATCAACTTTTAGACGTTTTACGAAGATATCCCTCAGCCTTAGGATATAATATCTCTGACCTGAAAGGTATAAGCCCATCCGTATGCATGCATCGGATTTCGCTCGAAGAAGATTCAAAACCCTCTAGGGAACATCAGAGAAGAATAAACCCTATAATGAGTGATGTTGTTAAGAAGGAAGTTCTTAAGTTACTTGAGGCAGGTATAATCTATCAGATCTCAGATAGTAAGTGGGTGAGCCCTGTGCATGTAGTACCTAAAAAGGGAGGCATCACAGTCGTGTAAAACGATAAAGGCGAACACGTAGCAAAACGTTTAGAAGGAGGATGGCGGATGTGTATAGATTGTAGAAAATTAAATAAAGCAACTAGGAAGGATCATTTCCTTTTACCATTTATAGACCAGATGTTGGAGCGTCTAGCTAGACACTCTTACTTCTGCTATCTAGATGGATACTCTGGATTCTTCCAAATACATATCCACCTCGAAGATCAAGAAAAAACTACCTTTACATGCCCTTATGGAACTTTTGCCTACAGACGAATGTCGTTCGGCCTCTATAATGCCCCAGCTACTTTCCAACGATGCATGATGTTAATCTTCGCATATTACATAGGTGGTATTATGGAAGTGTTTATGGATGATTTCTCGGTTTGCGGATTTGATTTCCACAATTGTCTTGCTAACCTTGAGAAAATTCTAGAGAGATGCGTGGAGGTGAACCTCGTGCTAAACTGAGAAAAATGTCATTTCATGGTGACCGAAGGAATAGTTTTAGGACATATAGATAAAGCTAAAATAGAAGTTATAGAAAACCTAAAACCATCAGAGAAGTCCGAAGCTTTCTTGGACACGCTGGATTCTCTTGGCGTTTTATTAAGGACTTCTCCAAAATAACTAAACCTTTAACTAGACTTTTAATGAAAGATGTTGAATTCATTTTCGATGAAAAATGTAATGACACATTTAATCTTTTAAAGCAAGCATTAGTATCTGCACCCATTATGAAACCACCTGATTGGTCAGAACCTTTTGAGATAATGTGCGATGCTAGTGATTATGCAGTTGGAGCCGTTCTAGGACAAAGGAAAGATAAAAAATTACATGCCATTTATTATGCCAGTAGAACCCTAGATGCTGCCCAACTTAACTACGCAACAACTGAAAAAGAATTACTCGTTGTAGTTTCTGTTATAGACAAATTTAGATCTTATCTAGTAGGAGCAAAAATTATAGTTTACACCGATCATGCTGTCATTCGTTACCTATTAAGTAAAAACGATGCCAATCTCAGGTTACTCCGATGGATTCTATTACTACAAGAGTTTGATTTAGACATAAGAGATAAAAAAAAGGCACTGAAAATGTAGTAGCCGATCACCTTTCTAGGCTAGAACATCTAAAACCAGAACTAATACCCATAAATGATTATTTCGCCTATGATAGACTGATAGCTAGAGTAGAAACCATTGAAGATAATAACCTAGATCCTTATAGGCATTCCCAAAATTCCTTAGCAATAAGTAACGTACCCTGGTATGCAGACTTCATTAATTACCTAGCTGTTGATATAGTACCCCCTGATCTTGACTACCACCGCAAGAAGAAATTCTTCCACGATGTAAGAAACTTCTATTGGGACGAACCGCTCCTTTTCAATAGGGGTAAAGATGGCATTTTTCGCCGTTGCATTCCAGAAGAAGAGGTAAATAGTATTATCGAGCATTGTCATTCTGCACCCTATGGTGGACATGCGAGCACCTCTAAGACATATGCCAAGATTCTTCAAGTTGGCCTATTCTGGCCTACCATGTGGCGTGATGTCTATGCTTGCATTGTCAAGTGTGATAGATGCCAACGCACTGGAAACATTTCAAGGCGTGATGAAATGCCTCTAAGAAACATTCAGGAAGTAGAACTCTTTGACGTATGGGGTATAGATTTCATGGGACCTTTCCCACCATCCTTAGGAAATAGGTATATCTTAGTAGCTGTAAACTATGTGTCTAAGTGGATTGAAGATATAGCCTCACCCACAAACGACACTAGGGTAGTAATCAAACTATTTAAAAACTACATATTCCCTAGATTTGGAACACCACGTTTAGTCATAAGCGATGGAGGATCACACTTTATATCGAGAATATTTGACAAACTTTTAAGAAAATATGGAGTTAGGCATAGAGTAGCAACACCATACCATCCAAAAACTAGTGGCCAAGTAGAAGTATCTAATAGGGAGATAAAACAAATCCTAGAGAAAACTGTTTCTATTTCTAGGAGAGACTGGTCTCAGAAGCTTCAAGAAGCATTATGGGCCTATAGAACCGCTTTCAAAACCCCTATAGGAACTACTCCTTATCAACTAGTTTATGGAAAATCTTGTCACTTACCGTTCAAGTTAGAGCATAAGGCCTATTGGGCCATTAAAACTTTGAATTTAGACTACCTAGCCGCTGGAGAAAAGCGTACCCTAGACATTCATGAATTAGAAGAACTTAGGCAATCTGCCTACGAGAATGCAAAAATATATAAAGAGAGAACAAAAGCCTATCACGACAAAAGAATAGTAAAGAAAAACTTCAATATAGGCGATCCTGTTCTCCTTTTAAACTCTAGGTTACGACTCTTCCCTGGAAAGCTACGTTCAAGATGGACTGGTCCTTTCGAAGTATCCAAGATTCTGAGATCCGGAGCAGTAGAAATCAAGAACGATACCTGTAGCCCGTTCATTGTAAATGGACAAAGACTGAAGCTCTACGAAGGAGGAGACATTCCAGCATACTACTCAAGCCACACTCTGATTGATCCACCAATTCCTACTACTACAGGTGTATAAATTCTAATCGTCAAGCTAATGACGTTAAACAAGCGTTGCGTGGGAGGCAACCCATGGTTTTTCTTTCATTTTACTTTTTCGCATTTATTTAATTTTATTTTTATTTTATTTTGCATTGAGACTAAAATTTGAATGGTTTGTATTTTCAGGATCACTTTCTTAACTTTTATAGGATGCAGGATTTCGATGACATGCATGTGGCCTATAGAGATAATGCTCAGAGGGAGCGCTACATCGCTCTGTATCAGCGCCCTATGGCACCCACACGTTATCCTGATCAGCGATGTATGGAGGCATTGGGTATCGAGCCGAGTATCCGATTCTTTAGCCACCAGCTTCACTGGGATGAGTTTGTTGATGACTTGAGTAACACATATAGGAACCTGACTTTGGAGTTCTTGAGTTCATTCGACTATGACCCATACTCTGGACCAGATGGGTATGCTGCTTTCAGGCTTTTTGGAGTTGAGTACTCCTTCAGCTAGAAAGAGTTCGACAACTTATTGGGTTTCCAGACCACTCCTGATGCTATCCCGGAGACACCTATGGGATATTTCCTGGGTAAGGAGGTTGAGAAGATTTGGAGTGATATCTCAGGTGGCGAAAGCCAGGATCCATCTATGCAGCTGTCTCATGTCATACATAACCCCGCCTTCAGATACTTTCAGATGATATTAGCACATTCATTCCTGGGAAGGCCGGATGCAGAGACACTACTGAGTGAAGAGGAGATCTTCCTATTATTTTGTGCATCCCAGTCTCGCCTAGTAGCATGTTGTCGCATCCGCGAAAAAACAACCGGCGGGCTGAAACAAAACACAACACAGAGCCGCCACTGCGCGTTATTTATCCCAAAATAGGGAAAGGAAACGCTCAGAGAAACCTGGAAAGGAAATGGTCTCGCGACCAAAGAGAAAGGGTAAGGGAGTCGGTTACGCAAGGGGAAGGTATTAGCACCCCTCACGTCCGTCGTACTCGACGGGATCCACGTTCTAAGAAAAGAAAAGGTTGCTAAACATCACACACACACACAGGGGAACGCAGGTGGGGTTAAGAGAAGGGAGCTCGATAGGACATCGCATCCTATGCCTACATATCTCGTCTGGAACGAGAATCAGAGCCACTGTAGTTCGGCTCACGCATGCCAAACAAGCAAACACAAACACAGGCAAACATGGAGCCTGAATGCCAATCACTGGACTTACATCAGCATTCGAACCTAAACGCACACCAGAAGGCAAACGTGGAGCCCGACCGCCAATCACTGGACTTACGTCGGCATCCGAACCAAAACACACGCAAAAAGAAAAAAAAGTGCCCGGAGAGGTCTCGCACGACCTCCTGCCTACATACCTCGTCTGGAACGAGGATCAGGGCGATGTAGTTCCCCTGAAAGGGAAAGAAAGTCTAGCCAGAAACCAAGGGAAGACACACTACCAGGGAGCTGGACTCGAGCCTAGTGTTGTCATGCATCATTACCCTACGTTGAGGTTTCTACCTACTTGCACAACTGCAAACTAATCCTATCCAGGAAGAAAGCAAGCATACAAGCATACAAGCAAACAGAGCAAACAAATATTCACAAAGCACACACTATAGCCAATCAAGTGAGGCTCAAACAATGGGTTTGACTGCCTAAGCAAGTCATCTGTACAAGGTAGTATTCGCTCTTAACCTTGCCATTGCGAGGCTAAGGTGAAGCAGATGAAAGGTGAGTGAAGATTAGACTTCACAGCTCTTATCCCTGATCAGGGAGAGCTTCAGACAAAGGAGCGTGGGTCCAGAATGGAGGGACCCTTCTACGCTCAAAGACTCTGACTCGATTGTGCAACAACACAAGATCTTGGGTTTGTGTCCCAATGCTTCAACACACAGCTGTGTGAGCAGAGGGACGACTCACAGAATAGTGGGGGATAGATTGCATATCCCTTTGATCCACCAATTGCCTCATAGAGGTCTTTCACCTGCTTGGCACAAATGTAAACAACCACAAACATCGCCTCTTAAGGAGGACTTCAGACAGTTGCCTGGCCAAGTAACAGGCCAGGTCTTCCAGACTACATGAAGTATAGAGATTCTACCTCCCCTGGTTAAAAAGCCAAGCAACAGCAAGCAAGTTCTTAAAGAACTGTAAGCGACTAAATGTACCTGAAATCAATCAAGTATCATCAGTACTCAGACAAACCAACAGTAAACAGCAAATTGTTAATCAGTTAATCTGTACAAAGCAACACAAGTTAGTGCACACAAGTGCAAGCTATAAGCTCAAGCTCAAGCTTCACAACCTACAAAACAAAGTCATGTTAGTTCTCAACATCAAACAATCTCAATTTAATTGACTTGAAGCATTCTCCTTAAGCTTTACGCATTTCATCCTGAAAAGTCAAACCAAATGTGAGAAACTAGACCACTAGGCCAAGCCTAGGGTCCAAAAGGGAGAAAAAATTCTAAACAGCAAGCAATTCTCAACCAAAATCAAATTAATGCAAATAGAAAGCAAATGCAATTGATCCCATACTCATATCATTCACCATATTCATTTCATGACCAAAACAAGTCAAACTAGGTCAAATGCAACATCCAATGTCCAAACAGAATGACTTTAATCAAAAGCATACCAAAACAATTCCAAAAATCCTCAAATAATTCACACCTAAACAGGACATATTCAAGGTATAGCATGTAAATTTTCAGCTCAATTGCACAAAAGGAACTAGGTCAATGAAAATCAAGAAATCCAGACACAATTATTCAAGCCCATTCAAGGTATCAACACATGCATTCACTTCAAAAATTCACAAAACAGTGACAACATATTAGAAATGAATGGGACCAAAAGCATGATGTCCTACAATGTGTCTACAATCAGCATACCAAATTTCACATTTATCCAAAACCATATGAGAATTTCACAAAAGATATGCCAACATGTGTCACCCAAGGTTGCATAATGAACCAACAGTGAAGAAAATTATCAATCAAATGGAAAATGCCATAGAAAAATCCAGAAAAATTCTCATGACATCTCAACATATTAATGATCATCCATGCAAAATTTCAATCCAATCCAACAATCATAGGTCATGCAAATAAATCCAGAAAGTTGACCTAGCTAGGTGTGACACAAATTGTCACACCTAGATTCAAAAAAACATATCTCACTCCTCAGGTATCCAAAAATCACAAACTTTATATGTAAATCACCATCAACATGTCCAGAATGAGCACAAACAATTTCAATCATTTCTTTAAATGTATAAGCATTTCATGATGAAAATGGCAAAACATGTAAAAAATACACACAAGTCAAAGATCCCTAGGCCAGGTCAACATTTTACCATGAACAACTTGTGAAACCATGCCTATAAAATTCTAGGGAAAAATTGGAATCCATCAAAAAAATCCTCACTATTTTTGGACTAGTCATTATTTTTCTATGATTTTTTTAAGTTAAGATGAATTATGAAATAATTATTGAAATGTATTAATTAATTAAATGGATGGAATGGCATTCTCGTAATTAAGCCTGGCCGGTCCAAAACGCAGGCGTTTTACTAATGCGTTGTCGCTGCATGAGTGGCTTGTCCTGGCGGGAAACACCGAATTTGAAAAGCAACTGAGCCAAGTGGATCAAACACAACGCATTTCCAGATTTCTCTTCCTTCTTCGCGCGTTCAACCTCTTCACCATTCCAAAATCGGTTTTACTCATTTCTTCACCAAAATGCACAAACTCTATATGGTTGGAAAGGTCTAAGTGCCAGGATCATGAATATATAACCTAAATTGCCTAATTCTCACTACATAATCCGGATCGAGCATTCAAAGAAACAACATCAAAACTAAAAATCACGATTACTCGTTCTACAGCTAACCAATTCACAAACCATCACTTGCATGCTGATCTATGATGAACACACTACAGGAAACACATAATAATTGCAGCAATTGAGAATTTCGAAAATGCACCTTGAAGAAATGGCAGATGAAGATCTGGAAGTTTCAAGGCAAAAGAGGCACAAACAGATGATGCTCATGGATCATGAAGTTGAATGGAAAAGCTTGCTCAGCTCCAGCATGCTCCAGGCTCGAAAATTCTCAAAGTTCCATTGATGTGCAATGTGTAAACAGTCGAGATTCTTGATGTTTTTGGTGAAGCTTTCTCAAAACAGTTGAAGAAGGAGATGATTGGAGAATGAAGCAAAAGGAATCACACGAATTGATGGAGAATTGAAGGAGTTTTGTTGAATTTTGCTCTTGAATGTTCTTGGTGAATCTTGAGAATTGGAGGGAAAAGTGGTTAGAAATTTTGTGCAATTGTGATTCTCATCCAAAATTGGTTATGATTAAGTATTTATATTCCCAATTAATCACACTCTAATCATCCAATTAACCAAATGACATGTGATTAGCAAAATGTGATTTTACTAAGCAAGGGCAAAAATGCCATTTCACTATGGGGCCCATGACAGCTGTGTGACAGCTCACACATTCTCTAAATATCAGACATGATGTGTTGCAACTTGTCCCATGGTCATTGGTTGTGTAATTTTGATTTTCACTATGTCATGGCAAATGGTATAATTTTCAAATGCAATTCACAAGTGACTTGACCAAATAATGAACCTCAACATGTTATGACAGTTCAAACCATTTTCAATTTGCATTTGTGAGGTGTTGCAAAAATCCCCATGCCAAAATTCTCATTATTTCTCAACTTGGACCATTTTGCCCTTGGATCTTTAACTGTACACCTGAAAATTGACTTTTTGCATTGACCATTTTTGATGAAATCCAATTATGCACCATGAAAGTACATGTCAAATGGAGTTTGCACATAAAAAGATCACTCAATTTGGACACTCCATGTGGAAGTTATGCCACTTTAATTATGGGTCATTTTTGAAATTTAATGGACCATAACTTGCCAACCATACATGGGAATTTCATGTTCTTGGACTTTTTGGAAAGGTGAGACCAAGATCTACAACTTTCATGTTGAACAAATTTTCATTAGAAGCTTCCTTGGACATGTAATTTTGAGGTCAAAAACTTTCCATTTTTGGAAACTTCCATTACAAGTCACTTTCTATTTTTGGCAATTTCTTGTCTGACTTGATTTTCTCCATTCTTGAGCTTTGAAATGTCAAATAACACTTGTTCCAACATGAATGAAGTGTATCCAACTCATTTCCACCCCCACATCCATAAAATCAATCACAGTTGACCACAGTTGACTTTTTAACTGATAGATGAATTTGGCCATGCATAGATCAATCTGAGCCCCAATCCTCTGATGAAACGGCTCAAGGATGAAACCCTAGCCTCAATAAGCTCCATAAAAACATAAGATGATCCCCATATACATCATAGACCCCATCTCCTGATCATGCCCTGATTGGCCCAATGCGACTGATTAGGGTTGACCAGTGGTCAAAACCCTAATCTCAAGGAATCTGCTTCAACACTTGATGATGACAAACCATGATAATGATAATGTATCATTTCAAACAAGATGAAGATCGATCTCCTGAGAACCATGAAACCCTAATTTGGACTTGCACATCCTCAGATGATTAATGACCAGTCCAATGAAACCCTAGCTTGCACATAACCTCCTCATCTTCTGATCAAGACTTGGGAAGATGACTTGCACAATGTAACCACATGATATGCAATATGCAATGCCTAATGACCTAACAATGATATGGAATATGTTATGCTAGTCCCAAGAGAGGAGGGCAAATTTTGAGGTGTTACAGCTGCCCCTATTCAATCCACTGTGAACCTGTCGATATGAATAGCCTCGGCTTTCAGATGATCAGGATGAAGAGTGATTGAATACCAAGAAACAGACGAACAATTTGCACTCTGATGGGAAATAATTAACAATGCCTCTCAGAATCGGCGAATAACACAGTCTTGAAGAAGAATCCGTCCGGTACGGAGAAAGTCGGCCTAATCATCGAAACAGCAACGTCGACCTGGATACCAAAATAAATGGTAACGCAGGGATAACCACGGCCTGAACACCACATATCCACTCGGGATTATTATTCTTTTTCTTTTTATGCTTTTCTTGAACCCCGAAGTTTTCTCTATTTTTTCCATTTTCTTGAACCCCAAAATTTTCTCTTGCGCAAATGATCCTCGGATCACCGCATTTGAACCCCGCTCTCCTATTTGCCACATAATGAACCCCATTCTCCAGTTTGAACCCCAGTCGCCTGACGATAACTTGTGATCGCCATTGTGAACCCCATCTCCAGAAAATGCCGCAACATCTCCCTTTCTCCATTTGAACCCCGTCTCCAGAAAATGCCTCAACATCTTCTTTTCTCCATTTGAACCCCGATCTCCAATCTCTCGTGATAATTCCGCTGGCAACGTCGGAAATAACACCAAACACCACTCTGAGGGCGACATGTCAGAGGGTATACCTTCACAAAAGGAAGGTAGCATGTGTATCTCTTCCTCAGAAGACACCTATAACGACCTCCATCGGCCTCAGCCAGAGTCTAAGGTGACACATGAACAGAAGATAATCCTAAGGACCTCATCCCGGATACATCTTCAACTCCAATCTTCATTTGAACCCCAGAAAATGCCTCAGCATATACTCTTCTCTGATTGAACCCCGATCTCCAGAAAATGTCGCAACACTTCCCTTTCTTCATTTGAACCCCATCTCCAGAAAATGCCTCAACATCTCCTTTTCTCCATTTGAACCCCGGAATCGCGCTGGTCGCGTAACGTCTTCTGATATTATTTCCATCTCTGTCCGACGGAAACATTTCCTCCAATATCGCACTACTGGGGAACATTGCTGATCTGACGTCGTGATGCTGAACTCCTCAGAGTAACACTTTCAACTAGACACTGACTGATGACTGGGAGAAAACTCGACGTTTACTGGACATCGAACAATGATGTTTACAGGCACCAAACAATGATGTTTACAGGACATCGAACAAGGATGTTGACAGGACATCAAACAAGGATGTTGACAGGACATCAAACAAGGATGTTGACAGGACATCAAACAATGATGTTGACAGGACATCGAACAAGGATGTTGACAGGACATCAAACAAGGATGTTGACAGGACATCGAACAAGGATGTTGACAGGACATCAAACAAGGATCGACCAGACATTAAACAATGACTGGGAAATAACTCGACGTTTACTGGACATCGAATGATGATGTTTACTGACACCAAAGAAAGCTCGACTAGACACTTACTGATGACTGGGAAATACTGTTGCTCCCAAAATCCCGATGCTGAACTCCTCAGAGTACCATCTTCCAATTTCCATCTCGCACGACAGAAATCTCCTCCAGTATCGCATTACTGGGGCATACCGTTGACCCAACGTCACAATGCTAAACTCCTCAGAGTAACATCTTCCAATTTCCGGGGAAACCAAACCTCAAGCGGTAACCACGGCTTGAATCACGCTGATCGCGTAACATTCTCCGATCTTCATTCCCATCTCTGCCCGACGGAAAAGCTTCCCCCAGCATCGCACTACTGGGGAATATCTCTGATTAACCCAAGATTCTGAACTCCTCGGAGTAACACCTTGCTTTTCGGGCCAAACCACCTCTCAAACAGTAACCACAGCTTGAGACTAGCTTATGCGTGCAATATGATGCATGATTGATTTTTCTGCGTAATGCTCCATAATTATGGAAATGCTACGCGATTTATTATTTTTTCTATGCAACATGCCATGCTATTTTTACATGATGAATGTATAAAGAGGTATCCCCCTCAAGGGACTCTTCTGGGGAGCTCGAGACACTCTGCTGAGGAACTCGTCAATACTCCGATTCCACCCTACTGGGGAATGACGCTGCTGTTGGGAAAAGGTAACCCTTGCTGGGGAAAGCCTCCTTTGCACCCAATCCGCTTGGGGAATTGCTGGGGGATAGGAACCACCAACACTCAGTGGGGATACCTCGATCTTTGACTTGCGGGGGATATCAATCCCGACTCTGCTTGGAGAACCCTCACAGATACCTGACGACTTCACTGGGGAAATGCTCACAGATACTCCGCTAGGAAACAGCAACCTCCAGGCCTGGCAACTGGGGAAGCATCGATCTAAAACCTGCTGGGGATAACCATCCTGACCCTGCCAGGGGAAACGAATGCTACTCCGCTGGGGACAACCCATGCAATCCACAGGTAGAATCAACTCAGCTGGGGATGCAGAAATCCGTCTGCTACGGGAACTCATCCAATCCACTGGTAGGATGAACATTGCTGGAGATATATTTCATTGAAACCCGCTCCACTCGGGGAGTAGCAACCTTCAGACCTGGCTGCTGGGGAAACATCGTTTACCTGCCGGGGATAACCATCTTGACTCGGCTGGGGATCCATAGACCTTGGATCTGCTGGGAAGTTGGCCCTCTGATTCTGCTTGGGGACATAGCTGGGAAATGAGAAAAATTGGTACAGAACACCCGTCGACTCATCGAACCATGGTATCAACCTCCCAATCTCGTATCAGCCTTCCACTTTTGAGAATTCCCAGACTCGTCTGGATCTTTTCTGCTCCATCATCTTGTATTCCCAATCGCTCCACGCTCGACGAGACGTACTCCTGGGAATTATATAGAATTTTCAATTTTCCGACTTTGAAGAGTCTTCTTGATTAATTTCAATGGTCGTCGGACGTCTCGACGTCTCTTCATCGTCCCTCGTCCCTGACTGGACCCTGTGGGGAATTTCTACAGACTTTCCAATCTTCCGATTTTGAAGAGTCTTCTTGATTAAAATCAAGGATCGTCGTACGTCTCGACGTCTTCTCGTCGTTCTTTCGTGCACTCGTCCCTGAGCGAACTCTCTGGGGATCCGTTACAAAGCTTCCACATCACAACCTGCAAGTGAGTGAAGAATATCTAACAGTTCCTGCAAAACAGATCGTTAGATAAAACCGTGCCCCAGGCGTGTCAAGATTTCAACACTTGGGTCACTCAACCTTCCAAATAAGATTTCAAGTGTTCAATCTTATAAACATGCATTGGAAGGAACCTGTATGTCTTAAAATGCATGATTCTTTATCAAAATAATCGGATGTTTTTGCAATCAAAGCGGTAATGAAAACAAAAAAACAAAATTATTTGACTGAATGTGCATTTTATTGATTGAAAATTGTGTGGCTCAAATGAGCAATACAAAGGAAGCAATTCCTGAAAAGAGGTAATCGCACTCAAAAGGAAAAAATCTATCCTAATGGCAATGTGAAACCCGTGATCTCATCGAGTTCCAACTCGGTTACACCCCATATGTCCTCAGACTCTCCGTGTTTTCTGCCTTCTGAACAAGACGTTTCTGATTGATCCCTACCGGGTATTATCCATGATGCTTTAACCAAAGCGCAAACGATCATGCTGGACGCAGTTGTTCGTTTCAATCCCTCTTTTGCCCGGACCGCCCTTTCGGGTTTTCAGTCCACCGGGATACCCCTTTTTGCCCAAGTCGCCTTTTCAGGTTTTCGACTTGTCGGGTGTACATTTTTTTCAGTTTTATCCCTAACTTTTGCCCGAACCTTTCTTTCTGTTTTTGGTTCGCCGGGATGCCCATTTTTGCCTGGACTATTTTGTTCTTTTCGTCCAGCGGGTCTCTTATACGAAGTATTTTTTAACTGCGTCCTCATTCACAGGGGATGGAAAATCCTCACCATCCATGGTCGTCAACAACAAGGCTCCGCTAGAGAAAACCTTCTTGACCACGAACGGACCCTCATAATTCGGTGTCCATTTGCCCCTACGATCGTTTTGAGGAGGAAGGATCCTTTTCAGCACCATATCACCTACGTGATACACCCGAGGTCGCACCTTCTGTCAAAAGCGCGCTTCATCCGCTGTTGGTACAACTGCCCATGACAGATGGCTGCTAGCCTCTTTTCCCCCAATTAGGCTTAACTCTTCGTACCGGGTCCTTACCCATTCAGCCTCTTGCAACTTCACGTCCATCAGGACTCTCAAAGAGGGAATCTGAACTTCAACAGGTAATACAGCCTCCATTCCATATACCAATGAGAAAGGAATTGCCCCAGTAGGCGCACCGAGGTTCGATACCCGGTATACAAGCTTCGTACTTGCCACATTGTCAGCGCATTCAAATGCTATCCGGGAAACGAAGGGAACATGGGATCCCTTTGGCGTAACCAAAGCACTAACTCGTCCACATTAACCCCATCAGACATCAAAACCCGTTCGGATTCGGGGTCCGGCCCCTCCTCCGGGATCGGTCACTCTCAATCTTTCGATTAGAGTACCTCGAGATGTCCTCATCAGGGAACTCAAACTTCATCGGTTGATAATCCTCAATGGGTTGCGGAGCGATGTAATCGGACAATACACCCCTTGATTACTTTCTGAGAGTGCCCCAAATCAGTCAACATTCTTCTGCTCTTTCGCAACCCGTCCGGTCAATGCTGGCTTCTCAGATATGTACTTGATCAGATCCATCTTGAAATCCACAAAGTGGTATGAACCAGCATATACTGTCTCGGTCGGCGAGCAGCCTATGCCAAAGTACATCAAGTTCCCCGAGCAGTGAATGTATTGTTTCACAGTCGGTAAACTTTTTGCTAAGGTAAATTGCATGCTCTTTTCGACAAGACTCATCATGCCGACCCACTCCACCTTGTAGACCCCTCGAAGGTTGTCAAGTACAGATTAACAGTTGTTCCTTCCATGGGAGGCATCAGAATCAGAGGTTCCTGCACCTTATTCTTTTATTCTTTCAATGCCCCTTGGCAATCATTATTTCACCTGATCGTTTGATCTCTTTTCAACATCCTGAATATGGGTTCACACGTGGCTGTTAGATGAGATGTGAACCATGACAGGTAGTTCAATCTTTCTAAGAAACCACGAACCTCTCTTTTTCTTGTTCTCGGTTCAGGCATTTTTTTTTTTACAGGATCAACCTCGATTCCTCTCTTAGAATGAACCCCAACATCTTACCGGACCGCACTCTGATAGTGCACTTATCTCAATTCAACCTCCGTTTGAATTATCTCCACTGGTCAACTGACTTGCCCCGTTCTGCCAGATGCCCCTCTTCTGTTTGGGACTTTGCTATCATGTCATCATCATAGCATTTGATTCCACGATGAATCATATCATGAAACAAAGTCACTCTGATACGCGGCATTGGCGTTCTGCTTGTCTAGAGGACTGTCTTCTCTCCATGGTAGCTTATGCACAACGACACCGGTATCCGACCCTGGCATATCCTGACACAACCAGGTGAAGGCATCCACGTGTTCTTTCAACAGGGCTACCATTCTGCTCTCGACTCGCCTCTGAAACGGCCCCAATTTCCTTCCTTCCTGACCACGGTGGTGCTTGGAATAACAATCTCGCATCGCCCTCGAGCGGCTGAATCACCTTCTCCTCTTGTTTTGACAACCTGGCTAATTCCAGCAGATCACAATCTTCTTCGCCTTCTTCTTCGGCATGATAGATCGGATTGTCGAAGTCATATGAGGTGTAACCAAATTGTTATCAATGAGATCCGGAGAATTATTTTGTTTCAATATCGGAGCGAGACAAATCAAAAGAAGAGAAAAATGAAAATAAACATTGCCATTTTTATTTGTTTTTTAAACTGCAAAAATAAATGAAAAACAGGGAACACCGCTTTTTGACTGAAAAACATCCATTTATTAATGATGCAGAAATGTTGCAAAAATAAAACATGAGGTGGCCCTTACAATGAACCATTACGTTTCGGGCAAAACGTATGGCTTTCATGCAAATAAAACCAAAACAGAAATCATTACTCTCCCGGATGAGTGACAGTGATGATCTTTTTTTAAGCCTTCCAGTTCTGGATTCCCATCCCTGGCGCGCACAGCTTTATCCAACCATCAAACTTGCAGTTACCATCAGTCTCTTCACCCGTCCCACAGGTGTGATCCGAATCTTCAGTAATTGCGCTCACCATCGCCTGACCATGCGCCGGCATGGGATTAGCATTAACATTTGGAGACGGTGCAAAGTTAATAGCCTTGGAGTCCACCAGGTCCTGGACAACGTTCTTGAATGCTCTACAGCCCTCAATGTTATGCCCCGGTGTTCCAGAATGAAATTCGCACTGGGCGTTCTCATCATAGTTAGGTGGCCTTTGATCTGATCTCATCGGAACCATCGCCCTCGGCTGAACCAACCCAAGATCCATCAACTTTTTGAACAGAACAGCATATGTCACAGGCGGCTTATCGAAATGACGATCAATCCCCTTTCCTCTCACCTGGTACCCGGCTCTCTGTTGAGGTGGCTGACGTTGCTGTCGTGCAGACTGACTACCCGCAGGGATGGTTACCGCAGCAGTGTGCTGGTAGTAACGATCCCCACCATGTCCCCTTTGGGCATACACAGCACTCGATTCACCCTTATTCTTGCACTGACCATTCCCGAGTGGCTTCTTTGATCCTGATGATGAAGCATTACCACCCTGGATCTTCCCCATTTTCAGCCAACTTTCAATTCTCTCTCCGGCCACCACAATGTCTGCAAAGTTAGTCACCGGGCATCCAACCATCCTTTCAGCAAAAACCCCTTGCAAAGTACCCATGAATAGATCAGACATCTCCCGATCCACCAGCGGCGGTTGGACTCTGGCAGCCAAATCCCTCCACCTTTGAGCATATTCTTTAAACCCCTTGTTTGACTTCTGAGACATACCCTGCAGCTGGGTACGACTCGGAGCCATATCAGCATTGAACTGATACTGTTTAAAGAATGCATCTCCCAAATCCTGCCAGCTCTTGATGTCAGCAGACTTCAGCTTAATGTACCATTCAAGAGATCCTCCGGACAGACTGTCCTGGAAGAAGTACATCCAGAGCTTCTGATCCGTCGTATAGGCAGAAATCTTGCGAACGAAAGCTTGGAGGTGAGTCTCTGGGCAAGAACTCCCATTGTATTTGTCAAACGCAGGCGCTTTGAACTTTTGTGGGATCACAATCCCCTCGACCAGCCCCATGTTGGACATGTTGACAAACCCCGGAGTAGCATGGCTTTCCAGAGCCCTTACCTTCTCTGCCAGTAACTTAATTTCTTTGTTTTGTGGTTGAACACCATATTGACCGAATGGCTCATTGTGCATGGAGAATTGATCAGCTTCTCGGTCCTCCTCCCTATCATCATCAGCCCCGAAGAATGGAGGGAACATACTATCCTTCAGATTATGCCCCAGACCGGGCCCACCACCAGTAGCAGCACCAAATCCACCAGCATTGTTGTTCACCATACCCACGGTTGCTCTTTTTTCACCGTCTCTGGATCCACCCAGCCCCTGGTTGGAGACACCATCCAGGTTAACAACACTGTTAGCAGCTGAAGCTCGCTCGAGCTTCTCAACCTTATCAGCCAAAGCTTTCTGACCAACTGCAAAACCCTGCATGATGTTGATCAGCTCATTCATCTTGTCCTTCAGCTCGAGAATATCCGTGTTTGGGAGATCCATCAGTCTGGGAGTATTGCGTCTGGTGAAGTATCTGTGAGGACGGGTTGAGTGCAAAGGTACAACTCTGCGAGCACGAGCAATGATTCCTGCAAAACAGCAAACAGGTTAATATGCATGAATGCAACGTCTATCCATATGAGGAAGCTTCTGTCCTTTGATTCTGGTTTCATCGAGACAGATAATATTTTGACATTCACATTCTGAAATTCAAGATGTCTCTCAACCAGATTCTCAATCCATAATACTCCCCATATGGCTAGACGTAGGTTGGTGCAGATGAATGCAAAGTGAGAATGATGCATGAATGAATGAATGCAATGCATTGTGCCATCCTCCAAGTCATCTGAACATCTGTTGCACTGGGTTACAGCCCTGATTTCTGAACTGATCACAACCATCTGAGGAAAAACGTAACCACAAATCCACCTCAAAGGTTCCGAAATAAACGGAAGACAGATACATCATCATCATCATCTGACAATCTCTGAACAGACACCCATAACCATCTGAATCGGCCCAGGGAATCCTGAAATAAACGGATCCCCACTGATAACATCGGCCCGGGGAATCCTGAAATAAACGGATCCCCACTGATAAATAACTCGGACAGCACTCCGGCGTCTCGGAAATAAACGGCCATAAATCCGACTTATAAATATGACTCTGATCCACGGAACCAAAAGTCACCATCAATGTCACCATCTGAACATGCATCTGAAAGAATCACCCTCCCCTCACAGGTAAATTCTAAACAGGTCATCCTAAGGCGGACAATAGTCTCGACAATCGGGCAGAGATACTCAATGGGTTGGCCCTTTCGGGTGTGCCATTGTAGCTCCCTTAAGATCGTCTAAACCAAGGATCCGGGAAATGATCGGTCACCAGAGTCAACAGCCCAAAAGAGATAACCCAACCAAAGTGGAAAACCCCACTGGAAGAGCACTTCTCAGATGAACCTCGTCCGGCTTGTGGTATGTCACGTCGCAACAATGTGCCCAACCGGCATGTGAGCGACGTGAGACCACGCTAATCCTAGGTGTATACTCGGGCCTGGGTTTTAGCCCCACTCAGAACACCCACCCCAAACAGAGGAAACACCTGCACAGAGGACGGCAACATGATAGTATGATGCATGCAAATATTTATGCAAATATATACACTGGTAGAATAATAAATGCAATAAATAAAGCAAAACAAGCAACCTAAACTATCCTAGAACGCTAGGAAGGACTCGCTTAGGGAAGATGGACCAGCACAGGTCAACATTCGTGGTCCCCAGCAGAGTCGCCAGCTGTCGCATCCGCGAAAAAACAACCGGCGGGCTGAAACAAAACACAACACAGAGCCGCCACTGCGCGTTATTTATCCCAAAATAGGGAAAGGAAACGCTCAGAGAAACCTGGAAAGGAAATGGTCTCGCGACCAAAGAGAAAGGGTAAGGGAGTCGGTTACGCAAGGGGGAGGTATTAGCACCCCTCACGTCCGTCGTACTCGACGGGATCCACGTTCTAAGAAAAGAAAAGGTTGCTAAACATCACACACACACACAGGGGAACGCAGGTGGGGTTAAGAGAAGGGAGCTCGATAGGACATCGCATCCTATGCCTACATATCTCGTCTGGAACGAGAATCAGAGCCACTGTAGTTCGGCTCACGCACGCCAAACAAGCAAACACAAACACAGGCAAACATGGAGCCTGAATGCCAATCACTGGACTTACATCAGCATCCGAACCTAAACGCACACCAGAAGGCAAACGTGGAGCCCGACCGCCAATCACTGGACTTATGTCGGCATCCGAACAAAAACACACGCAAAAAGAAAAAAAATTGCCCGGAGAGGTCTCGCACGACCTCCTGCCTACATACCTCGTCTGGAACGAGGATCAGGGCGATGTAGTTCCCCTGAAAGGGAAAGAAAGTCTAGCCAGAAACCAAGGGAAGACACACTACCAGGGAGCTGGACTCGAGCCTAGTGTTGTCATGCATCATTACCCTACGTTGAGGTTTCTACCTACTTGCACAACTGCAAACTAATCCTATCCAGGAAGAAAGCAAGCATACAAGCATACAAGCAAACAGAGCAAACAAATATTCACAAAGCACACACTATAGCCAATCAAGTGAGGCTCAAACAATGGGTTTGACTGCCTAAGCAAGTCATCTGTACAAGGTAGTATTCGCTCTTAACCTTGCCATTGCGAGGCTAAGGTGAAGCAGATGAAAGGTGAGTGAAGATTAGACTTCACAGCTCTTATCCCTGATCAGGGAGAGCTTCAGACAAAGGAGCGTGGGTCCAGAATGGAGGGACCCTTCTACGCTCAAAGACTATGACTCGATTGTGCAACAACACAAGATCTTGGGTTTGTGTCCCAATGCATCAACACACAGCTGTGTGAGCAGAGGGACGACTCACAGAATAGTGGGGGATAGATTGCATATCCCTTTGATCCACCAATTACCTCATAGAGGTCTTTCACCTGCTTGGCACAAATGTAAACAACCACAAACATCGCCTCTTAAGGAGGACTTCAGACAGTTGCCTGGCCAAGTAACAGGCCAGGTCTTCCAGACTACATGAAGTATAGAGATTCTACCTCCCCTGGTTAAAAAGCCAAGCAACAGCAAGCAAGTTCTTAAAGAACTGTAAGCGACTAAATGTACCTGAAATCAATCAAGTATCATCAGTACTCAGACAAACCAACAGTAAACAGCAAATTGTTAATCAGTTAATCTGTACAAAGCAACACAAGTTAGTGCACACAAGTGCAAGCTATAAGCTCAAGCTCAAGCTTCACAACCTACAAAACAAAGTCATGTTAGTTCTCAACATCAAACAATCTCAATTTAATTGACTTGAAGCATTCTCCTTAAGCTTTACGCATTTCATCCTGAAAAGTCAAACCAAATGTGAGAAACTAGACCACTAGGCCAAGCCTAGGGTCCAAAAGGGAGAAAAAATTCTAAACAGCAAGCAATTCTCAACCAAAATCAAATTAATGCAAATAGAAAGCAAATGCAATTGATCGCATACTCATATCATTCACCATATTCATTTCATGACCAAAACAAGTCAAACTAGGTCAAATGCAACATCCAATGTCCAAACAGAATGACTTCAATCAAAAGCATACCAAAACAATTCCAAAAATCCTCAAATAATTCACACCTAAACAGGACATATTCAAGGTATAGCATGTCAATTTTCAGCTCAATTGGACAAAAGGAACTAGGTCAATGAAAATCAAGAAATCCAGACACAATTATTGAAGCCCATTCAAGGTATCAACACATGCATTCACTTCAAAAATTCACAAAACAGTGACAACATATTAGAAATGAATGAGACCAAAAGCATGATGTCCTACAATGTGTCTACAATCAGCATACCAAATTTCACATTTATCCAAAACCATATGAGAATTTCACAAAAGATATGCCAACATGTGTCACCCAAGGTTGCATAATGAACCAACAGTGAAGAAAATTATCAATCAAATGGAAAATGCCATAGAAAAATCCAGAAAACCTCTCATGACATCTCAACATATTAATGATCATCCATGCAAAATTTCAATCCAATCCAACAATCATAGGTCATGCAAATAAATCCAGAAAGTTGACCTAGCTAGGTGTGACACAAATTGTCACACCTAGATTCAAAAAAACATATCTCACTCCTCAGGTATCCAAAAATCACAAACTTTATATGTAAATCACCATCAACATGTCCAGAATGAGCACAAAAAATTTCAATCATTTCTTTAAATGTATAAGCATTTCATGATGAAAATGGCAAAACATGTAAAAAATACACACAAGTCAAAGATCCCTAGGCCAGGTCAACATTTTACCATGAACAACTTGTGAAACCATGCCTATAAAATTCTAGGGAAAAATTGGAATCCATCAAAAAAATCCTCACTATTTTTGGACTAGTCATTATTTTTCTATGATTTTTTTAAGTTAAGATGAATTATGAAATAATTATTGAAATGTATTAATTAATTAAATGGATGGAATGGCATTCTCGTAATTAAGCCTGGCCGGTCCAAAACGCAGGCGTTTTACTAATGCGTTGTCGCTGCATGAGTGGCTTGTCCTGGCGGGAAACACCGAATTTGAAAAGCAACTGAGCCAAGTGGATCAAACACAACGCATTTCCAGATTTCTCTTCCTTCTTCGCGCGTTCAACCTCTTCACCATTCCAAAATCGGTTTTACTCATTTCTTCACCAAAATGCACAAACTCTATATGGTTGGAAAGGTCTAAGTGCCAGGATCATGAATATATAACCTAAATTGCCTAATTCTCACTACATAATCCGGATCGAGCATTCAAAGAAACAACATCAAAACTAAAAATCACGATTACTCGTTCTACAGCTAACCAATTCACAAACCATCACTTGCATGCTGATCTATGATGAACACACTACAGGAAACACATAATAATTGCAGCAATTGAGAATTTCGAAAATGCACCTTGAAGAAATGGCAGATGAAGATCTGGAAGTTTCAAGGCAAAAGAGGCACAAACAGATGATGCTCATGGATCATGAAGTTGAATGGAAAAGCTTGCTCAGCTCCAGCATGCTCCAGGCTCGAAAATTCTCAAAGTTCCATGGATGTGCAATGTGTAAACAGTCGAGATTCTTGATGTTTTTGGTGAAGCTTTCTCAAAACAGTTGAAGAAGGAGATGATTAGAGAATGAAGCAAAAGGAATCACACGAATTGATGGAGAATTGAAGGAGTTTTGTTGAATTTTGCTCTTGAATGTTCTTGGTGAATCTTGAGAATTGGAGGGAAAAGTGGTTAGAAATTTTGTGCAATTGTGATTCTCATCCAAAATTGGTTATGATTAAGTATTTATATTCCCAATTAATCACACTCTAATCATCCAATTAACCAAATGACATGTGATTAGCAAAATGTGATTTTACTAAGGGCAAAAATGCCATTTCACTATGGGGCCCATGACAGCTGTGTGACAGCTCACACATTCTCTAAATATCAGACATGATGTGTTGCAACTTGTCCCATGGTCATTGGTTGTGTAATTTTGATTTTCACTATGTCATGGCAAATGGTATAATTTTCAAATGCAATTCACAAGTGACTTGACCAAATAATGAACCTCAACATGTTATGACAGTTCAAACCATTTTCAATTTGCATTTGTGAGGTGTTGCAAAAATCCCCATGCCAAAATTCTCATTATTTCTCAACTTGGACCATTTTGCCCTTGGATCTTTAACTGTACACCTGAAAATTGACTTTTTGCATTGACCATTTTTGATGAAATCAAATTATGCACTATGAAAGTACATGTCAAATGGAGTTTGCACATAAAAAGATCACTCAATTTGGACACTCCATATGGAAGTTATGCCACTTTGATTATGGGTCATTTTTGAAATTGAATGGACCATAACTTGCCAACCATACATGGGAATTTCATGTTCTTGGACTTTTTGGAAAGGTGAGACCAAGATCTACAACTTTCATGTTGAACAAATTTTCATTCGAAGCTTCCTTGGACATGTAATTTTGAGGTCAAAAACTTTCCATTTTTGGAAACTTCCATTACAAGTCACTTTCTATTTTTGGCAATTTCTTGTCTGACTTGATTTTCTCCATTCTTGAGCTTTGAAATGTCAAATAACACTTGTTCCAACATGAATGAAGTGTATCCAACTCATTTCCACCCCCACATCCATAAAATCAATCACAGTTGACCACAGTTGACTTTTTAACTGATAGATGAATTTGGTCATGCATAGATCAATCTGAGCCCCAATCCTCTGATGAAACGGCTCAAGGATGAAACCCTAGCCTCAATAAGCTCCATAAAAACATAAGATGATCCCCATATACATCATAGACCCCATCTCCTGATCATGCCCTGATTGGCCCAATGCAACTGATTAGGGTTGACCAGTGGTCAAAACCCTAATCTCAAGGAATCTGCTTCAACACTTGATGATGACAAACCATGATAATGATAATGTATCATTTCAAACAAGATGAAGATCGATCTCCTGAGAACCATGAAACCCTAATTTGGACTTGCACATCCTCAGATGATTAATGACCAGTCCAATGAAACCCTAGCTTGCACATAACCTCCTCATCTTCTGATCAAGACTTGGGAAGATGACTTGCACAATGTAACCACATGATATGCAATATGCAATGCCTAATGACCTAACAATGATATGGAATATGTTATGCTAGTCCCAAGAGAAGAGGGCAAATTTTGAGGTGTTACACATGTGGGAACTTTTTATTATACAGTCTCAGCGGTATCTCCAGATCTACCGAAGGAGTCATCCATGTGGGCGGAATCATCACGCAGATTGCTGTCGCTTTAGGTCTGTCTCGCAAGCTGTCACATCTCCAGATCTACTGTAGGTACACCACCATGGACATCGACTTCTGTTTGACCAGAGGATTGATGAGGAGAGCCTCTTTCCACCCATGTCAGTTCCGACTGCTAGTAGACAGCGAGGCTATCCATTACTTCACACTGCCAGATCCTATGATGACCAGTGTGCATGATCCAGCGAATTGGAGTTATGCTCTAGAGGGCCAGGGAGAGACCATTGAGGAACCAAGATCACCACCCATTGCTGAATACACACCTACACCACCATCTCCCAGAATCACTGTTTTCTCTAATAATCTTTCACTACAGACACCCGACATCCGCACTCAGATTGCTGAGTGTCGTAGAGAGATCGCAGCGTTTAGACAGGAGGTGGCTGACATCACTTTACAGATGGGAGTGTCTGATCTCACCCATGCTACTGAAGCCGACTATCTATATCAGGAGATCGCAGAGCTCAAGCAGGAGGTGGCCAGGCTCCGTGGATCCTCTCAGGAAGATGACATCCCCACTATATGATCTCACCATTTCATCTTTTTTTTTATATATTTCTCGTATTTACATAACTCATCTTATATTATCGCATTTAGAATATTATATAAACTACATCTATACAGTAGTATTTCTATTTTTATCTATATATGTTTTATGTTTGTTTTTATTTGCATTTTAATTTTTCATTTATTTATTTATTTATATTTAATTTTGTTTTAGTTTCATTTTTTATTTTTTGTTTTTACTTTTATAAAATTATGCAAGTCAAAGATACTAGGAAAATCACAAGACAAATGCTATCCGGACCCCTCAAAGCCAAAAGACAAGCGAAGCCCAAGCCAAAGGACCAAAATTCGGCCCAGCCAGATTTTGCCTTGTGGCGCCCGCCATAGACCCTGTGGCGCCCGCCACAGCGTCTGTAAAAGGTCGGGGCAGAACCCCTTTCTTCACCATTTTTGCAACTTACAACCTTCCAAACCCATTTTTTCACCTTGGAAAAACATCCTTGAACCCACAAAAAGCTCATACTTTTCTAACCACCACACCATACAAATCATCTTTCCGAATTCCATTTTCATTTTCATCCGTCGGATTTCGTAAAAATCCAACTTTTTCACAAACCACTTCATCTTCTTCGTCACTTCTCAAGAGCTTTCAAATGGAGTTTAACGGATTCATTCTCCGAGGAGGGAAACCGGGGGATCGACAAAGAAAAATTATTGAACGGGTGCAAAATCGGGAAATCCTCCCGACAAGGTATGTTGACGAAAATTGTCTCTACACTTTAGGTATCTATCATAGCATATTTCATTTATTAGATAATTTAGGTTTGCATAATTTCTTTTCCAATAAAGAACCTACCTATGAGCGGTTGACAATTGAATTTTTGAGTTCCTTAATTTATATTGTCAACCCTAACACTGCTAGCATAGTTGGTACTGTCAAATTTAGAATGTTTGCTGTTGAATACCAATTCAGTACCGACGAACTAGCCAGCTTGTTAGGAATCCCTCATGGGGACGGTGCTATTTGTGAGGCCCCTTTGGATTCCGAATGGTCTGTTGAGGTATTTTCCTTCTGGGAGCCTTTATCAAACACTTCCATAAACTCTTTTGAAGGATTTCTTGCCTCAACTATCCATAACCCGGCCATCAGAGTTTTTAGATATCTGTTGGCATGCACTATTTTTGGCCGGGAGAATCCAAATAAGGTTAATGCTAGAGAGCTTCTATTTTTACAAGGAAGCCTCACAAATAAATGTATTAATTCGGTCCCGTTCATGCTTGCTCATATGACATTAACTTCGAATAAAGCGGGACCGATTTCTTTTGGTGGATTGATTACATCTATTGCTCGGGCGCTTAACCTGAACGATGAGATGGCTACCCTAGAACCCTTACCTCCTCGCGCAATTAACCTAAAATTTCTGAGAGATATGAAATTGTGCCGCTCGAGGAGAGAAGGAGGCTATATGCTTATGGTTCATAGTGTAGCCATCCCGTCTGTTGTTTTACCGTGCACTAGACGTACAGATGTACGAGATGAAAGGAATTGGACCTACACTTTAGATGCCCCACCTGTTTTGGGTCCTCTTCCTCCTAACATTCCTGATGAGGCGGGATATGACAGTGATTATGAATATGATTGGAGAGAGAGATCTCCCGTACCCCATGTGTCCCCCCATCATCCTTCACCACCACACACCGCACCATCTTCTTCTTTTGCAGGTACCACTCCTGGCTTCTATATTACAGAGGAGATATGGCGTGACCACATGGCTAGAGAGCAAAGGCGTGACGACCTACTCTCTACCATCCAGCAACAAATGACGGATAACATGAACTTCATGCGAGAGTCGCAGCGGAGGACAGATAGGTCCTACGACACTGTTTTACAATCCCTGCAAACGATCACAGATACACAAGCCCGTCAGCAAAACTACCACCAGAGACACATGGCACTAATTGAAGCCACTCAAGGTTCCATTATAGGTAACCTTCGAGAGGTGAGGACGCTCAGGATGCCCTGATGGCGAGGATGGTTCAGAGAGATCGTCGTCGTACCCGATCCCGTCGTCCACCTCAGGATGGCGAGGGCACTAGTGGTCAGCAATAGGTTGTCAGGTAACTCTTCCCTTATCTTATTTCGAAACATTGGGGACAATGTTCGATTTAAGTGTGGGAGGAGACTCTATCGTCTTTTCTTTATTGCTTTTCTCGTTTTTCCTTTATCGCTTTTTCTTTACTGTTTTTAGATAGTTTATTTATTGTTATTTCCTTTTAGTTGTTTATTTTGCTTTTTAGTATAATGCATGAGTCTGACGAGTCACCAAATACAGTAGATCTTTAGTACAATCCTACCTCCCCATACCTTTAGCCCCACTGAAATATTTTTTGCAAAAGAAAATAGTGTTATTCCCAAAGTTTTCAGGTTTTAAAGACATGTTTTGAGTAAGGATGCGGTGAATTGGGAGAACTTTGCGAAACATCAGTATCTGTTTTAGCACCATAAGCTTCGTAAATATAGGAATCATTCCCGAAACCCCATATACCATGGCCTTAATCATCATTTCTGTATAAGTCCTTAGTAGTTTATCTCAGCAGTCAGCTCCGGCCTACGCATCCTCTACGTAGGGGACCGATGCAAATAAGTGAATGATCCAGAAAAACAAAAAAATAAAAGAAAGCAAATAGGCAACTCCGGTATAGGTGACCCTCACAAAGTCATTTAAACCAAAGAATTGTAAAAAATTGCTATAAAAAGAAAAAGAAAAAGAAAAAGAAAAACTTACCCACTGTTAGTTGGTTCAGAGGTATCTGGCACTGAACTCGGTAGGGCGGATTACGATTCGATCCCCCACAACTACAGTTGGATCCAATAAAAGGGTTTACACATATTTATGTGCCAGAAACCCCATGCTCAGATCATAATCACTAACAGACCACTCTACTACGAAGCATGTACGGATAACGGGCTTAATGTGATTGCGCCTGAATGAAAAGGACACAAAAGAGATGAAGAGGCATGCCTAGGTATTGTGGGATAATATGGGTTGGTTAATATAGGAATGAAGTTTATGTCCGTATTTGTGGATTAGTGTCATCATGATACCCTTAGTTCATTCAGTTAGTACCTATCACTGCATCCCGACATTGAACTTAGAATTTTTACCTGAAGCACTCGTTTACACAAATTTTCTTTTATGAGCTTTTTAATGTTTTGCTTGAGGACAAGCAAAGGTTTAAGTGTGGGAGAGTTTGATAACACTGAAATTTACCGTATTTTTGACTCCGATTTCACATGCATTCTAGTTGTTTTATTATCATTTTGTTATGTTATTGTTATGTTTTCCTTTGTTTTCAGGTTTTTACTTTAATCGGAGCCCCGATCGAGAAAAGGAGCGAAAAAGAGCCAAAAACCCTAAAATTCAGCATTTTGTACTTGTGGCCTACCCCATGGCTGGCGCCATAGACCCTGCCATGACGTGTTCAAGCTCAACTTCCACGTTCCCCACTACTTCCACTAAGGCGCCTCATTTTGTGCTTGTGGCGGGCGCCATGGCCTTGTGGCGGGCGCCACAAGAGGAAAGTTTTTCCCTCCCATTTTCAAGTTGAAGGGCATCCTTGTCATTTCCATCTTTTTACTTGCTTATAAATAGAAACTCGAAATCACTTTTACAATCATCCAAACTTAAAGCAGAGGCAAACTCAGAGCAAATTTGTTTCACTTAGGCATATATTCAGTATTATAAAGTGGTAATCGCTTCGCATTGGAGTGTTACCACAATTGTGTAATCGCTTTACTTTATTTATTTCCTCGCACTCGCTTTAAATTATTTATTTCCTCGCACTCGCTTTAAATTATTTACTTTCCGCACTCGCACTACTTTTATTTACTTTCCGCACTCGCACTACTTTTATTTATATTAATGCACTTTTACTTTACCATGTCTAGCTAAATTTATAAGGTTAGAATGTAAGGATCGTAATTGAACCAGTAATCCGTACAATTGTTCGTAGAAACACTTAAGGGCTATTTTAACTTTCAAATTAAGTTTTCCCGCACTTTAATTCCGTTGGGTAAGATCGAAAGCCGTCCAACGTCTTTTTAAACTTAATTATTTTTAACTATTTCAACAACAGCGAAAGCGCTTTGTTTAGTTCATTAGGATATTTTAACATTAAGAAGAAAAGAGATTTTAAAACTATTTTCGGACGCGTTTATAAGTTTAGGGTCTGGTTCGTAAGAACCTCTTTTGGTTAAGAAATCCAGGTTATAATACTTTTCAACTTAGTCAAGATACTATATTTCTTAAAAATAGGTTTACTACTCTAACGCAATGCGCGCCTTTTTATAAGTGACAATAAGAGGGTTTGATTAGGGAGTACAAGTCGGTTCTGAATACGCGAAAGCGACAGTTCCTGTTAAATTAGTTCTTTTCAAAGTAGGAAACACTGCCCATAAGTAGCTCTATTAGCAAGTACTTAGATTATCCATTGATTACGTGAATTACATTCGACCCTGTCTCTATTAATTAAATTTATTTCAAAACTTTACTTTTCATTGCACACTCCAAAAACACCTATTTCGATTTCCTTTGATAAACACCATAACAATAGATAACGATAGATTGACACTTGGTCTCTGTGGATTCGACAATCTTTTATATTACTCTGACGCGTTCGTATACTTGCGAAACACCGCATCAAGTTTTTGGCGCCGTTGTCGGGGACCAATTTCGTCAAAATTTCATTTTTCTGTTGTTATATCGTTTAGACCTAGGTTATTTCCCGCCGGTCAATGCGAAGAACTCGCAGCACCGGAAGTTTAAGCTTGGTATACCCTCTGGCGGAACCTGAACGTTACGCTCGCGCACGTTTATTTTTTCATAGAATTAAGAGAGCTATGGCCGAAGATCAAAACCTGAACGTTTCGCTCAACCATCTAATGAAGAACCTAGTTCTAGTATAGTAAACCCAACCATCCCAGCTAATAATTTTGAACTTAAACCATCCCTGTTGCAACTAGTGCAACAAAGATAATTCGCGGGTCTCGCTACTGAGAACCCAAACCAACATTTAAAAATATTTCTTCAATTAGCAGACACTTTTAAAACCAATGGAGCTTCTCCTGAGGCAATACGTTTAAGACTATTTCCTTTTTCCCTCAGAGATAAAGCCCTATCATGGTTAGATTCCCTTCCACCCAATTCCATTACGACTTGGGATAACCTTAGAAGAGTTTTTCTTGCTAGATATTTTCCCCCGAGTAAGACCGTCGTTCTTCGAAACCATATAACTAGATTTACCCAAAACCAAGGAGAATCGTTGTTCGAAGCTTGGGAGAGATATAAAGAGTTGTTACGAGCATGCCCACATCATGGTTTAGAAAATTGGTTAATCATTCAAACCTTCTATAATGGACTTCATTACAACACAAAGATGACCATCGACGCTGCCGCAGGCGGTGCTCTGATGAACAAACCTTATCCTGAAGCTAGTGCCCTCATTGAAGATATGGCTCAAAACCACCAATCATGGGGAGTCGAACGAGCGAAAGTTGAGAAGAAGGAAGCCCAAGGAGGAGTGCATGAACTAAGCTCTATAGACATGATGAAGGCTAAAATGGACGCATTAGCCCTTAAGGTCGAGCATATGTGCATAAACCCGAATACTGTAGCCGCAGTTTCGTCGGATTGTGAGATATGTGGAACCAAAGGACACCAATCCGCAGAATGCAGTCTATTAAACGAAACCCACTCCGAGCAAGTGAACTACACCCAAGGGAACCCATATTCGAATACCTATAACCCTGGATGGAGGAATCACCCGAACTTCTCCTATAAAAACAATAACCCTATTCAAAATAATGCACCCCGAGACCTAGTTATCAAGCCCCTAGATCAAATCAACCTATGCAACCTGTACCACCAAAGTCGAGCCTTGAGAAAATTATGGAAAATTTTATCATCGCTCAAACCCAACAAAACAAGGAGTTCATGAACCAAAACATTCATGTTAACGAATTGATTACTCAGTTAGGAACAAAGGTTGACCAAATAGTTACTCATACTAAGATGCTTGAAACCCAGATCTCTCAGGTAGCTTTAAACCAAGCCCCTCAGACTACACCTGGAGGACAATTCCCTAGACAACCTCAACAAAATCCGAGAGGACAAACCAATGCCATTACCCTACGAAGTGGGAACGCTTATGATGAGCCACCAAACCCTAGATTGAGTGAACCCGAAACTTCTAAGGAATGTACCAAACCCACGGACGAAGTAAAGGAACCAGAGGAATCTGAAAACCAGGGAGGTCGAGAAAAAGGAGAAGAACCTAAAGACAAAAGTTACGTACCACCCCCGCCATATAAACCACATATACCATATCCGCAAAGACTCAAACAAACCCAGATCAATAAACAATATCAAAAATTTATTAAAGTTATAGAAAAAGTTCATGTAGAAATCCCTTTCACAGAAGCCATCACCCAAATACCTTCTTATGCAAAGTTTCTCAAAGACATCCTTACCAAAAGGTGGTTGATATGTGTGCGGATAACCATGCCACTTTACTCGAGACCGTAGGCATAACAATTCCAAAAATGAAGTTAATGTTGTTCATGCTAATGACGGCATAATTGCTACGGTGAGCGATATTATGGCAATCAAAGGCAAAGTGCAAGGATGGTGGTATGATACATGTGCTACCGTGCATGTTTTTTATGACAAAGTAGCATTTAAAACATATTCTTAAGTAAATGATGGACAATAAGTGCATATGGGAAATAAAGTACGATCTAAAGTCGTTGGAATGAGATCCGTCGAACTAAATTTCACTTCCAGAAAGAAAGTCACTCTTGTCATTGTAATCCATGTCCCCGACATGAATGGGAACCTTATTAGTGCGGATTTGTTGGAAAATCGAGTGTTAAGTTTGTTTATCAATCGGGAAAACTAATAATAACCTGTAATGGTGTATTTGTAGGAAAAGGATATTCCTCCAAGGAAATGATTAAACTTTGTACTATCAATAATATTATTAATGAAATTTTTATATTTGCTTATATGATTAAATCTATTTCTTTATGGCATTCTAAATTAGCACATATTGGTCTTAGTACTATGAATAGGCTAATTAAATCCAGATTCATCTCATACAATATTTTTGATTTCGAAAAATGTGAAATATGTGTTAAATAAAAAATAATCAAGAAACCTTTCAAAAGTGTTGAAAAAAAATCAATTTTGTTTGATCTTGTACACTCTGGTTTGTGTGAATTTAATGACATATTAACCCATGGGGGAGACTGGTATTTAATAACCTTTATCGATGATTGCTCTAAATTCACATATGTATACCTTTTAAAGCATAAAGATGATGCTTTTAATGCCTTTAAGATTTATAAAGAAGAAGTAGAAAATCAATTAAGTAGAAATATCAAAGTCTTTAGGAGTGATAGGGACGTTGAATACTTTTCTACATAATGTGATACATATTGTGAAGAATATGGAATTATACATGAATGTTATGCACCTCGTACACCACAACAAAATGGTCTAGCCGAGAGAAAGAATCGAACATATCAAGAAATGATAAATATTATGTTAATGCAATCTGAGTTGCCATTTTATTTGTGGGGTGAAGCATTACTACCCGCATGTCATATAATGAGTATGATTCCTTTAAAGCTAATCAGTATTTCTCCATATAAGATATGGAAAGGTATATCACCAAACATTGGTTATTTTAGAGTGTAGGGTGTGTAGCATATTACAAGAATATGGATCTTAAAATAACTAAATTGGATCCTCGAGGGATCAAATGTGCTTTCATAGGATATACATCCAACAACAAAGCATATAAACTTTTAAATCTGGAGTCTAATGTAATCGTTGAATCCCAAGATCTGAAGTTCTTTAAAAACCTTATCATAAAGAATAAGGAATATGAGATTCCCATGGATGAAGAATATCATGACGAAGAATCTCCACAAATTATTGAAATACAACCCGAAAGTATTTCACGGATTGTTGAAACATAACTCGAGCCTAGGATAAGCAAAAAGGCCTGAAAAGTTAAAGCTCTATGACCAAATGAAATTGATTCTCAACTTATTTTCTTTTATCTAGTTGAAGGAAATTGCAAGAATGATGTTCATAAGATCCCTTTTATTATTCAATTAGAAGATTATCCTAAAACCTATAAAGAGGTTGTGGCTTCAAGGGACTCTTTTTTTTTAAAAGATGTTATCCAAGACGAAATAGATTCAAGGATCTCAAATCACACTTAGGAACATGTCGATCTTCCAAAGGGTTCAAGGCCCATTGGATGTAAATAGGTGTTTAGAAAGAAGTATCATGGCGATGGTACATTAAACACCTATAAGGCTAGATTAGTAGCAAAATGGTTCAGACAAAAAGAAGGTGTTGATTATTTTGACACATATGCACCAGTAGCAAGGACGACGACAATAAGAGTATTGTTTTCATTAGCTTCTCCGAATGACCTTATTGTTCATAAAATGGATATTAAAACAAAATTCTTAAATGGAGATGAAATCTACATGGAACAACAAGAAGGTTACGTGCTTCCTAAAAATGAACAAAAGGTATGCAAACTTGTCAAATCCTCGTATAGTTTAAAACAGACACCAAAACAATGGCATCAAAAGTTTGACTTTGTCATACTTTCAAATGGATTTATTCCAAATTCTTATGACAAGTGTTTGTACACAAAGGTGCATGAAAATATTTTAATATTTTTATGTCTATATGTTGATCCTTAACAATGAGATGAATAGAATTTTAGAAACAAAAGGGATTTGTAACTTCCATGTTCAAGATGAAAGATCTTGGACTAGTTGACATTATTTTAGGGATCGAAGTAAAACGAAATAGTGGGGGTTATGAACGTAGTCAAACACATTATATTAAGAAAATGTTGGATAAGTTCAAACACCTGCACTTTAAGGAAATAAACACTCAATTGAAAGAAAATTTGTCTTATTTTTTTTTCAATTTTATCTGGCTTATCACTACACCCCTCTGCATACATAGTTCTCTTATAATCAGCCATTTAGATATTACCATTCATTAATCTACATATTCATACCATATTCATTTAGGTCATTAATTCACAAGTGCATGCTTCAAGTGCCATCATTAGGATCAAAGGTTCCTAGTTACGAAGCATTAAGATGATTGGAAAGATTTTAACCATAATGCTTCATTTGGACATTCCTAGTTCTTGAGCCAAGTGTTCATAAGAACCCTAAACCTTTCGTTTTGGACCTCTGATCATTTTATCTATACGTATTTAGTCTAGTCCCTAAAAGTCCACCATTGAGGGGTCAATCATTTTAATTCTTATTGGGTGATTATCTTTGATTTTGTTTTGTTCATGGCAATTGTATGTCATTCAAAGAGATCAAAGGTTTCAATTTCAAAGTTTGATTTTTGGAAGGGAAGCTATAATTTGAAAGGGACAACACATAAGTTCATTCAAGGAAGATCATTTTTATTACAAGTCATCAAATCATTTATTACAACACCAAAATCCAAATTACATACGTTACACAAAAATTATAAATTGTGACTTATAGTTGACTCTGGGACAACTATTGACTTTTTGGTCAACCACCAATCCTAACCCTAAGTCCTACACCTTATCCATTCTTAATTCGATTAATCCATATCCTCTTGTTGAAAAATTTTACAGGAGCCTTGATCTTGTTCAAAGTGTCCTCTTGTTCATGCATGGCCTTGTCAGCATTTCATACCATATTTAACCTGCAACACATAACACACGGTACATGTTTAGAATTAACACCAAGATATTCAAATTAACCTAACATAACATGAAGCATAGTTTTTATTCAAGATTAACATTCAATCCAATTCAGTTAGATTCACCATCTCAATTAACACTTGAGTTAGATTGCTCCATAGTCCAATGAACCATTCATAAGAGGTTCAAACAACTCTTTGGCCCCTTCAACAATCTAACAACATTAACAATTAACCTGCTACAAGTGTACTAATGTTCTAAGAATTACAACTCAACTCACACCATCTCTTACCAATTTACAAACATTTGAATCAAACTCAAAATCATGTAACTCTAATAAGTGTTAGTTCTTTTCTTTCTAACCTACACTAACATTTGATTCTAACCATGACTGAACCTAAAACATCCTTCTTCATTTTTTTTTTCAAGCTAACTTCATAGCACTAACTAAATAACTCTAACATAGATCTAATATTCCAATATGATCTATGCCATTTAAATTAACCATGTTAACCACTAATTCAACGACATTTCATACCAATAGTTCAGATTATCAATTAACACAACTGTTAAATATTAACAGCCTCACAGTCCAACATGATTCTCAAACTGGAGTTAATAAAATTAACCTAAACTCACATTCTAACTAACAGACTCATTCATTTTCCCCTAACAGTTTTTATTTCCTACTTGATCCATTTTTTCACCAAGTAACTAACTGTTGTGCCAAGTTTCCTTTCAAATCCTAATTCATTACTAACACTAACTACTTTTGGGGCCATGTCATTGCCTCATGAACACTACTTTTGGGGCCATGTCATTGCCTCATGAACACTACTTTTGTACACGCACCTCTTTCTGGAATACTATTGGATGGTATTTGGGTTTACTATGAGCCCACGTTGCGTTTGTCAATGCCAAACATCCCTGCACAGTGCAACACCCCCTGTTTCTTCTTTACTTTTCCTTTTTATTTTTTGTTTCTTTTTTTTCATTAATACTTTTGGTTTTAATTTTTTAATACACTTTGATTAATTCCCTTTTAATATGAAAAATACTTTGGAAAGGTTGCGGCTTAGATGTAATTAGGCTTTTATTTATTTTTTATCATTTAATCAATACTTTGAAAATTAACAAAATAATAATACACCTTAATTTAGAAATTAATCATTAACTTTTAGAATTAATTTTCGTTTAAAACTTTCAGAAAATAACAAACATGTCCTTGTTATATTAGTTTTCATATGCATGATAACACTTTGATTTCCTTAGGTTTCTAGGCTTAGTATAAAAATCCATGTGCTTGATTCATATTATGATCTTATCCCTGATTGAGTGATTGATCAATGTTGTCTTTGATCAAATAGTCCTCTGACACATATCTGACTTCCCTGTCCAGTAAAGTGATTAGAAGCTTCTTAATCACTTGATAAGACTAATCATCTGTATTGACATTACACTAGAGTTCAAGTCAAGTTAAGCTTCTCATGCAAGACTTTGAATATTTTGGACATAAGGACTGGATCACTGCTCAAGCACAACAAAAGATTCTCCTATCAACACTTGTCGGTTATGATGTGAATTGTGCGCCATGAGTCTTAAGTAGTGGAGAAGGAATGAGAGGGAGTACTCTTTCTCTCATTCTGAATATATTTTGATACTGGACGTCTGACCCAGTTTTTCAAAGTATTCACCTCTTCTCATAGACTTTAGTGCAATTCAAATCGAGTAACTGCTAAGTCTTCTCTCCATAGACAACACTACAACAATCTTTATACATTTTCTTTCCTTGTCCATATAATACTAAAATCGTTTTTGTAAATAAACTCAAAAACACTTAAAAATAAGATTTAGAATTGTATGCCATGAGCCTTAAGAAATGGAGAAAGAATGAGAGAGAGTATTCTTATCCTCATTCTGAATATCTTGTATATGGGACGCTTGACCCATTTGTTCAAAGTGTTCATCTGTATTCATAGACTTTAGTAGAATTCAAATGAAGATAATCTTTTCAAAACTAAAATCAATCACAACCCATCAAACTCAATTTTTCGCCTTAGGGCATTTCAAAACCTTTTCACAAAGGATATGTTATTTTCATTCTACTGCAATACAAATAACACTAAAGTCTCTCACACGCGAGCATACAAACAATGTTTAACTGCTAGAACGCGAACATTAACCTATTTATCCTCCCCTTGGATTTTATCATTATTTTCCCTTTCCTTCGGGAATAAATAAAGTTTTGTGGCGACTCTATTGTATCTTCGAGCGTGTGATGCACTCAGGTATTTTTCGCGGCGAGACAGTTTCAAACATCAAAATAACAATGGAGGAAGTATGGCCCAATTGGAATATGCAAGTGCAATTGGGTGTCTAATGTATTTAATGTAATGCATCATGATTGACATATCATTTTCAATTAGTAAGATGAGTAGATTTACTAGCAAAATCCAAATGGTGAACATTGGAAGGAAATAACTAAGATTTTCGGTTACCTCTTAAAGACTAAAAATCTTGGCCTTCATTACGGTAGGTTTCCTTCCATACTAGAATGATGTACCGATGGGAGTTGGATATTGATTGTTGGAGATCATGAATCTACAACAGGGTGGATATTTACATTTGCTAGAGGTGTAATTTTTTGGAAGAGCAAGAAGCAAAAATGCACTACTCTTTCGAACATGAAATCAAAGTTTGTGGCTCTTGCTTCCGCTGGACAAGAAGTAGAATGGTTAAGGGACCTTATGTTGGAAATTCCATTGGCTAAATACAATATTCCAAAAGTGTTGATACATTGTGATAACCAAGCCACCATAGTAAGAGCACTCAATGAAGTATACAATGGAAATTCTAGGAACATAGATCCTAGACATTCTTTCGTGAGAAAATTAATTAAGGATATGATCATTTCACTTATATATATATATATATATATATATATATATATATATATGTATATATATATATATATATATATATGAACAAGTTATAATTTAGTTGATCCGTTTACTAAGCCACTGGCCAGAGATTTAGTAAAGACTATCTCGAGAAGTATGGGATTGAAACTCCTTGAATAATGGTTCCAACAACGGAGACAACCCAATCTGAAGTTAACAAACCTTAACCTAAGATTCAATGGGTAACAACAACTCGTTTATTTGGATGTTTATGCAACATTATGTGACAATATTGAGTGTTACATATTGAGGGTTGAGTTTTTTTCAAAACTTTTAATGAAGTTCTATATCGAGGAAAAGTATCTCAAGAAAATAGATACAATATGAACTTCACAAATGTAAATTTCGAGATGGTGTCGTCTCAAAGTGAGAGTTGGAGTTTCTCTCATGAAAAATTCACGAAAACAGAAAAAACACATGACCATAAATAGTGATAGGCGAGAGATATAGGCGAAGAACCATTAAAGAGTGTGTGTAACCTAACGTCGGTATAATCACAAGGGATAACAGTTCAAAGCATTGCTACCTAACATTCCGATTAGACTTTGCGTTATCTTTACTAAGGTTAACTTCAAATTGAAAGATACTTAATTTTATTAACATTAGTGGTGTTCGTGGTGCGGCTTGGACGGTTTTGATGTTAAAAGTCATCCGAACCGCAAGAGAAAAAAGTATGTGGTTTGATTTGGTTCGGTTGGCTTTTATAAAAAAAACTAAACCAAACCAATGTTGGTTGGATTGGTTCGGTTGGTTCGATTTTTTTACAAAATTTTTATTGAGTCATACATACACCTATAAAGGACAACATAACTTTGTGTTTATTCATTCATACATTACGAAATAATAACAAAACTTATCATATTTAGATAAAAACTTCTCATTTAATATAAAAAAATAAGATTAGACAAAAGTGAAATAAAAAACATAAAATAGTAGCATAAAATAATATCAAAAATATTATAATAAAAAAGAAAAAACGGAAGAGATGAGATATTAGAGAAGATGAAAAAAAAAGAACATAAGAGATGCGAGATTAGAGAAGAAAGATGCGATAAAAAATGTAATTGAAAGAGAAAACAATAACATAAAAATGAGAAGATGAAAAATAAATAACATAAGAGATGGAAGATTAAATTAGAAGAGGTGAGATATACATGGCAAAGAAGATGGGAAAAACGCACAATACTACTAGGAGAGATTAGAGAAGGTTGAAACTAAAATCCTAAATACGAGTAAGAGAATATTTGTAAGTTTAAGGCATAATAACTGAGTTTTTGGTCGGATGTGGGATAAGTGAAGTTTGGGTTATAACATAATGTGGTTTGGTTTGGTTTAGTTCGGTTTTTAAAATATAAAACGCAAACTAAACTGAATCGCACAATTTTGTTAAAAAAATGGCCCAAACACATCCAAACCAAATGCGGTTTTTTGCGATTTTGGTTTCATTACGATTTTCTATTGGGTTGGTTCAGTTTTGAACACCCCTAACTAACATACTTTATTTCTCTTTTCTGGAATTGGTCTTGTCATTATTAAAGCAAGTGGGAGATCGTTGTAATTTATGAACAATAAATGCCCATGGTTATGCTCCAAAATGACAAGAAAAGTGGAAGTGAGTAAATTTCAATAAATGCTTGGGAAATAGTCTCACATAGAAAGTGACACTCATATTAAAGTCTTTATAAAGAGTTATGTCCATTAAATTAATAAAATGACAAAAGATGATAAAGTACCACATGGACTAGTGTGGTGGTCTCAGTTATTATGTCACTTGTCTCCTCCATACACCTCATCCCCGGCTCCGACTCTAGAACTGGGTATGAAGGCGTGGGCGTAGAGGCGCTAATGGTGGCTTGTAGGCGGCACTTGAGCACTTAGGCATGATGTATCGGAGTAATCTGATTACATGCAACTCTTGAAAAATGTTGTTATAGGAGAAACATCACATCTTTTGGTAAAATTGTTGCTGAAAGGATGTTGTTTCATCAAGGGTCGCAATCTTGTAAAACAACATAAACATGGCCTAAAAATAATCATTCATAATTCAGAAATCACATCACAAAAACATATATCCTTCTTCAGAAAAATTCTATATTTTCTTCCATACATTCGAGTTTTCATCTGTCTTGTGTAAACTCGAGTATAAGTTGAATTATCCTGGGTATTCATGCATAGAAACTCTAAAGACATTCGAGAGTACTTGAAATACTATAAGGAAATTGATTTGCTCACGATTTTAGTCTGGATCCATTCAATCTAGAAGTTTTATCTAACATTTATAACAAGTTATTTTACCTAATACATTAATCAAAAATCAAAATAAGTTAAATGAGAAACTTACTCAAAAAAGTGTTAAAGGTGAATAAGTGAAAATGATTGAAGTAGAGGTAGTGCTTATCATTGAATAAGCTTGAAAAATGGACCGAAAGTATGTTCCTACAAGCTTCAATGAAGTTGGGGATAAAAAAGTTTCAAAAAATGAAGAAGGAGAAGAGGAGGGGGTCTGATGCGATATATATACATTAAACACATCCGGAGATGCATTTCCGAATATTCCCTTGGATTTGAAATTAAGGTTTATTTTGGATATGCATATGCGAACAAACCCTAAAACAAATATGAAGATGCATCTCCGAATTAAATTTTAGAAAAGTGAGAAAATAGTGCGTTCGGAGATATATCTCTGAAAATTAGAGGTATTTTTGACTTTTTGCAAAGGGTTTGGGAGAACCTATGATAGTGGGAAAAGGAATTGCCAACATCTTTCAAGACAAGTTTGGTTCCACAATGACATTGTCATAAGATTACTCAACCCTTAATATGTATGTGTGACAGTGAGAGTATTTTGACGAAGACATTTTGGGGATCCAACAACAAAAATCAAAATTTACATGGATTAACTTTCGTCATAATATTGGATTCAATGTCATATTTCTATCCAAATTGTTAATCTTAATATTGTTTTATCTTGATATCTTTTCTAATAATTTTTTATTGTCCTTCTAAGTCTTTCACTTTTTCTAGTTAATTCGATAATAGTAATAAAATATTTTATAAAATTGATTCATCATAAATTAAATGTAAAGTGTTTTATTTTAAATATATTGATATATAAAAATAAGTTGAACAATAAGTATCATATAAAAATCAAATATAAATTTTGAAATTGCAATTTTTAACTTCCAATAGAAATCATTCTAGAAATAAAATCAATTCAATTTTATAGAAATCAAACTTTTCAAAATTAATCATATACCTCTAAAATGATTTGTCACCTCTAAAAGTGTAACCTAACATATACAAAACCTATCGGCAAATTTTGCCCTTTATATTGCTACTTCCCAAGAAAAAAAACATTTCCATAAATTGAGGAGACCAAATTATTTTATGAGTTTAATTTATATCCAACGATAATATGTAAAGTAATTTTGTATTATCATTTAATAGAAATTCATCAATCTACGAAATTTTTACAAAAATAATCCACATTTTCAAGAAAATTCCCAAAATACCCTTGGTTTCAAAAAAAATCTCAAACTACCCCACTTTTAGGAGGAGTCGCCAATTGAATTGGAGACTCCTCTTAAAAATTGAATGGAGGCGCCAATTGGATTGGCTAGGGTAGGTGCCCTAGCTAATTGGATTGGCGCCCCTGTGTAGGACTTAAGAGGAGGCGCCAATTCAATTGGAGTCTCAGTGTAAAATGCAATTTTTGTGTTGTGTGAGTCATTGTTCCACATCTCAATTAATCATTTGGCAATCATGTTTGGTGTTCGTCGCCGATACGAAAAGGTGATTTATGCGAGAGACAAACCTCAGATGCTGATGCTGTTCTGGAACATCACTACGTTCGATCAACTGAAGAGGGAGTTGGTTCTTTGGTTAGATGAGAAAATACCAGAAGGGAAAAAAATTAGAAGTATTGAGAGACTCTACAGTATCTTTGGTTGGGTGCGAATGAAGACTGATAAGGATGCTAGGGAAATGATGTTCGGTCGAGATGACATCAATTTGATTGTTGTAATCAGTTAGAAATATTTTTGTTTTCAAATAACTTATTTTGTACTGATGTTTGTTGTGAACTTCGTTGTAACAAAAGCTTAATGATATATAATGATTGAAGGTTACAGAAATACAATGTTACAAAAAGCTTAAGACCCAGATGATGCTCCTCGATTGGGACAGTTGTTCTTGTCGTGTCCTGGTTGATGACAGATACTACATAATCTTATCATTTTATTTGTGGAATTCATCTCTATCCTGATACGTGTGCTGTTTGGCCTTCCTTTTTTCTTTCTACGCATCTCGTCGTTGTGCCAAACTATATCACCTTCATATGGAGGCCAATATTCCTCCATTGGTAGTACCGAGAAGCTTTGATTATATACATTCATGATAGTGACGATCTTGTACACATCAGATAAATGGTTGTAAGCGTCTTGACGATGGGCGAATCACATAGATGAACGGTTGCAAACATCTCAACATATGTAAGTTTTTTCTTTTGTTAACTTTTTATCTTTCATCTTCACCAACCCCTTTTTATTTTAACATACCAACTTAGTCAAGTTTTTTGTTCTTTATTTTATAGGATGTATCAAGGTTCCGGACTCAGGTCCACGAATATGTCCATATGAACCCGATGATTCAACCTTATGTTGAACTCGCCGGTTTTTGTCATATAAGCAAGATTTTATCTTGGTCCGTAGATAACAAATTCATTCTAGCTTTATGCGAAAGATGGAGATCAGAGACACACACATTTTGGTTCCCAACCGATGAGTGTACCGTGACGTTAGAAGACATCTACATGCTTTTGAGACTGCCCATTGAAGGTAAGGCTGTTAATGGTAAAACCAATTATGCAAATTCAATTTGCATGGATCTTTTGGAGACTGATTTGTTAGATGATATCGCAAGAGGTCAAGGTATACTACTTTCACGCCTTAAGTCGTACTATAATAGTTTATACTTAGATGAGCATTCTATCGAAGATGCTCGAATAATAAAAACTAGGTGTTACATTATGCTGTTAATTGGCTCGTTTTTATTTCCCAAAGGTAGTGGTTCTAGCATGCATATTATGTATTTACCTTTAATTAGACATGTAGATAGAATATGAAGTTATAGTTGGGGATCTGCTTGTCTAGCCTATCTCTATAGCTCCTTGTGCAAAAACTCACACAAAGACACATCTACATTTTCTGGATGTGCTGTTTAGCTACAAGCATGGGGTTGGTCAAGACTACCGTCCCTAGCACCAGTCAACAACAACCCTTTCACATTTTCATATGCACAAAAGTAAGTTGTTTAAATTGTTATATCTTTAGTTACTTCTTTAAAGATTATTATCTCTAACTAATATTTTTTGACTTTTTCGTGTAGATGGTCTGCACGTGGTATGAGTTACAACAGATGTCCAAGACACTGTATTACTCAGTATCGCAACCTGTTGGATCACCTTCGACTGACAAACGTAAGGAAAATAACTTAATAATTTCGTTATATTTTGTTAACTTCTTCTACCTAGATTATAATCCTATCTTCTTTCACATTTCAGTTCATTTAGCATTCATACCTTAATTTGGATCATGACCATCAGGTCAACGCTGAAGACGCGACCGTATGGACTGCATGCACACCGATAATATGGTTCACAACTGTGGAGATGCACAACAGTGATCGTGTGAAGCTGCAGTTCGGTATGTCCCAAAACATCCCAGATCCCCCAGCTAGCCTAGGAGAATGGCATTTGCGCAAAGTTAACGATCAATGGAACTTCAATCCATGGCAAAGCTTCGCAAGATTGGAGTGTCGCAAATGGAAGCACCGTCATGACCATGTGTTAACTGACGCAGTCATGCCAACTGAAGAAAAACCAAGTCGTACATATCGGTTGGTTTTCAGTTCATCGCCAAGGATATGTACTTGTACGATCCACGCCAGATGAATTACACACCTGACACCTCAACATCAAACCCCGAACAACAGTGTCAGACCGGATGCACACAACTCATGTCCGTCAAACGTTCCGTTCAACCAGCACACAAACATACAACCAAAACATACCATACACCTAACCCCAATACCAAGAGCATACCCCATACCACCACCAACAAATTGACCATCAACCTGAGACTCAACATCGTTTCGCACCCACCCCATCACCCTACCAAAGTCGCCTAAGCCAGAACACCCAACGATCATTCAACACCAACTGCCCCTCCTCCTACCATAGCCAAAAAGCCCAAACCTCACAAAACCAAAACATCTAACAACCCTATCTCTACCAAACACCCCAACAACCTTTCCAACCTTTCCTCGACGCATCGTTCACACCCATGTCTCCCTTCAACCGTCCCGGTCGCCCATCAATGAGTCATCCACAACCCAACTTCTCTAGCATGGGTCATGAGCTCAGCTACGGCGGTACACCATTGATGCATACTGAAGACTATGCTGACTTGTCTGACTACCTCAACAGGCCTTCTCATGTAGTTGGAAGTGACGTTCCTGACCCCTCAGATGCTCAAACACCGGTACCGAATCATCAACGTGAGTTAGGGCCATGAGTTATGGTAGCTAGAGGATGTGGGACCGGATGTCAGTTAGGTGATCTCGATCATCACCATTAGGTTTCTTTGTGTAAACGACAATTTTTATTAATATCAATTGGTCCTATATCAAATTTATCTATCACGTATACCATTTACCAAAAAAAGTTGCATTTTACATTGAGGCTCCAATTGAATTGGCACCTCCTCTTAAGTCCTACACGGGGGCGCCAATTCAATTGGCTAGGGCACCTGCCATAGCCAATCCAATTGGCGCCTCCATTTAATTTTTAAGAGGAGTCTTCAATTCAATTTGCGACTCCTCCTAAAAGTGGGGTAGTTTGAGATTTTTTTTGAAACCAGTGGTATTTTGGGAATTTCCTTGAAAAAGAGGATTATTTTTATAAAAATTTCTCAATCTACTCTATTATATTATTAACTTAAAAATTACAGTTTGATGTGACAGAAAACAAGATAGTTATTGGTTGACAGAGTAAATAGTATATTTCCCATTTTCTCTTATTTTATGTTTACTTTGTTCAAAGGTCACCAAATAAAAAAAGATCACCAAATAAAACAAATTTCAATAATGCTACCTTCAATCCTATTTATAACAGAAAATTTATTGATTGAATAATCAATATATCTAGACTATATCATAGACCAAATACATTGATTATTCAATGAATCTAAAAAAAATCAAATTTCTCTCTTATAAAAAAGACCATAACTATTCATAAAAATTCATTTTTAAATCTCAAAATTACGTTTTCCAAATTGTTCACATAATTTACAGCTTCGAACCTTTAGAATCATTACTCATCTTGAATCTAATACAACTCAAGTATTTGTTTAAAAATAATGATATGATATCTATTTATTAAAGTAAATTAATTAAAAAAGATTTAATTGAAGTAACTAGGTTAAAACATAAACTTGTTAACTAAAATCACGTATAATGAATACTAAAAGATCACACACTCTATAGTAATTCATCTTAACTTAAGGGTAGTAGAAGAATATTACGCGTTTACACCAAACTCGGCTTCTTTATAGTGTGTATTTATCATGGAATAATGATGGAAGTTGAGATTTCAAGTGCTGAAACTAAATAGAAAATGAAAATACTCAACATTCAAGACTTAAGGAAAGGTAACTGCCAGATAGTAAGAGACCATTTTATATATTAGATTGAAAAATATATATACCAAGAAAGAATGAAATTTCCAAGTCCTAATCAGAGTACACAACTAAGAAACCAAATAATAATAGTTAGAGAAAATCTATACACGCCGCAACCAAGCCAAAGCCTCAACCAGGATTATTAACATCCAGGCTCTAGCAAAAAATGATCAAACAACCCATAGAGAAAGAAACTAAAAGCAATCAGAACTCAAAACTTTCAATGAAGAAATCTGCAATCATTGGATAAGTAGTATCAGGCTAGAAGGGAGATTTTTGGTTGCCACCATGCCAGATTCTTAAAAACCCTAAACAAGTCACCTTGAATGCAAAAATGAAAGATTCTAAACTATCCAGCTTCACCAATAATATTTATGCCGAAATTCTCTGTTCTGTTGTTAATTGAGAGATCAGTAGCCCATTGGAGGCAAGCCATAAGGAGGCATCGGTGGCATCCCCATTCCACCCATGGGCGGTTGTGGAGGGGGAGGGGCATACCCTCCTCCTCCCATTCCTGGCATTGGTGGTGCTGGCAAAGCAAGTGGTAGCAACTGGGCATACATATTCTGGAGATCATTGAAAACACTGTTAATTTGATACTCAAACAAAATAAAACTGATTGATATTTAAAAGGAAATTTCAAATAGATACCTGTTGAGCAATTACATCCTTCTCCTCCTTCTCCTTAGCTTTCTCCTCATTGTGTGCTTCAATTCTATCCTTGATAAGCTCATCTACCTTGCTTGTATACTCTCGGATAAACTTTAAAGCATTTTAAAAACAGATAATTAAAAACAAAGTAAGCGTCTGTTAATAAATTTAATTAAAAGATTCCCAAACAAAAAACATACTTGTAAGAGATATGGGAAACAAAAGTCAATCATGCTATTCATCCAAGCCAATTCAAGAGCAACATCTGGCCGTATGATATCATAGCAGACAAAGAGACATGATGCAAAACACTCTTTCTTCCCCTGCAAATATATCAAAGTTATTCCTTTGTTATAATTAATAGTGAAGACATAATCTGGTAGAAGCAAAGAATGGAAGAAGCAAATAAATCAAAGTGAAATCAAACTCCACTTTGCCAAAAGGGCCAACCTAATTAGTATCTAATCTTATAAAACAGAGTTTGATCATTTTAAGGACAGAAAAATAAACACCTTCTCAATAAAGTAGACAAGCAAATCCTCTGAGAGTTCACGGTCACCAGATTGAGAGCAAGTTTCCATACAATCCTTGTAAAGATTGTCTTTCTTTGACAAAGCAATGGATTGCTTCCATCTTCCTGCTTTCTTATAGATGTATGCAGCAACACGCCTCATTTCAAGAAGTTCATGCTTCTCAATCTGCACATTTGTATTATAGAAGGCAGTAAATAATAATTCAAAAAATATATATTTCCCAGTAACATTTGAATCTCAAAATTTGTTAGCTCCCAAAATATGACAGAAGATAGGTAGCTGGGATTCTCAAATTCACCTTCTGTGCAAGACCTATTTGATCAAAGTTGTCATGCAGGTCTATTGATTCTCGAAGTCTGTCATAGTCCTCTTCCTCAGCATAAATTTCATTTAGAGCTTCATTGACAGCAGATACATTATTGCTTTGAACGGCGATCATGTAAGGCTTGATCAATTTGAGGTGACCAGCCTAAAAACCGAAAATAAACAGATACTATTACATAACAACATTAGAAGCCAATTAATCATATCAGTTAAGATTAAAACTGAATGGATTCGACCATTGGGAATGAGAAATGCAAACCTTCCGCATTATGTCTACTACACGAGTATGGTCCACACGAAGAGCAATCACATTTAGAAGATCATTTACTACTTCAGGATGTTCTTGCAAGTAGAAGTGAACAGCTTTATAGTAGAGTTCCACACTGGCAACTTTAACTATAATATCTTTGAATTGCATGTGGTCCCATGCTTCAGGAGAGTGATTCATTACAGTAGTTGCAGCATTATCAAACTCATCATATTGGATGTACAAGTATGTAAGTTCTTTCCAGTGCTGCTGCTCATCACATGCTCGAATAACCTTTGGAATATTAAGCCGGCTTGAGAACAACTTAATGTGTTCCATTAGCTTCTCAGAGCGATATCTTGCATAAAGAACGCCCAATTCAGTAAAGATTCCCATATGTGCTCGCTCCAATCCTAGCCCACTCTCCATTAAAGAAATGAGCTCATTGAAGCATCCTCTGTTCTGATAAAACTCACTAACCTCTTCCAAATCATCCACCTTCATAACAATATAGTAATTAATCAGACAACAGAAAGTTAGATAAAGCAATCTACAGTTTTTCTGCCACTAGTTTATCCTTTTTAGTATTTACTATTACTTACATCCTTCAACTCACACTTAAAATTTTACAATTTGTATAACTTTCTCATAGTGATGTCAGGACAAACAATCCTCATGTGGAGAAATTTCATATGTTAAATTCTATAATAGAAAAGCATGTCACCTGAATGATGACATTGAGACCACAAATCTGAGCTAAGCGGAATTCCTCAGCATCAACACAGGCAAAACAAACTTCCTTCCAAGTTTTTGAACTGTTTGCTTTCCTGGCAGCATCAACTGCACCCTGAAACTGTTGAAGCTTAACCAATGTGACTGCTAACTTAGCCCAGTTAGAGATAAAAGCAAATATAATTTTTGCAGCCTCGTATAGAGCTTCATCATACAAGCGGTCTCCAACAACTGGTAAATTGGCAACGTTTGGCATCAATATAAACTCTTCAATTTCACCAAGCCGATCAATCTTTGCATAGGCATAAATGAGCTCACTGTCCACCTTGGGCTCTTTGGTATTCTGCCTAACCATGAGAAGGTACTTTACCAGATCATGGTATGCCTCTCCATCTTCAGCAGCCTTTATAACCTCTAAGAAATGAGTTGAATCATCTGCGCGAATGAACGACTCAATTGCATCACTTACTAATCCTTCTCTCAGTTGTGCCTTCGCCACCTGGCTCCAAACAGCATCTTCTTCAACCCGGAAAGCAAATTCCACAGCACGATCAATAGTCTTAAGGTTATCTAGCAGAACAGTAACAGCCTGAACATTCAAATTAAATTTCTTGAAAATAATAAATGCTTCTTCATATAATTGTGCTTCCACTGCCACCTCCCCGACGGCAGGTCCATCAAAGTTATCCAACCTATTTATGTAGTCCATAACTCTTGAAGGGTCTGCCTTTATTGCAGTGAGGATCAGTAAATTTTGCAGATTAAAGTTTCCATTAAAAGCAGAATTTTGTAGCACAATCTTTTCAAGAAGCTCAATTAACTCATGGGGAAGATCAGCAGTCATAAAAGCTTTCACTGCAGCTGAAACTTGTTCAGGACTCTTGCTTTCAGGCAAAGCAGTGGACACCACTTGATCAATCAACTGTCTTCTGAACTCATTCTCAGGATCAAGAACTTTCTCCCAGAGGTCAGCATCCATCCTTTCCACAACATATCTGATACAAACATAAGGAAATAAAGTTAGTGGCTCGTACTAGTGTTATAAAATATACAGTGATATCTTCCTTATTAGAGGAAGTCTATGACTATGTACCTTGCTTGGAGTTTGAACAGGGAATTTTTATTAGTAACATTAACAAGCTCATCATCGCATTGCCCTCTTCGGTAAGCAACAACAGCAAGAGTAGGATCTCGCTTCTCACAATATTTGCCAACAACACGAGAATCATAATATGGGTTGGTTGTGAGAAAATGCTCAGGATTGTTGTTGCTGTCGATGATGATTTTACCCAAGGCATTATGCACATGTACATCCTGGCTTCCTTCACTCACAAGATGCTCCAAGAACTGAGTCAGCAAGCGGAGACGATTCCTATACATAAAAGGTGAAATCAGGAAAGAATATTTGCAATGCAACTGGAAAAAGAAGGTACGGAAGATTAGCACACCTCTTCTCACACTCTTCAACTAAAGGCTCAACTGGCAGAAGGGAACGAACTGAAAGTATGAGACCTTTAATGAAATCTTCGGGGCATTCATCATCTAACAACTGTCCTACAACTAGAGGAGCATTTCCAGGATTGACCTGAAAGCAAGAAGTAAAATTAAGTCTCACTTTTAAAAATCACTAAGTATTTAAAAAATACATATGCTAAGAATCACAAATTAAATAAAACTCTGAAAACAAAGTTACCTTTTGAACATAACCTTCAATATAGCGAAGCATATTGCTGGTATAAAGATAGTGTGTGAGATCTGGAACAAAACCAAAACGATCACACACATTAATCAATGGTCGTGCATCAGGAAGTTTAGCCTCCATTAGAAAATTCTTGGTCTTCTCGGCATCATAGAAGTTTGATTCCCTAGTCACGCGCTCTACCTCCTTGATTTGTCCAGTTTTAGCAGCAGCTTCAATGTACTTGAAGTGAATATCAGGATCCTCACTACGAAAGACAACAAAAACAAAAATTACAATAAATTGATACAAAACTAGAAAAGCAAAGCAAACTGTCCTGCAAACTCGGCGAACTAAGGACATGTTCATTCTCCAATAAGAAAGAAATACCTGGAACTCAAGTATGAACCCAAGAAAAAATAAAGTCCTTCATAGGATTTAAATTGCTCAAAGAGTTTAATGCATGCATCAGCTCCCAGCTGCTCAGAATATTCCTTAGCAGTCTACAAATCACGCACAAGCATGATTTCTTGTTAAACGACTTCCTTGGGAGATAGAAAAATCCTAAAGGCAACATCGTCAAAGAATAGTACCTGAACAATTATCTGAAGATTTCCCCTAAGATTGACCAGTAAAAGATCTTTCATACACTCAAGTGCCCATTCTCGAGAAAGGGTTCCAAAGAACTCAACTAAAGACTGAAAAGAATCATATAGTAAGAATCTAAAACAACTTTATGATAGATTAAGACGTTGGAGCAGTTACAATCCAAACCTGTGGCTCAATGGCATGTGTATTCACAATCACACGCTTGATATCTGGCAATTCGCTATAATGCTGCAAATGACAGACACAGAGATCTAAGAAATCAATTGGACAAGAGAGCATTACTAAGTAGTCTGAATATTAGAAACTAAGAACCTGAAGAGCACGTATGAAAAGGCCAGCCTTTTCACAGAGTTGTCCAATACGTGGGCGATCATAATGACTGAACATGCCATTGGCCAATATAGCATCAGCAACATTTGGAAACGTCACAAGATTAATCTCCAGAACCTAAAAATAATACATAAAAGTTGCCATTTTTATAAAAGTAAAAAAAGTATATAATACCATTGAGTTAGACACGGACAACATGACATAAAATATAAGAACCTTTGTTTGAAGATATCCATGTTCAGGTAGGTTTGGCTTCAGCACATCCAACAAAAATGCTGTTGCCTCGCGGATCAAATTCCTCTAAAAATTAACATAAGAAATATATAAACAAAATTTCCAGCACACAAAAATAAAATTGCCATTTATTGAAATTAGAGGAACATAAATTGGCCAAACCAAGATATTGTCAAGTAGTATTACCAAAGCCAGCTTCAAGATAGTAAAGAATGGTTTCATATCATTATTAGCATTTCTCATTTTAAATTATCCAAAAAAGAAACAAAAAGAATACAATGGAAAGAAAAGAGTAAAGGTTGTAGACATGATTCTGCGTTTTTTAAATTACATCTGACTTATAAATGGTACAAGCACCACAAACCAGGCATCATTCAAAGTTTAAGCAATAACAGTAAAATACAAATAAACCTGAAGAAAGAGATCAGTTATTGTGTTGTAGTCCACAGGGCATCCTCCCTCCATTTGAGACATCATGAGAGCAAAATTTACAGCACCCTGCAATCAAGCAACTTTCAAAATATGCAACACCATTAAAAAACAATGATGCTCAAAAATGAAACAATTAAGAGTGGATTAGCTGGATATAAATGTTGCTGAAAGGAAAACATCATAAGAATGAAATCACTATATCACAAAAGCGAAGCAACTCAGATGGTATGGCATCAATTAATCAATTTTGGTCAGAAAAAACCTGCTTACCTGCGGGTCTGTCCGTAAAATTGTTTGCAAAAGGAACATGTAATCAGGTGTATACCCAACCTTCAGCAAAGAAAAAGAAATACTACATCAGAGATATACTACAAAACAAAACAAAAAATTAAACTGTTGTAAATTATATAAGAATAAAATTACAGTACTTCTAATCTTATGATTCTACTTAGCCTAATAAAAAATTACCTGCTTGGAATAAATCAGGATCTTGTCAAATTCCCTCCTCTCCGCAAAAGCTGCAACAACTTTAGGTGTAGCTCTAGCTTTAATATAGATTTTCAGTGCAAGGTCATTATCAACTGTCTGCATTATATGCAAGCCTCATACAAATTAGGAAGGCAAAAGAAAATAAGTACAAAAAGAAATCAGCAAGGTCACCAATTTAAATTAATAAGTCCAAATGAAAAAAAGATAATCAATTTAAATTTCTGTCAGGACCTTTACAAGGTCACCAAGCTCCTCGCTGCATTCCAATTTGTCCTCTGCTAGCCAATTTTCTAAAAGATTCTTTTTGTTCTGATTTACGACAAGTCGTGATAGTTCCAACGACTCAAAAGCATTCAGTTTACCCCTGGTTAACAGAGTTCCAAAGTATTGCAACAGTGGTGGTGTTTGTCCAGCTTGCACAGGTACACTCTGAAGCAAATTACAAAGGAAATAAAAAAAAAGAAATGAAGAGTATATAAAGTTCTCATATAATGCTGCACAATTTCAAAAGGCAGACTCCAAACCAAATGCATTAACTTGAGAAGAGTCTATAAAGTTCCCATATTAATGTTGCACAATTTCAAAAGGCATACTCCAAACCAAATGCATTAACTTGACCAAAACGATAAATATTGTCTCACATCGGACAATACGTGGTCTAAACATATCTTTATAAGTGGGGACAATTCTCGCCTTACAAGCCGGTTTTGTAAGGATGAGTTAGGTCCAGCTACAATTCTAAGATGGCATCAGAGCCAGGTTCAAGATCCGGTGAAGAGGGTGTTAAGGGTCTCGCATCGGACAATATGTGACAAGATCCAGTGAGGGGGATGAGTTAGGCCCAACCACAATTCTAAGAGTAATGATAGTTTAATACAAGATATACCTGAAATTTAGCAACTGTATCAGGAGTTCGAAGTATTCCTCGTGGTGATTCTGCAGCAAGCTCTGCAGCTTCCTTATACTTGGTCTGAGCAAATAACTCTTGAAACCGCTGAACAACCTGGAAAAGAAAAAGAGAAATTTTACAATCACCGGGGGATAAAATGAAAAGAATATCCATGTTTCTAATTGTTCGAATTAACCAGTGGAAAAGAAAGTGCATAAAATATATTTACTGTACATATATTATATTTCACCAACATTAAACTTTTCTGCACGTGCTTTTAATCAAGTTTCACTCTTCAAACTGTCAAGTGTTCATTTCAGATACTCGATAAAAATAAATAAAAAACATCTATGCAAGATGCCACATGATGGATAATATATTGTTCAATTATCTTGGGCTTTTATGTAATCTCCTTGCTGATAATTGTTCTATTCTGAACAACACTCCTGAAACACTTTAAGAGCAGCTACAATCTATTGAGCCAGCAGAGAATGGAACAAAAAAACATAATAGTTAAATTACCAATTCTTCTGCACCGGGGAGGTTTCCTCTTTTAGCAAGATTAACAGCAAGTTCCAAATTGTTTAACTGCAAAATGCCCAAAAAAGTATTAAGTAGATACAAAAAGAAAAGCATTCTCATTTAATCAAAAACACGGTGTAACACATAAAATACCTGGCCACTAACAAAAGGTACAATGGTTGTCTCATTCACAGTAGCTAGCAATACTTGGCCACGTCTATTTATGGCATAAAATCCCCCTTCCGATGATGCTTCTGAGGTCAAAAATATAGGATCGGGACTGATTCGATTTCTGTAAACTGCGGTGGCAGTCTCCATATCATAGACAAATAAAAGACCAAGTTTTGTGATAACATATATCAAGCCATATTTATTTGAAATCTGCACAATAAAAAATAAATAAATATTTAACATAATATCTATTAGGAGTAGGGAATTCTAAATGAAGTTCACACTTATACCTGCATTGATACAGGAAAGTCATCAGCAAAGTCTGGAGGAAAGAACAAATCTGCTTGTTTTTTAGAAAATGACGGCTTGCCTGATATCAAACGCCACAATACACCCAGAAGGTGGCAAGAAAAGCATAAGAAGAGGTAATAACGTATACTATTAACAATAGACACTCCATGGAAATCTTAAAGCAGTATTTTCTTTGAAAAACATCTTTACCCCATTCGGAAAGGGTGTCCATATATGTAGGATATTTAATGATTCTAAATTAAAGTCACTTAATATCCATCATCTTGTATTTATTAAGTAAATTGGTTATTAAAAATCTCATTTTGGTTTTTTTATACCCTGTAGGGATGTGTCATTTTGTTGATAATTGATAATCTAGCCATGCTTATACCTGGCTGGGCACCAAGTTCGATGACGTGCATCTTTGATGTAACCTGTCCAGCATTAATGGTCTTGGATGCAAAACAAATAAGAATTGAATCCTTATCATTTCCAGTAACCTACATATTGCATAAATTACAATAAAAACAACATTCAACCTACAAGCCACAGAATTGCAACCAAAATAAATGAAACAAAAAGAAGGCAGGTGAAGGTGTACTCTGAATGAGGCAAATGAGGCAGCGTGTGCTTCAAGAGCCTGACTCCGTTGTTGTTCCACTGCGAAGAGTTGCATGTTTCCTTTTACAAGTTGTGGTCTCTATAACCAAAATAATAAAATAACATTACTCCAACAACTAATGATTTCATAAACCTTGATGCTCTAGAGTCTGAATCATGGCAAAAGATGAAGTATTCAGAAGCTATTAAACAGGGAAAAATCTGGAGAATAACATTTGAAAAGTAGATTGAAAGCCAGAGTACCCCAAGTCTTGAACCTTGGTATTTAGTGCACATAGTAAGGAAAAACATCAAAAAGTTTAAATGAAAAAATTATATGAAATGTGCAACCTAAAAAATGTTAAGTAGAAATGATACAAAATTAAAGAGCATGGGAAAATATAGGTTTGCACCATCAATTGAGTAAGCAGGAAAATAAGCTCAAGTAAATTTATTTCATACAAAATTTATTAATATTTTTATATCTTAATTTGTATAAGCTGTCCATAAAAATGACAATAAAGGTGCAAAGTCATCAATTGAATAAGCAGGAAAATAAGCTGAAGAAAATTTATTTCATACAAAAATTATTGATATTTTTATATCTTAATTTCTATAAACTACCCATAAAAATGACAATAAAGGTGCAAAGTCATCAAATAAATTATTTACAACTGAAATTATTGATACTTACTTCCTGAGTGCTTCAACGTGCAATTCATAAACAAGCTAACGAAGCTGAGCTATATTCTATAACATATTTTGGCATCATATCAGCTACAAACGACCTACTTGCATTGCAAACACATGCACCCATCACAAATATCTTTCTAGAGCATAACATGTTGTGGTGAGAATGAGGGACGGGCAATATGTTAAAACCCAAGAATTTGCAAAAGTGTCTCCCCAGGTATGAAAATAAGGACAACAGTCCACCCTTGATATAACATAAGATTGGCAAAATTGGCAACTTATCATTTATAAGTCAACTAACACAAATGCATGGATATTAGGGGGAATCACAGATAAGTCAAAGTGAAAGGCATGGAAAGCTACTATAGAAAAGGTAACGCATACCTCAGGAGAACCAGGAGCAATTCCAATCAAAACCAACCACTTTTCACTAGGATCACAACGATAATTGATGATCTGGTTATTTGCCAGATTAGCTGTTCGGTCAAACACCTTCATTGGCTCACCATCGCCTGCAAATGAGAATGGTAAAAAATATATATATAGTATTATATTGACAGTTCAAAAAGTTCCAGAAACAGTACATACTTAGAGGCATATTCAGATTCAGGTAGAATTACAAGCGCAATGAAGCAAAAAAGCAATATGTTTTCACCTTCAATTGACCAATGATACACAGATGTCTGAGTGACTATGCCTAACATCTTTGCGGTTATCCACTTCCAAAACACAACCTAAAGAAAATGAAACACATGATAATTAATAATAATCACGGATATAATCCAACCCATCAATGGCATAACACAAACATCCAAATCCAATTAATTTACAAATCCGCACCTGTTGAGTCATTTGATATGATTTCATCTTTGTTTTCGTTTCAATGTTAAATACTTGCAAATGATCCTGAGTAGTTCCGGGAACTTGAGCTACATTGACATATACCACATTCAAAAGAAAGCAAACAAAAAAAAATCAACATGGATTAATCAAATCTAACTTCCTATAGCTAACCAAAGCATTTCCTATCACAATTTTAGGATCTACAAATCTAAATAACAATCACAATTAATTGAATCCTTAATCACATTACGTAATCTGTAAACGTAAGCCGGCAACAGAGATCGGAGCAGTAAAATGTATACCTTTAAGAGCGAGAATTCTGGTATTAGGGTTCATAAGAGCAGAATCAGCAGTAATTGGTCGTCTCAAAGGCTGCATTGGCATATTCATATCAATCATAACAACACTGTTCGAAGGACCAGTTTCCCTAACACATATAAACTTCTCAGATTCCATAGTCACGTGAGTGAACGTGATGAATTGCGGATTGATTCCAACGCTTCCCAACTGCAATAATCAAAAACAATTAATCAATTAATTTGAAAACTAAACTGAAAGGTGACAATGCAGATTGAAATTGAGATCTGAGGGAGAAAATGGAGTTAGGAAAACACGGAATTGGTGAAATGAACGAACCGTTAAGGCCTCCTTCATGGTGATGGGGGCATTTGCAGCCATGATTGCGGTGGTGGATAGATCAGAAGGGGATTTGGGAATGTGAGAGGGCGAGACTCTGTTACGCTGCGAGATCTGAAGCAGCGAAGCCCAAGAGAGAGAAACAGAGAAAAGGAGAATGAGAGGGAGAAGAAGAAGGAGTGTGCGTAGAAGAAGCACAGAGAGAAGAAGGTGGTGGTGGTGTAATGAAGAAGTGTCCTTTCTAAAAATGTTTTTCCTTTTTTTTCTGTTATTTATTTACTTGCTTACTCATCATAAGATTCAGACCGGGATAAGATTTGGCCCGAAGAATTTGGATCTTGGGCCTTAAAGTGGTTATCACCATGAAGTTACTTTTCCCACCCTTACCGTAAAAAGTTTCAACTGTTCCTAGCGTTAGGATGTGCATCTCCAGGCGTATTTATTTTAGACATTTCTGAAATCATTTATTTTTGACAAAATTTAATCTGGAGATGCATCTTCGTATACGTAAAAAGTGAGTCTGGAGATACATCTCTCTAAACATCATTAGTTTAAAATTTAGTGGATGATTCAAAGATGCGTCTCCAAACTCTTTTATTTGATATACTCACTCCAGACCCTTCTCTTCCCTCTTCCTCCTTTATTTCCTAAAAATTATTCAAAAAATACCATTTAAGCGCTCACATTCATTCAAATTTCTACCATTGGATCTCTTTCTCATCCATTCAAGTTTCTCTTTCACTTAATTTGGTAAGTTTTTCAAAATTCTTTATTTTTGTTTTAAATGATGTTTTAGATAACATAAGTTGTTTTAACTACATTAGATAGTAGTGGAATCGAAATAGGTAGTCTAAATGGACATGCATTGACATTTGTTTTGAGGATTATGATAACATTTGTGTTTTTGCCATTGTAGAGAAAATTACGACTTTATCCGGAGGTGCATCTCTGGATTCTGTCTGAATTATTTTTGGAGATGTATCTCTGGATTTGTGTCTGGACAAATTTTGGATGAATTTGTGATGTGACTATTTGTTTGTAATGCAGGTGCAATGACTAAAAATAACCCTAACAGAATTAGGATTTTCCTTGTTTCCCAAACCTCGTTTGTACAACGTGAGAGGGCCGCAGTCAGGATCATGAGGCCACGAGTTAATGATAACTTGTTTGATGGTTCACAACATCAAGGATCCCAACCATCTGGTTCTACTTCTCATAGTTGTCTATCTCAAGTATCTACTTCACGGGACAACAAGTCCCTAAATGATGAAGCAGCACCGGAAGCCCCTGAAGCTCAAGAGGAACCCGTTATTTATGCCCCTTTAGAGAGTTATCCAAGAGGCTCATTTGACACCTCCTTACTTCTTCTCCATTCATATCACATTGTTAAGCATGTATGGGAAGGAGATGTATATTTATTTACTTTTGCATTACATATGTTTTATATTGATTAAATCGTGATCGATAGTGATACCCACGTTCAAATATTATATTTTTAAACTTTTCAAAATTTAACCAATAAAATTCAACTAATTAAATATTCAAATATTATATTTTTAAACTATAAAGAAAAAATATTTACTAACTAAAAAATTACCCACGTCCCAAAACTATTGATAACATGTTTTTACAATTTTATTTTTTATTTATGTATTTAGTTTTGTCGTGTGTGATATTAAACATAAATTTATGTGATATTTTTTTTTCTGGGAAGTAGATAAAAATATTAGAAATTTCGCCCGATTCAATATCTTTCAATTTGTTTTTTTTAAAGTATAGTATTTATTAACCATATGTCTTATAGAATTATGCATCCCTATTTCGTGCATCTTAATCATAAGGGCAAAAGACTAGTTAAAATAAAAGTGAGAAATTGTGGAAAAAATGTGAGGGTAATTTGAATTTTGAATTAAGAGAAGAGAAGGAAGAGATAAGAGAAAAAAAATGTGAATGGTTGAAGAATTATAAATTAGGAACTTGACACTTGACATCAATAGGTAGAAGAAAAGTGAATTATTTTGAGAGATTTACTATTTATTATTTTAACTTTTTGTAAGTGTAAATAATTTTGAAATGAATGATAATATTGGTGGTATGCATGTATTTTTTATTAATAGTTATATAGTTGATGGTCGATTGATTCTATAAAAATGTGTAATTTAAATAAAATAATTTAAATATATCAAAATAATTTAAAAACAAAATATCACATATTTAAAATAAATCAAAGTAAATTTAAAATATATTAAAAATAACAAAATACATAACACAAATATATATTATAAATACATTAAAAAAACATAAGCATTAAAATAAAATATTAGCTCAAAATACATGAAAAATATAAATTTTAATTAATTTTCAATAATAGTTATTCTCCTGACCAAAATGTTCCCATATATGTTATATCAAGTCTTGTTGAAGTTGTCGATGAATTTTTTTTTATCACGAACATGAAATCTTTTACGTAAAAACTCTTGAAAAATATATTAGAATCATCTGATATTGTTGTCTGATCATTTCCAAAATTATCATAAGAATAATCAAAATTGCCAACATAAGTGGCACATTCATCTTCAACAAGCATTACAATATAAAGCAGTTATTCATTATACATATGAGAGCGTCCAAGTGCCAAGATCGAGATGAATTATGTATGATTGTAAATTGATATTGGAGAACTCTGAATGCACGTTCAATATGTTAGAGAATTGCCATCCAAGGCGCAGCAGAATTTAAAAATTTCTCCATTTAGTGATCCTTACGAATGTGCATGATCAGTATAGAATCGTTACCTCTTGTGGCGATCACGAACGTTGAACGATGACAACGTCTCTACTCAGTCCACACGAACGGGTTCCTTCAATCGCAGTGTTAGCTGTTATGAATGAAGGCTTTGAATGAGAGAAAGAGAGATACGAAATTCCAACTCTTCAGTTGTGTTGTATTCCCATACAATGCTTCTGCACAAGAGTTCTATTTATAGAACCACTTGTGTGGGCTTCAAGCCAAAAAACCCACTTAAGTGCATTTTGCCCATATCTCATAATATGCCAAAATCACTTAAGTATTTGGTACCTTACCATATTTCGTATTCTACTTAAGGGCACCATACATTACGGTATTCCTTAATTACTCTATCTCTCATCAATCCGTCCTTTGTGTGTGACCCTATAGGTTTTCGCGACGTTGGCAATTATATTAAATCACGCATTTAACATAATAAACATTGAGCGGTATCTAGCAACACATCACTGCTACCCAAGACACGAAAATGTCATGTGATCTGACAAAACCTCCTGTGATAATAATTATGTGTATAATTATCCTTTTGCCCTTATGTCTATATTGAACACAAGGTATAGACCGTGTCATCCTTGTCCAGTTCAATATTGGGCCCATAGACATTTATCTTGTTACGCAGGATGGACAAATTCCATCTAGGACACTCATGTCCCTCAGCATGCTTTGTGGAGTACCCATCAACTGTCTTTATGGTTATCCAGTTACGGACAATGTTGGATCAGCAACAAAGCACTCGACTCTACATCTAGGGTCCATAGTGGTTTCAAGTCGAAGAGTGGTATACACTATTATCACCATGAGAATAACTTATGACACTTTGCATGACTTTCTATATAGTATTCTCATAGCGGGTCAATCCGGTATAAATATTACTCTTAATATTCATACTTATGTTTAAGACTTGATAACTCTTTATCCATGATCCATGAGATGTGATCATCAGTCTACAAACATAATAGTCTTAATGCTTTAATGTTATCCCACTTCACAATAAAGCTCGACTATGGATACTTTAAGAATAGTGTCCCTATGTTTAATGTGTTCTCATGATCAAGTCACACTTGATACATTAAACAGACCATCTATTCCAGGGACTTTATTAATCAAACATAATAAAGAAAAAGCCTTTTTATTATTAATAAATAATTCGATACAAGTACCAAAAGTATTGGCCTCTAGGGCTTACACCAACACAATATCCTTTCTTGCGCCTTCCTGATGTTGGGAAAATAATTTTATTTTATCTCTTTATGGCATTAAGGTGCTTTTCACAAATGTATCTCATTCATGATATATGTCGTCTAATAGATAGTAACTCATGTTGTACTTAATATGATTGATTATATAATGAACCTCGGGAGCTCGCCCATGTAAAATATCGTTGAAGACATTGAATTTGTTTAACACATTGATATCATTGTTTGAACCTGCTACCTCAAAGAAAGCGTGTCAAATTCATAAGTCTTGTGAGGCCACTCCTTCGAGCATAATAGTGGGCTTGCCATGATCACATCAAACTTGTTTCTATTTCAAAGAAACAAGATAATTTTCCATTCCTAGCGAATATAATCAATGCTCCATAATATACTTGGAAAATCATGTGTCTCTCCCATATGTAATAAACATTTAATGTCTTCAGTGTTTAGCCTTCACAAGTATTATTCTCCAAACACGTCAATCATACCTCTTGTAAATTTATCAACATATTTTAATATAGTGAATTCACCAATTCTTAAATAGTCGTCCACATTATCAAACAGATGTTGCATATGCCAACATACGAATAACATCAATGCCTTTATGTAGAATTGAAAAAGTTGCATCAATTCTCAGTCAAAATATTTATCTTGTTGACCAAGAGCTTCAATAATACAAAATAATGCATGTTTAAGCATGCTCTATCTTCAACGAAACTACTCGTATGTGTAAACTGGATCTTTTGAAAAATAATCATTGAATAATCGCTCGTGTCCCCTTTCATGATTTCGCTCGATGTTCTTTCATCATTAAAATAAATTATATTTCTTAGTTTTTATAAAAAAATTCTGCAAATAGTTTTAACTTATGCATTAAGTCTCTCTCTCTCTCTCTCTCTCTCTCTCTCTCTCTCTCTCTCTCTCTCTCTCTCTCTCTCTCTCTCTCTCTCTCTCTCTCTCTCTCTCTCTCTCTCTCTCTCTCTCTCTCTCTCTCTCTCTCTCTCTCTCTCTTCTCTCTCTCTCTCTCTCTCTCTCTCTCTCTCTCTCTCTCTCTCTCTCTCTCTCTCTCTCTCTCTCTCTCTCTCTCTCTCTCTCTCTCTCTCTCTCTCTCTCTCTCTCTCTCTCTCTCTCTCTCTCTCTCTCTCTCTCTATTATATATATATATATATATATATATATATATATATATATATATATATATATATATATATATATAAAAGACATGTTTAAAATAGTTTAAATTTTATTTATAGATCTTAATTTTTAAGAATTTAGGTTTTGGTATTTAAATAATTCATATTTAATTAATCTAATAATAAAAAAATTATACTTTTTTATAGAAAAATATTTTATAATATTCGTAACATATCTGCAAAAAATTATTACAAGAATTTTTTTTAGGCATACCATCCTTACTTCTAAATTGCGACGGTTGACACGACATTTAAGGTTAATGGTTGCAAATTTTTAGACATGTTGAGTAATATTATTGTGAAAGTTATCAAAGTATAATCTTATTTTTACACATGTGATCGTTGTGAGGAAGTATCGCAACTATTTTAACTAATCATCATTACTTATTTAATTCCTTTGTTTTTCCACTTTTTTTTCTTTTTTCTTTTATTGTTTCCCCCCTCTTTTTCTTTTAAAATCATTATTTTGTTTTCATGTTTTTTACTATTAGAAATTTTGTATTAACCGGATAATTTCGGTCACAATAGAAGAGTTAGTGACCAAAATATTAAATATCATTAACAAAATAGTTTGTATTAGGCTTAAGTAAAACAGATTGTACTTTTTAATTTTTATTTTTTTCATGCTTTAATAAAAATAATATATTTATCAATCTTTTTCTTCTTGTAAGTTTTCCAATAAAAACATTTGGATTTTTTTACCGAATTAACCCACATTTTCGAAGAAATTCCCAAAATAACCCAGTTTTCAAAAAAATTCCCAATATACCCCACTTTTAGAAGGAGGCGCCAATTGGATTGGTGCCCCCTCTTAAAAATTGCAAGGAGGCGCCAATTGGATTGGCTAGGGCCCTAGCCAATCCAATTGGCGCCTATGTGTAATTTTTAAGAGGGGGCGCCAATCCAATTGGCGCCTCCCTTAAAAAGCCTCAAATGAAAAACCTCCAACATGAAAGTTGTAGATCTTTTCAAGATAATGAATTTGGATATAAATTTTGCATCATTTGGATTTTTTTATAAGAAATGTATGGGCAGTTGAAGTTGGACTTCTGAGTTTTTCAACTGTTATCTGACCTATAATATTTTGTATTATTGCATGTGTTTCTTTTAGGAATATGAATTTTTGTCCAACATAACATTTGAAGTAGACATCTTAAATTTTCCAATGCACTTGATCCCACCTCAAAATAATTAAAAATGTGTGATTTAGGTCCCTGCGAACTTGACCCAAAATTAGGGTTTATGTCAAAACAAGTGTATGTGAATTTTGCCAAAAGGGACCAACTTCAAGCCCTTTAGTTTGAATGATAAAAGCCTCAAATGACAAAACCTTCAACATAAAAGTTGTAGATCTTTTCAAGATAATGAATTTGGACTAAAGTTTTGCATCATTTGCAATTTTTATGAGAAAGGTATGGGCACCTGAACTTTGACTCTTTGACATTTTAACTGTTATCTGACCTATAATGTTTTGTATTATTTCATGTGTTTGTGTTAGAGTTATGAATTTTTGTCCAACATAATAAGTGAAGTAGACATCTTAAATTTTCCAATGCACTTGGTCCCACCTCAAAATAATTAAAAATGAGTGAGGTAGGTCCTTGCGAACTTGACCCAAAATTAGGGTTTCTGTCAAAACATGTGTATGTGAATTTTGCCAAAAGGGACCAAATTCAAGCCCTTCAACATAACAATAACAAGCCCTTGAATTAGGGTTTCTGACCTATAATGTTTTGTATTATGATATGTGTTTATTTTAGAATTATGAAAGAAACCTAATATTTGGAGTTTACACAAAGATAAATTTGATATAATACGAATTGATATTAATAAAATTTGGATTTTACACAAAGAATCCTAATGGTGATGACCGGGATCACCTAACCGACCTCCGGTCCCACATCCCCTAGCTACCCTAACCCTTGGCCCTAACCCACGTTGACGATTCTGCACCGGTGTTTGTTCATCTGATGGTCCAGGAGCGTCATTACCTCCTACAGGAGAAGATCCGTTGAGGTATTCAGCCAACTCAGCATAGTCTTCAGTATTCAATGATGGTGTACCGGCGTAGCTGAGCTCATGACCCATGCCAAAGAAGTTGGGGTGTGGTTGACTCATGGATGGGCGACCGGGACGGTTGAAGGGAGACATGGGTGTGAATGATGGGTCTAGGAACGGTTGGAAAGGTTGTTGGGGTGTTTGGAAAGGGTATGGTTGTGGGATGTTTTGGTATTGTGATGTTTGGGGTTCTTGGCTACGGTAGGAGGAGGGGCGGTTAGTGTTTTGGCTAAGGCGACTTTGGTAGGGTGATGGTGTGGGTGCGAAGCGATGTTCGGTTGAAGGTTGATGGTCCATTTGTTGGTGGTGGTATGGGGGATGTTCTTGGTATTGGGGTTGGGTGAATGGCATATTTTGGTTGTATGTTTGTGTGTTTGTGGAACGAAAAGTTTGACGGATAGGTGGTTGGGAGTAACCGGGCTGAGAATGTTGTTGGGGGTTAGATGTTGATCCTTCTTGTGTGTAACTTGTCTGGCGTGGGTCGTAGAGGTACATATCATCGGCGATGAATTGAAATCCAACCGATCTATACCAAGCCATATAAGTACGACTCGGTTTTACCTCATTTGGCATGACTGCGTCAGTTAAGACATGGTCATGATGGTGCTTCCACTTGCGACACTCTGATCTTGCGAAGGTTTGCCAAGGGTTGTAGTTCCATTGGTCGTTCACTTTACGCATATGCCATTCTCCTAGGCTAGCTGGGGGGTCTGGGATATTCTGGACCATACCGAACTGCAGCTTCACACGATCAGTGTTGTGCATCTCCACTATTGTGAACCGTATTATCGGTGTGCATGTTGTCCATACGGCTGCGTCTTCAGGGTCGATCTGATGCTCATTATCCATATTAAGGTATGAACGCCAAATGAACTGAAATGTTAAAGACAATAGGATTTAAATGAATGTAGAAAAAGTCAAAATAATATGACGAATTAATGAAGTTATTTTGCTTACGTCTGTCGGTCGAAGGTGATCCAACAGGTTGCGATACTGAGTAATACAGTGTCTCGGACATCTGCTGTAATTCATACCACGTGCCGACCATCTACACCAAAAAGTTAAAATAAATTAGTTATGGGTACTAAACTGTAAGGAAGGAAGTAAAGATATAGCAATTTAAACAACTTACTTTTTTGCATATGGAAAAGTGAAGGGGTTGTTATTGACCGGTGCTAGAGACGGTAGTCTTGACCATCCCCATGCTTGTAGCAAAACAACACATCCAGAAAATGTAGAAGTGTCTTTGTGGGAGTTTTTGCACAACGAACTATAGAGATAGGCTAGACATGCGGATCCCCAACTATAACTACCTATTCTATCTATATGTCTAAGTAAAGGTAAGTACATAATATGCATGCTAGAACCACTACCTTCGGGAAATAAAAAGGATCCTAGTAACAACATAATGTAACACCTAGTTTTGATGATTCGAGCATCTTCGGTAGAATGCTCATCTAAATAAAAACTATTATAATATGACTTTAGGCGTGATAGTAGTATACCTTGACCTCTAGCATTATCATCTAACAAATCAGTGTTTAAAAGCTCCATGCAAATTGAATTTGCATAGTTGGTCTTACCATTAACAGCTTTTCCTTCAATTCGTAGTCCTAAAAGTATGTAGACGTCTTCTAACGTCACGGTATACTCACCGGTTGGAAACCAAAATGTGTGTGTCTCTGGCCTCCATCTTTCGCATAAGGATAGAATGAACTTGTTATCTATAGACCAAGACATAATCTTGCTAATGTGACCAAAACCGGCGAGTTCAACATAAGGTTGAATCATCGGGTCCATTGGGACAAATTCGTGGACTCGAGTTCGAAACCTTGATACATCCTATAATAGAAATAATGTAACACTTCACTAAGTTGGTATTTCAAAATAAAATGGGGTTGGTGGAGATGAAACATAAAAAATAAGTATAAGAAAAAACTTACGTATGTTGCGATGTTTGCAACTGTTCCTCTATGTGCTTCGCCCATTGTGAGTAAAGACATATTGTTGGGGATTTGGTGTAGATGAAATTGGAAGATTTTGTTGAAGATGAAATTGTAAAAGAATTAATGTAGATGAAGTAGTGAGAATGTTGGTGTGGAAGAATTGTTGAAGGAGTGGATGAATTTATAGGCAAATGGAGGAGAGCATAAAAAATTGTGTTTGCATGGTGTCTCCACCTCATTTGGCGACCATGTACAATAATAAAGAGGGGGCGCCATTCAAATTGGCGACACCATAGGGTACATGCATGCAAGGCTAGTTCTAAATGCTTGGTTTCGAGGACTGACTCCATGGGGGCGCCATTCAAATTGGCGACCATGTACAATAATAAAGAGGGGGCGCCAAACCAATTGGCGCCACCTTCTGCATGTCTGACACGTGGCATTGCTGTCTCCTGCATGCTGAACAACTCACTTATGGATGGCTTGCATGATTGACACACCATCTCTGACCATCTTAGGTGTCCGACACGTGTCTGTCTTGTCTCCTGCATGCTGATGACTAACTTCTTGATAGCTTGCTTGGTTGACACATCAACTCACACTGTCTTGCAGGATTGACACATCATCTCAGACACGTGGCTCTCTAGTATCCTACATGCTGAAGACTCACTTCTGTCTTGACTAGCTAGCATGCTTGACACATCAACTCACACTGTCTTGCATGACAGACACATCAACTCATGACTAGCTAGCGTGCTTGACACATCAACTCACACTGTATTGCATGACAGACACCTCATCTCATAAATGACTTGCATGCTTGACACATTATCTCAGAGTAGCTAGCATGTTAGACACTGATACCATCTATTTAAGTGTCTTACTATCAACATCCAAGACACTTCACTCACATTCATCTGCACTTGCAAAATAGTTTTCATCTCCAAAATGTCATCTTCATCATTATACAGTATCAACGTTCACTGCAACGGTGAAACTTTTGAGTCTGAGCTTCATGGTTTTTGTTTTAGAAACACTGATACCATTAGAGTCACGATGAAGAGAAATGCAACCTTTTTGCATTTCAAAAAAAGAATACAATCCTTTATAGCATCAGGTATTGTGTCAAAGATGACATATCAAAATCCTATATTTTTTTAGAATGGTCAATGCAAGTTTTTCCCCCTTAAGATACGAGACGATGAAGATATTGAAAGCATGTTTCTTAGTCATGAACATTCAGGCATGGATTGTATCGAGTTGTACATTACTCTACAACCATGTATACCGTCTCAACAGTCTCAACTAACCGATCAGGATCCAGCTGGTGAAGATGCTGTAGATGATGCACAATGGTCAGATGAACTCAACCCAGAAGCAGAAGTAGAGGTCGACGTTGTTGATGAAGAAGAAGAGGAGACTGAGATACAGGTTGATCACATCCTGAACAACGACGATGAAGATGAGGCTCAACCACCACCAATACCTCTTACTCATGCCTATATTCCTCCTCAACATATGACAAATATGGATCTTCACGACGATGAAACGTCCGACAGTGTCTTCTATAATCCGTATCCGAGACCAGTAGGCGAATTAAAGGTGGGAGACATGTTTCGTACCAAAGAGGAATGTGTCTTGGCAATCAAAAAATACCACATGAACAACTTTGCTGACTTTACGGTGAAACACACTGATTCTAGAAGGTATGTTATCGAATGTCGTAACATGCTTTGTAAGTTTCATTTGGCTGCATCTTACAAGAAGAAAAATGACTCTTGGGAGATCGCTTCAATAGACTCACCACACAGTTGCGTCGCAACAACCGTTGAACAAGATCACCGTAAACTGAGCACAGCTTTGATATGTCAAGACATTCTGCCATTGGTAAATAAAGACCCATCAGTGAAGGTGAGTATAATTATATCCCATATCCGAACAACATATAATTATACTCCATCTTACAAGAAAGCATGGATTGCGAGGACAAAGGTTGTTGAGCAGGTTTTCGGCAACTGGGAGGACTCATTCAAGGAATTACCACGATTTTTATGGGCACTAAAAACTTATGTCCCAGGAACTGTGGCAATTCTGGAGACAGTGCCAGCAATGATGCCAGACGGAACCTGTGCTACAGGTAATAGAATATTTCACCGTCTCTTTTGGGCATTTGACCCGTGCATCAAAGGTTTCGCTTTCTGCAAACCTCTCCTGCAAATTGATGGCACTTGGTTATACGGAAAATACAAGGGTACTTTGCTCATGGCAGTTGCATAATACGGTAACAACAATGTATTTCCCATTGCCTTTGCTCTTGTTGAAGGTGAAACGGCTGCTGGATGGGGTTTCTTTCTTCGACATCTCAGAACGCATGTCGCTCCACAAGCCAATCTATGTCTGATTTCTGATAGACATGCTGCCATCGAAAGTGCCTACAACAACCATGACAACGGATGACATGATCCTCCTTCTACACATGTCTACTGTATCAGACACATTGCACAAAACTTCATGCGTGCTATAAAAGATAAGAATCTTCGCAAGAAGGTGGTGAATGCTGGGTATGCTTTAACTCAACCGTCTTTTCAATATTATTGTGATGAGATTCGACTGTCTAATGAAGACGCGGGGAGATGGATAAATAACATCCCAGTAGAGCAGTGGACAAGAGCATTTGACGGTGGTTGTCGATGGGGTCACATGACAACAAATATTGTGGAATGCATGAACGGGGTTTTCAAAGGAATTCGAAACCTGCCGATAACCACCTTGGTAAGATCAACCTATTATAGGTTGGCTTCTATGTTCGCAACCAGAGATGAAAAATGGAGTGTAGTGTTAATGTCCGGACAAGTATTCAGTGAGTGTTGCATGAAGGTCATGAAAGAGGAGAGCATCAAAGCTACGACACACGCTGTAACAGTGTTTGACCGTCATAGACAAAATTTCAGCGTCCAGGAAACAATGGGCAACAGCGAGGGGAGACCAAATTTAGCCTACGCGGTTAAACTACACAGAAGTTGGTGCGATTGTGGAAAATTTCAGGCCTTCCGCATACCTTGCTCCCATGTCATTGCAGCATGTGCTTATACTCGTCAAGACGCTTACACCCATTTATCTGATGTGTACAAGGCCAACACCATCATGAATGTATATAGTCAAAGCTTTTCAGTACTACCAATGGAGGATTACTAGCCTCCATATGAAGGAGATATTGTTTGGCACAATGAAGAGATGCGTAGAAAAAAGAAAGGAAGGCCAAACAGCACACGTATAAGAACAAAGATGGATTCCACAGATAAAATGATAAGATTATGTAGTATCTGTCGTCAACCAGGACACAACAAAAACAACTGTCCCAATCAAGGAGTATCATCTAGATCTTAAGCTTATTGTAACATGATATCTAGATCTTAAGCTATTTGTAACATTGTATCTAGATCTTATGCTTTTTGTAACATTGTATTTCTGTAACAATCAATCATTATATATCATTAAGTTCTTGTTACAACGAGTTTCATAACCAACATCAGTACAAAACATCTGAAAACATAAATAATTCTAACTGATTACAACAATCAAATTAATGTCGTCTCGACCGAACATCATTTCCCTAGCATCCTTATCAGTCCTCATTCGCACCCAACCAAAGATACTGTCAAGTCTCTCAATACTTCTGATTTTTTCCCCTTCTGGTATTTTCCCGTCTAACCATCGAACCAGCTCCCTCTTCAGTTGATCTAACGTGGTGATGTTCCAAAACAGCATCAGTAATTGAGGTTTGTCTCTCGCATAAATCACCTTACCGTATCGGCGACGAACACCAAACATGATAGCCAGGTGATTATATAAGTTGTGGAACAATAGGTCACACTACGCATCTATTTATAAGACAAAAAAGGCATTTTATGAGGGACTCGGCAATTGAGTTGGCGCCTCCTTTTAAAACATACACATAGGCGCCAATTGGATTGGCTAGGGCACCTACCCTAGGCTAGGGCACCTGCCCTAGCCAATCCAATTGGCGCCTCCATTCAAGATTTAACAACAGTCGCCATATGAACAACTTTCATGTTCATCAAAAATCCATTTGAAACTCTGAAGCTCATCATTACTTTCAAAACATTATAGGTCATTTTGACATAAACCCTAATTTTGGGTCAAGTTCGCAGGGACCTAACTCACTCATTTTTAATTATTTTGAGGTGGGACCAAGTGCATTGCAAAATTTAAGATGTCTACTTTAAATATTATGTTGGACAAAATTACATATTTCTAAAAGAAACACATGCAATAATGCAAAACATTATAGGTCAGATAACAGTTGAAAAACTCAGAAGTCCAACTTCAACTGCCCATAACTTTCTCAAAAAAAATCCAAATGTTGCAAAATTTATATCCAAATTCATTGTCTTGAAAAGATCTACAACTTTCATGTTGGAGATTTTTTCATTTGAGGCTTTTTTAAGGGAGGCGCCAATTGGATTGGCGCCCCCTCTTAAAAATTACACATAGGCGCCAATTGGATTGGCTAGGGCAGGTGCCCTAGCCAATCCAATTGGCGCCTCCTTGCAATTTTTAAGAGGAGGCGCCAATCCAATTGGCGCCTCCTTCTAAAAATGGGGTATATTGAGAAATTTTTTGAAAACTGGGTTATTTTGGGAATTTCTTCGAAAAAGTGGGTTATCTCGGTAAAAAATCCAAAACATTTTCCCTCTCAATTTTTCTATCTCGTTTTTTAGGCTAAACTCTCGTTTCTTTCTTTATCACTTTTAAAGAAAAGAATTTATTTTAAAAATATATTTTTGTAAAATAAAACTATATAAGAATTCATAGAAAAATAAAAATAACATTTTTTATAAAGAGAGAAACATGTATTTTATTTTAAATTTATAGAATTTCTATATACATTTTTAATTAACAGCACTTTCCTCCTACACTAATAAACTTATTTCTCTTGATAAGGAAGAAAGAACTCATTTCTTTCACACCTTTGTTTTATTTTATTCGAGAAAATCCCAACTCTAAATCACTTTATAAGTTGGTCTGTTTGATTCAATAAAATCAGTATAAATTAGTTTGAGTTAATGATGTCATAATTACTTGAAGGTGATGATGCATATGGAATATGGATGTTGTTATGTATTCAAAAAAAATTAAAAATTGATGGTTAAGTAGTATAATTCCCTTATTAAAATATTTATGAAGTTTGTCAGATTTTGACTACTAAGTTAAGACAACATTCCAAAAACTTTAGGACCAAATATTTGTATTTTTTTGTGTGTGCATAAAATCAAGTCAATGATATGCTATAATAGCATTGGTTCTATCATGGTGAAAGTTTTATATAACCCATTCACTAGTGTAACTAGAAATGAATTTATTATTAGGATATGAAGGGACAATCCAAGCATCTTGTGCAGATGAATTTGCTAATGACTTCCTGAAGGCTTAATTTAATTTGCAATTATTTTGGTACCTTGAAGTTTTCGTGTCTATGACACATGATATTTAGTTTTGAAATTACGTTCTTTAGTTGTCTAAATAAATTAATGATAACTTGAAAGAAGATGATAAATAAGGTATTGTTATAACTTTCAATTTCAATACTCTTTAAACTTCTGTTTCTAGTTTTTTAGTTCATTAATAAAAAAATGAAAGAAGAATGACACAATAAATGTTGAACCGGTTTAAAGAACACTCTTTAATTTTGTTATTTTAATAGTACAATGTATGAGAACAATTTTATTGTTTAGTATTTGTTACATGTCTATAAACATTTTAATAGATTCAAAATGTAATATATTTTTTTGGAAAGAGTAGATGAATTTAGAAAATATCATATATGACAAAGTGATCATCAAATTGTATGCACCACTTGTTGGGCGTCGGGGTGACTCACTATAGTACCTACTAATACACGCTGCCAATGTTATTATTTGATTATATATACTTAAGCAGATTTCTCTGCTCAAGTTTAAAATTAAAGTCAAAAGTTTGATCCTCTTGTAAAATATCAAATTGTTATCCTCTATCAGTTTGTTCCTCGAGCAACCATGTTAGCCTGAAATTTCTCTTTAGGAAAATGTTAAGTGTTAGTATTGATTGACACATGTCGATAGAAATAAATACGTCGATTGAAACGTTTGGACTAACGTCTTGAAACATGATTTGGAAGAATCTCAAGAGAAGATCTTGAAACATGGTTTGGAGGAGTCTCGGAAACAGATATAATTGATCACTCGACACTGTGTCGAAGTCGAAGCGTTTGATGGACTTCAAAGACTTAGAAGATTTTTGGAAATCAAAGACTTGATAAGGGTCTTAGCACTTTCAACAACCATCCTTAACGAGCAGACGAACGTGGGATAATGGTTTTTAACTGTTTTTAAGTTTTGTCAATGTGGCAATGCTTCAAAGGACTAAGCTTCATGCTCTTACTACGTGTCTATTTTTTATGAATAAGTTGTTGTAGACAGTTATCATTAGTTTAGTATAAATAACATATTCATACATTATAATCAAGATCACAAAATTCATATACTTTCTCTATAGAACTGAAGTACCTGAGTCAAAGAGCGAAACAATTTGTGAGTAACATGTGAGTTTGTGTCCCTTTTCTTTATTGTCTTTATGTTTCCTTAATTGAAACGTTTTTTTTCAGTCTTGTCATTTCCTATTCTTGTCATTTATTGTGTTTCGTTTAATGTCATTTATTGCAATTTTCATTTATTTTAATTCAAACTTTTATGTCATTAAATTTTTTCTCCACTTTGTCTGCATACAAACATCCACAATCACTTCACACATATACTTTCTTGTACACGTGTTTTACACAAATTGCTTCTGAGACTTTTCGAGTAAATCTCACAGACTATTTATACTCGTGATTGTTCGCTAAAAACACATGTGAATAAACCATTAGTAAAATTATGCCTCAGATGAATAACTTAGTAATTTTCTCTCTCAATATTCAAATTTGAGAGACAACTAAGCAATAGTACACAAATTACAATGTTATAAGTTTTACGTGAAAAAACGCACAATGTTGTGAGCGATAAGACTTGTTTTTACTACAAATTATGTGAAATAGCATACTATAAATAGTACAAAAATCTCAATGATTCGCTTATAAAAAAAATCAAGATCAAGCAACAATCAATAAAAGGCATGTATTTAAACACTCAACTTCTCATTGTTTTAATCTTCACAATGAACAAATATGCACAATATTGAAAATACTCTGTGAATAAACTTTTGAGAAGTAATTTAAGAAAAGAAAAAAAAATTCAAAAGAAAGAATTGAAATTTCTTCTAGAATAAATTTACTTGTTTTTGTGCCTTGTCTTTAGTGTAATTTTATTGTATTTGAGTTTCTCACATAAACTCTACATTCATTCTAAGTTGAAATTATGTATTTATGTAATTGTAGGCATGAGCTAATGATGTTGTTGACTTTCTTGGTGTTTTGATGACAAAAACGTTGATGCTTGTTTTGGTGGTTATATCTTTTCAACTCTCTGATGATGATGATTAATTTGAAGATATATCAAGTCTCATCAAATAGAAGATTCAAGGTTCCAACGAAGTGCTTATTTGATCGGTGTATCTCGCAAAGAAACTTGAAGCTTCAGAGTTGTGAAAGCTCATTTGGTTGGGTCTGTCTGAGTGATCATAATCTTATAAAACTAGGAGAGTAACTCCAAAGATACTAAGGTAAATCACACACACACGTTGTTGAAAAGTATATTTCCGACAAATATTTTAATATCGTATCCACAAAGATTGGTTGTTATTACTGCTGTTCTATAATCCAAATTGTTATAAGTTTAAAATGTAACCAAGTTGTTTTGTTTGAAAAGTTATCTTTTGATTAAATGACACTAAGATAATAAAATAGTTTTAATCAAATATAAAAGGCTTGGCAAGATTGGAGTTCACTATTCAAATTTCTTATGTTTCCTTAATGACAACTATATGGACTTAAGATTATTGATGATGTTCAAGTATCCTCTCAATATCATTTATTTCTAAATGATATTGTGATAATCACTATATTAATCTTTAGACGATTTCTCCACCTAAATATCAATATAGCAATCTTTAATGTTTGATACACAAGAAGAGTAGTGTATAAATCTATTTCTACAACTCATTCACTACTTGAAAGCATATTTTATGTCAAGACTTGAATAATCTTTCTCAACAACAACTCAAATCTAAATATTCAAAATAGGGCAAAAATATCTTTCAATACATCAATAACTTTTTGTCATATACAAGAGTCAAATGGAATACATAAACAAATAGGAATAGCTACTACCTCCAATCTTGACAAAATGGGGTTTAGCTCCTCATCATCATTTTGGACAGCAAAATGCAATAGCAAACTAAACTCTGTTTTTCTTCTACCACTTGTGAATCTCTTTTCTATTTTTTCCATTCTGTTTTTTAAAGAGTTCAACCTTTCCTAAAATGTTCATTTTCATCTAAAACTGAAAAGCACTCTAAAAAGGATACAAAACTGTCACACTAAAGTTGGGTTGAAAACAGAACACTTGGCCCAAACAAAATGCTTGCTGGTTTCGCAAGGTTCGCAGCGCCATCCCTGGACTCGGCGCGAACTGAAGCAATTTCAGCTTCTTTGCCTTGCAAACTTCATTTAACAATTCTCTCAAGTGTTATTCTTCCAAATGCTTCCAAATTGCCATTGAAACTTCTTCCAAATTATGCTTATGCACTCCACTGCTCTCTTGTCCAAAAACTCTACAAAACCAACAAATACGTGAAATATCTACTTAAAACATAATTACTTAAACTTAATTGCATTTATATAAAATTATTAGGGTAAAAGTGTGTAATTCAATAAGAAAATGGTAAAAGAGACCAATAAAAATATATGAAAAATAGTACTAATTGGTCCCTAACACACGCGCGCGCGCACACACACACATACACACCTAAAACTTTTTTAAGGCCTATCTTATTTTGTTACAACCACCTGAAAATGTTTTTAAGGCATGGCTAACTGATTAGGAGATTGTCTAGTCAATTGGAGGGTTGTTTTATAACTAGATAATTGATTAACCCTAAATCTCTAATCGATTTCTTTCACTTTGTAAAGTCTATAACTTATAAGGTTTTTTTATTACATATAATTCATCACTATCATCTTTCGATTTGAGGGAGGGGATAGAAGGACAACGCTGAAGATGGCGTCACCACCTATGCAATAAAAAACAACTAACAAATGCTCAATTTACCGCACCAAAGTGGCACAAATGGAACATAAAACACAATAAAAAAATAAAGCACATTAATAACAACAACAAACTCACCGATAAGTGAAGACACAGAAATTGAGGCGAAAGGAGTAGGAACATCATCTATAAAAGAGTTCTCTTAGAATACCTATAAGTTTGGTTTGCAAAAGTGCATTCAAGGAGGACTCAAAAGTCAGAAATATGAGAGATGGTAGAAATGAAGGGAAGAAAGAAAGAAAGAATGTAAATGGTGATTACCCCTTTTTATGCATTCCCAACCGATATAAGAAAAATCAACACACACAAATTCAACAGTTCAAAATTAATGATATAGGAGGCCATGAACATGCCAATCAACAAGTTTTATGCTAGTTGAGGAATAATCAACACACACCTCACCTTAGGCCACTTAATCTGAGGTTTAGGGTCTACATGAAATAGAAGGAGAACCAAAGGTTATACTGAGTCTCCATCATTCATTGACATCTAGTTGATGTTGCACAATAATAAGGTCTGATGAGACATTGAGACTCTCACAAATTTCAAAATGCAATGTGACGTATTGGCGAGTGTTTCAAGACTTTTATTAATATATATTTAATATTACTATTGTATCGCACCAGACTGCTTTCATAATTACTGTCTCACCCTACAAAATAACACTGGTCTTTTTTAGCATGTTTTGTCCTCACTCACACGCTTTCCGGAGAACTTTCTATAAGGTCACTCATCCAAATACTACTCCAAATCAAACACGCTTAACTATGAAATTCTTATTTGTTAGGCTACCGAAAAAATATGCATTTAATTGGTATAGTAGTACCAATTAATTCTTATGAGTCTCTCGTTAACCATGTAGTCCCATACATGCACAGTTTCATGATCTCTCTCATTTTGATGTGAATTTGGTGTTTGCCTAGAAGTTGTCAGGAGCCGCTCATTGTCATGTCTTGTGCATCGACAACCATTCCCCACCCTCGCCGGTCTTGGGTGTTATGTTACATGTCCACCAGCTTCTACTTAGTTCATCCCTAATCTGATACCATTTTGTAAGGCCCCAAACTGCTTTCAGGATTATCGACTGACCCCACAAACCAACACGAGTCTTTTCAGCATGCTTTGTCCTCACTCACATGCTTTATGGGAGACTTCCGAGAAGGTCACATATTCAAATACTACTCCAAGTCAAACACGCTTAACTATATAATTATTATTTGTTACGCTACCGAAAATAATATACATCGTGTTGGTATATGTAGTATCAATCAATCCTTATAAGTTTTTCTTCAACCATGCAATCTCACACATGCACAACATCATGGTCCCTCTCATTCTGATGTGAATTCGACATTTACCTAAAAACTGCCGGAAACCGCTCGTTGTCATGCTTTGTGCACCGGCGACCACCTGGCCCCGTCGTTCTCGAGTGTTACAATTATCAACTTCTTTAATCTTGATGATTTAGTCTATGATCAAATATTTAAGGACGGAGTAACCTATTAAAAAGTTGCCATAATGTCTAAATGTAAGTAGTGTGATTGTCACCAAACTCGGTCAAATCCTTTATAAATCGGTGATATTGGTTCTAATTTAATAATTGCGTTCTCACTAGTTTAAACAATTTATAAAAGAGTTCCCATGGTTTCATTTGGAGGCTTTTTGTTGACTAGAAGAAAATTAAAACATTCAAGGCTTTACCGAGTCAATATGTGTGTGATAGAGGAAAAAGTAATCACTCACACTCACAAGCTAGAAAACTATATACAATACAAAAAAAAATTATATTCTCAAAATTTCACTTTCATCAACAGTTCATAAACAGAAAGAAGTACTATGCACATGTTCAAGACAGAATATACATGTTTGAAGATTATGTGTTGAACTAAAAAAAAATGCTTATTATTACTTGAAGATCATTCTACAAAAATTTTACTTTATACATTTTATTATCTCCTCAGCTGAGATAACAAAACTTCACAATCAATATATACAGATTAAAATGTAGGTACTCTTAATTTCAGGACACCTTCTGCTAACTCTACTGCAGAAGGTTAAGAATGAAATGAAAAAATTCGACAATCCCAATTTACGTAACACCGACTCTGAACATTGAAGATATGTCTGATGTCCGACATATGTCAATACCAGACATCATGGCGACATTGACACATGTAATTATCGTGTCTGATGTTTATTTTTGCGTCGGTGTTTCATAGCTCCAGTTAACCTGGCTTCTTTTGTATGGAGACTTCAAATATATTTCTGTAATTTGATGATCATAACACTTGTATCATCGCTAGAGCCTCGCGATGCTGATAAATCGACAAGCTTCTTACAAGCTTGAAAGGGTCCTTGTTTATTGTTCCCTACACAAAAAGGATGAGCTATGTCTACTGCTTCCTGATTACTAACCTGAACAAGATTGAGAAGAGAAACTTAATCAGTTACTTGATTAACAAGTTATTAAAGAATTCCATTATCATTGCAATTAATTGATTAAGTTTTATACCTTGTCCCATAATCCATCTGAAGCTAGGATTAACAACTCATGATGAGGTTCAATTCTGAGAACTTTAGTCTCAGGTTCCGCTATCACCCATTGTTTCATGTGTCTATCTCCAATGCTCCTAGAAACAGCAAGAGAGCCTTGGATTCTCCACACGCCGCGGCACATATCAACATAGCCACCCTGCCAAACAAACCACTAGTTAATTAACAACATTCAAGAGATCTAACTACAAATTGTTTCGATTATCGAAGAGCTAATTACCTGAGTTTCAATCCTGTCTTTTTCATCGTTTCTCGAAGGTTTGTGATCAGATGTTAAGGCCTCAGCAACACCTCTACTGCTGATAACAGCGCGACAATCGCCGGCATTGGACACGATAAGATTACCGTTCTTGATCAATGCTGTTACACAGCAAGAACCACCGTGAAGATCCTCTTTTAAGAAATCTGAATCCGTTTTGAGGTAGCCATGTTTCACTGCTTCCTCAATATCACTCTCATCTCTTCTGGTTATTTCTTCTAACACATTCTTCTCCATGTTATCTGCTGCGAATTCGGAAGCTTTTGTACCTCCATGTCCATCAAATATGCCAAAAAAAGCCTATATCAACCACACGCAGAGAATCATGTTAGGTTATTAGAATTTAGAACTCATTCATTGATCATTTTCTTGAACAAACTCAATGCCGAAAATCGAAATTCGAATTTCTTATATATAAAAAATCACCTGTTTTGTTTCTTCGTAAAGATCATCAGAAGCAGAATAACGATCCTCCATGTGTTTCCTACTTCCTCTCTTACAGTACACAGAAAAACCATTCCCCTCTACCTCAACAACATCCTTCTCCGGTGCCGGAGTAATTACCGCCGGCGGGAGTTCAATAGTTAGAGAAGCAACAGGTATATGAAGCTTAGCCGGCCTCTTTCTCTTCAAAACCGGTGAGGAGAGAGAGAAATGGCAAGGAGAGGGGAGAGAGAAGACATTAGGACTTGAAACGACAACGGAGCAAGACATGGTTGTTTCTTGTTTTGTTGTTTGGAATTTGAAAGTGTTGTGTTTTTGTTTTTTTGGTTTGAATGGGAAATGAGAAGAGAGAGAGAGACAAAGATGTATTTAAAGAAGAGAATGTGTGCTGTGACGGTGGGTCAACAAAATTGAGGTGGGGACACTTTGATGAGAGGAGAGAAGAGAAGGTTTGATTAGTCAAATGTTAATGTTTGGTAAAACATTGTTTGACACCAGATAATTTTGTGGCTGTTATTTTCGGATAGATTAAGATAAATTAACCACATACATAGGATCCGCTGTTCGTGCCGGTTTCTACTTTCTAGAATTTGCATCACACACACGAGCTGGACTATAGACTCGTTCGTTGTTTTGTGAATGCATACTAGGATTTTCTATTTTTATCAGTCATGAATGTGTAACTTTCAACTCTTTGTCATTCTCATTTTACTGGTAAAAGTAAAAGTAAGATGTTGAATTATTATTAAAAATATGCTTAGAAAAATGTAAAAATAATTTATAATTTAAATTAAATTTTTATATTTGTTTAACTTTTATTTTAACTAGTAAATATATATATATAGTTGGATCAACGTACACAAATTTATTATATAAGAGTTTTTTTTAATGTAATGGATGTTAAATGATCAATAAATGAGTTCAAAAAATTTTCACAAATAACTTTTTTCAGTTTGGGACATAATAAAGTAAAACACTATTAATTTATAGTAATATAATTTGCTTAATTTTTTTGTATACTATATTAAGGAAATAATCAAAAAATATAATACAAAAATATTTTTACAATTTATTGATATATTGATATATAATAAACATTCCATTGTTAATATTATGAATAAACATTCCATTTATCATTGAGATTTTGGACATAAGAAATAAAAATATATTTATTTAGTAATTGATGAAATTTTCCAATCTGTTACTAATTTGAGGTATAAAAGCGCAAATATTAACCTTCATAATAAATGATTATTTAACCAAAATACATAAACCATGTAAAAGAAATACCAGAACCTCATTTGTTTTAAAATATAGTAATGAATACTACCAAATGTTGAAATTAATTGCAATTGATACAATAAGGTTTAAATGCAACAAAAGATATTGAAACAAAAGGTTCACAATTTTAGTTAAAATTGTGAGAAATAAGTCCAGCAACAAAAATGATTTAACTTCGTACAATTCTTTGGTCCTTAAAAAACTGGGTTAATACAAAACCTGCCCGCAACCTTTTAGGAAGTGATGATTCAAAACCTGCCCGCAACCTTAAAAAACTACAATAATAACTAATTTGATTTCAGGATATTGATTTCATTTTGGAATGATAAGATTGCAACAATAATAAAATAACGGTAATATTTTTTAGTAGTATAAATAGGTAATTTATTTTATCACATTTTTCACTCACATCTAATCTAAATTTGACCAATTTATTTTATTTAATTTTAATTTTTTTGTGTACACATTTCATTTGAAAATGAACCTCAATCAACATAACACATGCTCCAATTTTATGCAAAATGATGGAAGTCCTCTTTGTATCCCAAATCAACAAAACACCCCATATTTTGGAAATCCACCTCTTATTCCAAATCCACACCATAATTCAAGATTCAAAATTCTCTTTTTATCCCAAATCCATAAAATAATTCACCCATTGGAAATTACTCATATCATACATCACCTTACCCAATGAAAAACTTTCTTTTAATGTATTTTTATATATTTGAATCAATTTTTTAATTATATTTTATATAATATATAGTGGGATTTAGTGGGGCCCATTTTCTTAGCCCACTTTAATTATTTACAATCATTTTCTTGTACAACTAAATGTATAAAGAATTAATATTCTTATTGATTTATTACAAATCATGCATAACATTAATTATCTTACGGCTGAATTATTTTAATACTCCACTGACCTAGCCAATAGAAAGGAGGCAGTGGACATAATTATTCATTTCAACCCCCAACTATATTTTGGCAAATAAATAATTTAAATATGTTGAGTCATAATACTATATATGATGACGTGAGATTGGTAAAAAGTATAGTTGCATGCTTAACTTAATCATTTCAAACAAACAATGTAGATTTTCCATTACCAATCAAAAGACAATTCACTGTATATGATAATTATACCTTGTTTTTTTTATAAATCCTTAATTCAGTTGAATGCAAGATTCAAACATTGCTCCAACATTTCTGAACTACCTGCAATTTTAACATATGTATTAGACTTTGAAAAAAATTGTAAAAAAATGTGTTTCTATGTGTTTTCTATAATTAGTTTTGAAGGATTTCATAATAAATTTTTATGTAATTGTTTTTTTAATTTCTAACACCATTAGGCATGCTGAAACCAAACATGACATGCAATAATCTATTTATAATTTAGTCGTATACACATATTTCATAAGATGACAACGTATTTTGTTATCAATCTAAAATACTTATTAACATTTGAAGATATGATACTCATATAAATTTTGTAGTTGAAAGAACACACAAAACACAATGTTCAACATAACAACATAGGATTTTGAATAATTTCACACACATGAATTAAATACTCATTATCATCCTTTAAACCATACATGAAATATAAATGTCAATTGTAATCCCACAAAATAAACACTTCAAAAAAGTAAGAACACATCCTACAACCAAAACATATCATGTTCTTAACAACTTCATACTTAAACTCATTCTGGTGCTAAAAAGTTCATAAAATATATTTCAATATCAAATTTCCGAAAATTATAATTAAGAAGATGGTTCTATCTTTAATTTCTTGGATGGTTTGGTGCCTGATAATTGCGTAGTGCCAGACGCTTCAAAATCAACTTCTTCACCCTTGTCAGCAATTACAACATCCTTAGCCGGAGTCATTAGAATGATTGATTCTGGATCATTTTCACCAGATGCAGATAATGTTTGCTTTCAATATAAAAAATTAATTGTCAGATATAAAATGAATTATAATAATACAATATTTATCATAGAAAATTATTATGTTAACAAATGAAGATACTTACTACGGAAGTTTCCAAATTTTCTTTGTTAGGGATCAACTTTGCATATTCAGTTTTAGACTGATTCTGCACATTGAAACATCGAATATTTACAACTCGATAGACTATTAACATTTTAACTTATGTATAACAATGTACCTCCACCATAGAGTTATGCATAAATTCAGCAGTCATTCCAAGTATAGCAGCACATTCGGAATCCCAGAATACAAATCGATATTTTGATTCACCATTGCTAACATATATCTCAATCTTGTATCTATAGTATTTTAAACGAAGAAAATAATATGATTAATAACAAATCCATTACCAAATTTATTTGCAATTCATCTAGATTATATGTACCTTGGTATAGGCTGTTCGACTTTTTGCCCACATGAACATTCATAAGCTTTTTCAGGATTAGGTGCCTTTGAAGAACACCTTGTGCAGCCATAATAAAACCATCCATACTTTGAGACAGCAAATTTCAATGTGGTTGCTACAGTAACACATAAAGTTTCCTAAAAGCAAATCAAAAATGATATTAATTTCAAAAAGCAAACAATATAATTGTAATAGTAAAGATAAATTCGGCTCTATAGTATTCAACTTACATGTTTGATTTTGCAGAACTGACTTAAGGACATACATTTCGCATTATGAACAAACCTTTCTACTGGCGAATACTAAGAACCACCAGACCAATTAGAAAGAGATTTTGCAGATTGAGTAGGCTTCTCCTTCTGTTCATTAGTAGGCAACCTATAGAAATAAGATTGTTTTTGAAATTAAAAATTATGTATAATAATCTGAAAATAAATAAATAAATAAAATCCATACTTAGACATAAAATCTTGAATTTCAGGGATGTCTTTATTTATCAACAATTTGGAACCACTCCATGCATTTGACACTGTAAATTGTATAATTAATATAAAAATTATTGAAGGTATAATGAAAAATACAAATCAGCTATGTATTTATAAAGTCTGATAGTGTAATACCTTCGCCATCTTTTACCATTGCATGAGTGAGCAGAATTACAATAGCTCCATTGTTTTTAGGATCATTGTAGTAAGCCAAAAATTTTGATCCATAGATTTTCCATAAATTGCAATTTATGCAATTACCCCTATTTTGCAATATAAATAAACAATATTATATGATGGGATTCAGTGATGCAAAATATATAAATTTATCAAACACATAAGTTATGAAAACAATGCGCATTACTTCAAATCTTTCAGCACAACAGAAACAACAACTTTCTTCCCCGGAGTGTTGGATTGGATATGGTTTATCTCACTAACAGCACCAATAATATCTACATTAAAGTAAGGTTCATTATTGAATGTGTTTGCAAATATATAAGTTATATAAGTTATAATAGAATTTAAATTACCTTCCAGTCTATCGGTTTTGTATTTACCTTGAAGTATCTCACCAAAATCTTTAAAGAAATATCCTTTAGGTGGAATATTTTGAAGTTCGATTGCCTTCATTGTGGTACCACCAAGAAACACAATTTTTTTTGAATGATCACATACCTTCCACTGAAAATCATTGTTATAGACACTGCCATTGTTTATGATGCAGGTCATATTCTCCTTAATGACCTCTTTCCATTTCAGTAAATGGTCATGACGAATAAGGACCTGAATCCGATCACCCTAACAAAATGAAAATAATCTTCTTTTTATATGTTATACAAAAAAGTATTTTGTTGTAATTACTAACTATCATACAAAAATCTATACTTAAAAAAAGAAAAGCAATTTACCAAGAAATCCATAACAATCATCTCCAAATGTTCAATACCCTTATTATTCACAACACTCCAAACATCCATTATTCGAACAGCAAGACGCCAAGTTTCTTTTGAGTCATTGATGTCTTTCACAGAATCAACCTTTCTACTCATTTTCACTGAAAAAAAATTTCAAAAATTAATGTAACTGCAAATTTAGATGACTATAAAATTACAAACCTAATAACCTGGAAAAAAAAAAGTATATAAATTTGATAGAGGTGTGTGGCAAAATGCTGAAAAGGATCCAACCTTTGATGTTACACATATATAACATCGTTTTGATTGTATAATTATATGTTATTAAATTATAAATTTAAATTAAAAATAACTATTTAATATAGTTGATTAATATTAATTGAGTAATTTAATATTATTGTTAATTTACCTACCAATTAATTATTATTATTGTTATTATTATTATTGATATTTACCCGCCATATATGATAAGAATATTTTTAAAATTTAAATAGTATATTTATTATTTGATTTGATTTGATTTAATTGAAATCCAAACTCTATAAATTAAAATCGGTTACTTATTATGAACAATAATATAGGGTCATTCCAATGTCAATCTATTATTAATTGAATTTTACATAGATGTAATTTTGCAATAACACGCTGGCATATTGAATCTTATACCACTGTTATTGAATCTTATACCGCTGTTATCTTTGCACTAACATATTTTATTCTTTCAACAGAATAATTATAGTAAATACGTACATTTTGTATACCGAATTATAATAAAAATGTATTAAAATCAAAAGCAATAAAATTGTTTACAGTAAATAAAAATATAGTCTAATTTCTTCATGATCATAAATATTTAAAGAAAAATTCATTGAAATAAAAAATCAATAATAAATCAAAAGTTGAAATAAATGCTAATGACACAACATATATTTAAAATTTTATTTGGTATATTTTTATATAATAAATAAATTAGTAATACGTAAATGAATAATCAAATAGAATAGAATTTTAAGATGTTATTCTATATTTTTATTTACTGTAAACAGTTTTATTGCTTTTGATTTTAATACATTTTTATTATAATTCGGTATACAGAATGTACGTATTTACTATAATTATTCTGTTGAAATGATAAAATATGTTAGTGCAAAGATAACAGCGGTATAAGATTCAATATGTCAGCGTGTTATTGCAAAATTACATTTATGTAAAATTCAATTAATAATAGATTGACATTGGAATGACCCTATATTATTGTTCATAATAAGTAACCGATTTTAATTTATAGAGTTTGGATCTCAATTAAATCAAATCAAATCAAATAATAAATATACTATTTAAATTTTAAAAATATTCTTATCATATATGGCGGGTAAATATCAATAATAATAATAACAATAATAATAATTAATTGGTAGGTAAATTAACAATAATATTAAATTACTCAATTAATATTAATCAACTATATTAAATAGTTATTTTTAATTTTAAAGTTATAATTTAATAACATATAATTATACAATTAAATATTCATTTTGTCATTTAAAGAAAATCAAGTAACGATAACATTTGGCAAAAAAAATTACAATAATAATTAATTTGATTTCAGAATATTGATTTCATTTTGGAATGATAATATTGCCACAACAATAAAATAACGGTAATATTTTTTAGTAGTATAAATAGAGTTTAGTACGAAATTACTTATAGGAACATGAAAGTAGTTGTATTATGGATTGTAATTAGGGTAATTAAGTAATTATGGTGGTAATTAACTTTTATATATTAAAAGTAGATTCTCTCTAAAATAATAAACTTATTCTGATACATTGTAAAAAAATTTAGACCGACGCTACATAGAGTTAAACTTAATTAAAGATAATAATTTATATTTTAAGAATAAATATAGGATGAATTTCGTATAGTTATTAAAGTTTAGTATAATGGATAAACATCAATATTATCATTATTATTATTATTATTATTATTATTATTATTCTATCTATGTATAGAAAAGAATTAATATATAAATGTAAATTTAAAAGATGTATTAGTTGTGATAAAATGGCTTAGAGAATAGGTAATTGGTTAGTTGTTCTTAACTGTTTACACTTTCTCATAACCAATTTGTAACTATTGTAATTAACTTTAAAAAAATAGTTATAACATTTACTTGCTAACTAAGCAATCTTGTAAGTAGCAGATTTGTGAAATACAAACATTTTTCATTCTTCTTTTTCTCCATTAATGGAGCTCCAAAGTTTTGTTTTTAGATGGTATGAGAGCCTTGTTGTACTTTGGTATCCAACATTCCCGCCACAACCTCATCTAATGCCAACAGAGGTTACCAAAATGATAATTGATACTCGTATTTCATGCATCATAATGAAATTCATGCACTTGTTTTGTTACTCCTTTGTTAAACAACTTTAACTATCATTCTTTGTCTATTGAGATCCAAGTTGCATTTCATGAATGAAGTATTACAAAGACCAACAGATGCATATCAAGATTCCCTTGCTTGGGAGATATGCAAAACCATGATAATGTCCTTGATCAACAGTTAAATAGACGCATGTATCTCCCAAAACATCTTGTGGATGGAAAATGCATCTGAAATATGGAAGGACTTGAAATATTGGTTTTATCAAGGATATGTATTCATATTAATCGATATTCAAAAAGAAAAATGTTATTCCTTCCTCAAACTACACCCTATAATAATAAAATATTATTTTACAAAAATATATATAAAAAGTATTTTTTTTTATTTTTTTATTAAAGAGTACGGTGCGATTAACCAACTTTATAACTTCATTAGCCAACATTTAATATTTTATTAATCAATTTTATTTTATTATTAAAAATTATTTTTATATCTGGGTGTTTAATAACCAACTTCATAACTTCGTTAATCATTTTTTTACATTTCATTAATCAATTTTGTTTTACCACTAAAAACTATTTTTAATATCCGAACATTTATTAACCAACTTCATAACTTCATTAACCAATTGTTTACATTTCATTAACCAACTTTATTTTAATATACAAATCACACTGTTCATGCACTGTAGACAGACAATGTTCATGTGTGTGCACTGTTCATGTACGATTTTACTGTTCACGGCACTGTTCACCGTATTTGTGAACAGTATATACGGTGTAGGTGTAAGTTTGAGTGTAAGAATAGCAATGCTGATTCAAAAATAAATATGCACCTTAAAGCAATGTGACTGTTCAATTTCATCTTATTTCACAAAACTAAAGAAACTTTGGCCAAAATTAGATCATTTTCATTCAATTCTTGAGTGTAATTGTGACATTACTTGTAAAACTATTGACAAAATACATTAATACAAAGATTATGATCAAGTAATACGATTTTTGAATGGTCTCAATAACCAATATTCACTACTACAAAAAACACATTTAATCTCGGTTAGATATGAGGTGTTACCCCGGTTTCAAATGCGAGATAACAAATGACGTTATAAAAAGTGCACCACTTTACCTCTCGATTTTTATTCAATTGACGAGTAATGTGTAAATGTCATGAGTCTGATCCTCATAGAGATCCTTTTTGAAATTTTAAATGGCGAAAACACTTGCCCCCTCGATTTTTACATTCCATCGACGGGTAAAACACGATCGAGTTTATTATATCTAATGTGGATTACTTATTTCACTAAGCCCTAACTGAACATATAACTTCTCAAATTGGTTAAAAAAATAATTATATGAACAATTGCGTTATATTTGAAGAACAACTTACACTAACCAATAATTTTTTAGCATCTTGTAACTTATCATTCATTTCAAATAGTTAGAATCTTTTCAACGTTTCAAGTTTTTTATTCAAAACTTCCTTTTCTACTAATTCATTCTTGAAAGCATAAAATTTAATGCTTTGAAAAATGAACAAGTATGGAAGAAAGTTGAACGAAAAATAAAAGTATTGGAGATATTTTAACCATAAGAGAATATGAGATGAATAATGAGTTACAAAATGATCGAATTTTTTTGATTAGTGTAAGATATCACTACTATGGAAAACACATATAATGACGGTTGCGAAATACATATAATGAGGGTTGCATGTCTGTTGTTAGGTAGTGTGTGATTGTAAGTATGCTAGTTTCCAAGGTGTGTGACTGTCGTTATAAGCTAGGTAGTGCGCGACTAATAACAACGGGTAAAGAAGACAGTCATTGTGAAATAATTTAAAGGTACGTGGTTTGAATCCTAGCAACGTCATTCTTGCCTTTTAACATTTCACCACAATTATTTGTTCCAACAATGATGGTAAGTGTAAGAGTTTGTTATAAGATATGGGATTGCTTTTTTTTTGTCTGCCCCTTATTAACTAAATACAACCATTCAAATAGATTTTTTTTGAGATAGTAATAAAAAAATTAAATTATTCTTGAAAAAATACTTAAAATGTCCAAAGTTTTTCAAACTGTATGCATCTTGTAATTAATGATTTCCTCGTTAACTCATATAATTTGATTCAATCCCAAATTTTTAAAAGTAAAGATGATGAATGAATGTATTTGAATCAAATTCTATGTGATAAAGAGGAAATCATGAATTACAATATGTATGCAATTCGAAAAGTATTGAATCATATAAGTTGTTTTTCAAGATAAATTAATGTTTTTGATTATTATCTCAAACATCAATTTAAATGAATGCAAGTTTAATGAGAGGTTAATGAAATAAGCAATCATGATATAACAAACTCACTAATAACACAAACTTACAAAATTTAATTAACATAGATTGGGAGAACTTGATAACTAATCATTCTTATAAAATCATGACAAACTTGTAAAATGCAAGGAGAATGAAACTAAGGAGAAAACTGCAAACTTGTAAAAAAACAGCATGTTGTACATTGTAATCCAACAGATATTTGTCAACAACAACAACCAACAACAAATCATGTGAAACATAACAAGGTCTTCAATCTTCATGCCTAGTTGAATTTGTGCAGTTCTCAAGGTTTTCATAGTTCTCAAGATCTTCATCTGATTCAGAATCTGTTGCATCCAGATTCATTAGATCATTCATAATAGCCTCTACCTTCTTCATCTTTTCAGGGTTAAGATTCCTGAAAAGAATCTTCTTATAACATGCTCCACCAGACGACTCAACAACAATAATATGATCCCTAACAACTTCAGCTTCCTTGACTTTTTTCAACCATAACTCCACTAAATCAATAACACCATTTGTAACCTGAATCTAATGGATAAGTTTGTTACTCCTACTATTCATGTTGAGAGAAAGATCTGAAATCTGAGAGAAGGATCTGAAATATAAAATCTGAACAAGAAGAGAAACCCTATTTAAAAATAACATACAACAATAACATACAACATACAACAACAACAACATAAAAAAACCTATAAACCATCGAACAAGAAGAAAATCATGTGAAATATAACAACAACATAAACCAAAACAAGAACAATGAAGAAGAAGAATACCTTTATGTATGAAGCGAGAGCTAATGACGAAGAAGAAGAGAGAAAATGTATGTTAGGATTTTGTTGTGAGAGATACGACGATCATGTCAAGAAGCGAGAGCTAATGATGAAGAAGAAGAGAGAAAATGTGGGCTAGGGTTTTGCTCTGAGAGATACAACGATAATGTCAAGAAGCGGGAGCTAATTCGCTTTTATATGGGTAAGTAATTTTACCACGATTGTATTCAAGCACTGTGATCAAATGTAACGACTTTTGCAATGGTTGACTTTAATAACCGTGGTGATAAGTATTAATTTTAATTTATATATCATATTATGAGGACAACACTCATTGTAATGAAAAAGTAGAAAATTGTTGGAGCTGAGATTTGAATCCTGTCACTCCATAAATGTATAATTATAGTTAATTAGTTTAACCATAGTGCAATGTTTTTCGTAAATATAAAAAAACAAAGTGCATCCAAAAATGAGGTTTTACCATAATTAACCGTCAGACCATTGTAATTTAGTGTGACAAAATATCTATTTTGTAGTAGTGTATGTCTCAAACACAATATAATTTTTCGTATTATTATTGTCAAAATCAATTTAATAGGTTATATATTCAAATAGGGGTTATTGAAACAAACAATCGATATTAGATATAATAAACTCAACTCTATGGAACAAGATGAGAGTCGCACAAAGATTCACAAAAACATAATCTCATTATCAATATCAATCCCAATCTCAATCTCAAACTCAAATTCAATAACAACAACTAAACTACAATATATAGATTTTCATAAGTTTGGGAAGTATAAAAAGTAACCAACAACAAGAACATCAACAACTAAAAAACAACAACCTACATTAAGCAACAACTAAAAAAATAATAATCTCTCAACAAAACTACAACAACATCATCAATAAACCTATAACTGTTAGCTCCCAATTTCGACGCCCATATAAATTAAGAGAATAAAGTTTCCTGTGAAGATGTTTCGACAAAATTGTGTGTTTGAAGTTATAGTCGAAGATGCCTTGGTACAAGGGTAAAAATGTTGCGTGGACTAGGAATATTTTTAAGTAGTTTGAGGTGTTTTTCGACAGAGGTGCCACTGTAACACCCCGATTTAGTTTTCGTATTTATTTATTAGGTGTTTATTTTAATTAATCATTATTTGGTGTGATAATTAATTAAATATGTGTTCTGGTGATTATTTGAATTATTTTAATATATGTGTTATTTAAATAATTGAATTTTATGAGTAAAATAACAATTGTCTAGTAATGAGCCTAATTAATTAGAATGGGTGGATAAGTGGGTTAAATCCATTATGAGTTAAAAAGATAGTGAGGGTTTTAGAGATTAGAGTTAGTTTTGTAAAACAAGAGAAGAAGAGAGAATAAAAGAGAAAAGAAGAGAAAGAGGAGAAGAGGAAACTAGAAGAAGGGCCTAGAGATTTCATCGGTACTAAGGTAAGGGTGAGATTTCAAGTGGTTATGGGTAAACATAATGTATGTAATGCATGTGAGTTATATATCATGAACTTAGGATTTGAGGATTTTGATTTTTGAGAAACCCTAACATGTATTTATGTTTTAATCCATGAAGTTGATGTTTATGTTATGCTATGGTGTTTCTATATTGAATTCCATGATTGGGTATGTGTATAGAACATGATTTGGTGTATAATTGCATGTTTAAGTTTCACTTGAAAATTGTTGATTTGGGATTTTGGTGAAAATTAGTGGAGCTTAGAATCTTGTTTCTATGATCCTAATAGTTGTTATATATATATATATATATATATATATATATATATATATATATATATATATATATATATATATATATATATATATATATATATATATATATATATATATAGGTTGCATAACTATTTATTTTATGAAAAATGATGGATTAATGTGGTTATATGATGAAAATTCGTGTTGGACAGTAACATTTTTGCAACAACAAATTTCTGGTTTTTGACAACATTTTGAAAAACTTGTAAATTCAATAACTTTTGAACAATAACTCCGTTTGAGGTGTCGTTTGGACCGTTACAAAGCTAAGAATATCATCTATAACGTGATATTCATTTTGATAGCAGTAGATTAATATTTTATCAAAAGAATCCTAATATGAATGTATGGTGTATGTGTGGTGAATGTGAATGACATGTTTTCTATTGTTTGGCATGTATTGGATGGTTTTAGATGGATTTTATGAAGAAATATAATACTTGAAATTATGTATGTGGTGATGTGAATTGGTGAATTTGATGAATAACATGAATTAGCTTATTTACTTTATGTTAATATGTTGTGATGAGATGATGAATGTTATTTGATGTATTGTTTGAGATTGAAGTCATGTTAGGTGTATGTTGTGCAAATGTTGGATGTGGTATGCTTATGTATGATTAAGGGGTTGCGATCATCTTAATTGTATGAGTCTTGTTGTTGTGGCACACTTACATTAGCATGAGTCTATGAAAGAGGCAATGTTGGGTAATCTCGCGTAGATTATTTGCTTGTCCCAAACCTAACGCCGAATGGGGTTTGAAAGCTTAAGGCCGAATCGAGCTTTAGAGGTGGTTATCTAGTCTATTTGAGAGATGCTCGACAATCTGGAAATGATAATGGATGGGATCCACATACATATCGCATTGAGTCACACATTGAGTCGCACGTGTCAATGTGAATTGTTGTTTGTGTGATTATGTGATATGATTGTGTGGATATGATTTTGGTAGATATGCATATACGTGGATTTTAGGTGATCCATTTGATATAAATTGTTGATGTGTTGTTGATGTGATATGTGTGCATATTTGTGATATATGTGATGAAATGGTGACTTGTATACATTATGAAATCATGTGAAAGTTGTATACATATTTGATGATGATTTGTAAATGATGATGGATGATAATATGTACATGAAATCGATATGTTGTGAAATATGACTTTTGTACATCATTTAGTATTTATAAATGAATACTTGTGGATTGTTGAGCTAAGTCGTATGATGGTAAACATGTGATTCTTTAATAAGATGATATGATGCATGTTTGTATGAAGCGTGATGAATTCTAATAATATATGTATGTTTGTTATACATTTCATATTATTATATTTTTCTATAATGATTTGAATTCTCACCCTTCTGTTGGAATGACGTTCTATCGCGACATCGCTCAGGTACCAGAGATATTGGTGCTTCGCAAAAGGATTAGATTCAGAGGCTAGTTCTTGTTGTGTTTTGATTAGGTAGTCTATAGTGCTCTAGTCATGTAACACTTGGGTTTATGGGATTATTTGTATTTGTTTTGATGTTGAGAGATATTGTTGTGCTCTCTTTTATCTTGTTATTTGGATATGTTGATTTTGATTTTGAGTGGCCTTAGAGCCCAAAATGATATTTTGTGGTAGATGATTTATGGGAATCATCACTATTTACCATTTATGAAGAGATGTGTTACTCCGTTGTGTGAGTTTGCATGTTGGTTATTTGGTTTTGATTTATAATCCGTGTTACTTGTATGTGACCATGGCATGTGTTGTTTCTGGAAGAAATAAATGTGATTCCCTCGTGTATGCATGCTTTAATTTACTCTGATTATTCAATTGTATGTTGTATTTGAGTAGTAGTAGTTTTGGGGGTGTTACATTAGTGGTATCAGAGCATGGTCGGTCATTCGGCCAGATTATGAATTTGTTTGATTCCGTTGTATCTGATTTATGTGTATAACATAATCGATATAGTTTGTTTAACAATCCTTGTTGTTGTGGTTGTTTGGTTGGTGTAGCAGGAAGATGGTTGTTGGAAGGAAGGAATGATGCGCTTGCGGCGGCATTGACCCTGTTGGCTGGTGCCATTTTGCAAATGAATGCTGGTGATCGGGAGCGTGATGCTGATGAGTTTCGTGCTTTGGGGAAGTTCCAGAGGAACAATCCGCAAACTTTTGAAGGAGCTCATGAACCTGATAAAGCTCAATAGTGGTTGAAGGAGATTGAGAAAATCTTTCGAGTTATGAATTGTTCAGATGCGCAAAAGGTGTTGTTTGGAACTCATGTGCTTGAGAAAGAAGCTAAGGATTGATGGCGCAACACTGTTCAGAGATTTGATGAGGATGGCATTAAAGTGACTTGGGTACTTTTCCGTGATGCTTTTCTGGAGAAGTATTTTCCAGAAGATGTTCGTGGAAAGAAGGAAATGAATTCCTTGAGTTGAAGCAAGGTAATGGTACCGTAGCTGAGTATGCTGCAAAGTTTGAGGAGTTGATCAAATTTTGTCCCCATTATAATACTGCTAATGCTGAGAGATCCAAGTGTCTTAAGTTTGTGAATGGATTGAGACTTGATATCAAGAAGGCAATGGTTACCAACAGATTACGAGATTTTCTGAGTTGGTTAACAAGAGTAGGATCTATGATGAGGATACCCGTGAGAGTGTTGCTTATTACAAGTCCTTGCATGATAAGAAAGGAAAAGGGAAATCCTGAGGGAAGTCGTATGATGGTAAGAAGAAAGATGGTGATGGCAAGAAGTCGAGTGGGGGAGGATCTGACACTTCTGTCAAGTGCTTCAGATGTGGTGTTGAGGGACATCATGCTCCCGAGTGTCCTAAGGGCGATGTGACTTGTTTCAAGTGTGGCAAGCAAGGTCACAAATCTTTTGATTATAGAGTTAGTTCGAATGTGACTTACTACAACTATGGTGAGCAAGGGCACATTAGTACCAAGTGCAACAAGCCGAAGAAGGAGCAAGCCAAAGGGAAAGTGTTTGCATTGTCCGATGCTGATACTTTTGCTAAGGAGAGATTGATTCGAGGTACATGATTTATTAATAATATGCCTTTGATTGCTATTATTGATACCAATGCGACACATTCTTGTATTTCTTTGGATTGTGCTAAGAGATTGAATCTTGAATTATCTGTTATGCTTAGAAGCATGGTTATTGATACTTTGGCTATGGGTTCAATGACTACGTCATCTATTTGTTTGAAATGTTCGTTGAATATTTATGATAAAGATTTTGAAGTTGATTTAGTGTGTCTTCCATTGAGTCAACTTGATGTTATTTTGGGAATGGATTGGTTAAGGGCCAACCATGTCTATATCAATTGTTTTGCGAAAGCTGTTCTTTTTCTTGAGCCAGAGAAGGAAGGTGATTTATTCTTGTCTACTCAACAAGTGAATGAATCTGTGCGAGATGATGCTAAAGTGTTTATCTTGGTGGCAAGTTTGAAGCTTAGTGAAAATGGAACAATGGGTGAATTTCTAGTTGTTCGTGATTTTCCTGAAGTGTTTCCTGATGAGCTTAGCGATTTTCCACCTGAACGTGAAGTTAAGTTCACAATTGATTTGATTCCTGGTACTAGTGCGATATCGATGGCTCCGTATCGGATGTCACCATCTGAGTTGAAAGAGTTGAAGAGTCAACTAGAGGATTTGCTTGATAAGAGGTTTATTCGTCCGAGTGTGTCACTGTGGGGTGCACCTGTCTTGTTAGTTAAGAAGAAATAAGGTACTATGAGGTTGTGTGTGGATTACAGACAACTGAATAAGGTTACTATCAAGAATAACTATCTGCTTCCAAGGATTGATGATTTGATGGATCAGTTGGTTGGTGCTTGTGTGTTTAGAAAGACTGATTCGAGGTCTGGGTATCATCAGATCCGTGTGAAAGATGAAGATATTCAGAAGACTGCTTTTAGAACAAGGTATGGACACTATGAGTATTCGGTGATGCCTTTCGGTGTGACGAATGCACCTGGTGTATTTATGGAGTACATGAATCAGATTTTTCATAAATATCTCGAAAAGTTTGTTGTTGTGTTTATCGATGATATTTTGATCTATTAGAAGAGTGAAGAGGATCATGCTGAGCATTTGAGGATTGTTTTATCTATATTGAAAGAGAAGAAGTTGTTTGCTAAACTTTTAAAGTGCGAGTTTTAGTTAAAGGAAGTGAGTTTCCTTGGCCATGTGATCTCTAGTGGTGGTATTTAGGTTGATCCTTCTAAGATTGAGGTTATATCTCAATGGGAAGTGCCGATATTTGTGTCTGAGATTCATAGTTTTCTTGGTTTGGCAAGTTATTATAGAAAGTTTATTGAAGGCTTTTCTAAGTTATCTTTGCCGTTAACGCAGTTGACTAGGAAAGGTCAAGCTTTCTTTTGGACTACACAGTGTGAAGCTAGTTTTCAAGAGCTAAAGAGGAGATTGACTACTGCTCCTGTTTTGATTTTACCGAATCCATCAGAACCATTTGTTGTGTATTGTGATGCTTCTTTGATGGGTTTATGAGGTATGTTAATACAGAATCAACAAGTTGTAGCTTATGCTTCAAGTCAAATCAAAGTGCATGAGAGGAATCATCGGACTCATGATTTGGAATTAGTTGTTGTTGTGTTTGTTTTGAAGATTTGGAGACATTATTTGTTTGGGTCGAGATTCGATGTGTTCAGTGATCATAAGAGTTTGAAGTATTTGTTCGATCAGAAAAAGTTGAATATGAGGCAAAAGAGATGGTTGGAATTCTTGAAGGATTATGATTTTGGTTTGAATTACCATCCCGGCAAAGCGAATGTTGTAGTCGATGCTTTGAGTAGGAAATCTTTGCATATGTCGATGTTGACGGTGCGAGAATTGGATTTGCTTGAACAATTTCGAGATATGAGTTTGGCTTGTGAAGAGACTTCTTTTGGAGTGAAGCTTGGTATGTTGAAGCTTACTAGTGGAATTTTGGATGAGATTCGAGAAGGTCAGAAATCTAATTTGGTTTTGGTAGATCGATCGACGTTGATCAATCAAGATAAAGGTGGTGATCTTCAGATTGATGAGAATGGTATCATGAGGTGTCATGATAGAGTTTGTGTTCCCGATGTTTCGGATTTGAGAAAGAGGATTCTTGATGAAGGAGATCGTAGTGGTTTGAGTATTCATCCTGGTGCTACTAAGATGTATCAAGATTTGAGGAAATTGTTTTGGTGGCCTAGTATGAAGAAAGAGATCGCGGAATTTATGTATTCGTGTTTGATTTGTCAGAAATCGAAGATTGAGCATCAAAGTTCATCTGGTTTGTTACAACTGCTATCTATTCCTGAATGGAAGTGGGATAGTATTTATATGAATTTTATTTCTGGTTTACCTAGGACTCCTAGTAATTGTGAAGCTATTTGGGTTATTATGGACAGGTTGACGAAATCTGCTCACTTTATTCCGATTAGAATGGATTATCCAATGGAGAGGCTTGCATGGTATTCCATCTAACATTGTGTCAGATAGGGATGTGAGGTTTACTTCGAGATTTTGGGAAGGTTTGTGTAAGACCCCAATTTTGACCCTAAGATCCCTCATGCTATCTCATCATATGCATTAGCATTTGGATCATACCTTGGCATCCTCCTCACCCCTCATTCATTGGGTTTGCATTGGGAGAGATCAACAAACACCATTTGATTGTATCATACTTTGTATTCTATCATTTCTACTAACCAAAATACCAAAAATATGTCTTTCTATTTTGTCTAACTCTTTTGTAGGTAGTGCACATGCTCACCTTTGATCTATCAAGCTCATATCTAGGGTTTAAAACCCTCATTGCAAAGAGCTCAATCAAGAATTGGTCTACTATGGCTCTAGACATCATATATGGATCCCCATGAGCTTCACATGTTATTTTGATCAAGAATTCACCAAGAGTTTGGAATTGGTTTGCTTTGGAAACCCTAATTCATCTGGGTATCTTATGTGACTTCTTAACCAAGCTTCTTTAATAATTGATCAAATATTTCAAGGGATACTTCAAATTTCATCATCTTATGCATATATGATCTCCCATGAGTCCCAAAAGTCAAGAGGATTGCAAGCTAGCAAGTTGGTTCATGGTGATTGACCGGAGGATTTCATCTGATCAAAACTGGGGTTCCCTAGACCCTATCTCCTACAAATTTTATCATATGAAAATTATTCCAAGAGAAAAGTTACTTTAAATAACATCCCAAACAACTTTCATGTTGGGTTCTAGAGCTAGTTTTGCTTTTAAAGTCATTTTTTATGGTGAAAGATTATAGGTCATTTTGTCTAAACCCTAATTTGGAGGTCAACTTCCCAAGACCATAACTTGCTCAATTTTTATGAGATGAAATATTTCCAAGTTGCAAAATCAAATTCAAGATGTTTAATTCAACTTTCATGTTTTGAGGAAGAGATAATTCAACTTTTATGTGCATGTGATATGAGGATACATTATAGGTCATTTTGGACAAATACCATTGAACAAGTGATTTTCCTCAACTTCAAAAATGAATAACTCCTTCATATTAAATCCAAGTGAGTTCAAATTTGTGACCATTTTAAATTACTTTGAGAGAGCTACAACTTTGATGAATACATTTTTCTCATTTGAAGCTCATATAAAAAGTTAGCCAAGGTGGAAGTGAACATATGGCTTGACACTTAGAATTTTTTTTGACATGTTTGATTTTCCCAACTTCCACCTCGAAATTCATCATGATCCAAGCTTCAAATGAAAGAGTGTTCAACATGAAAGTTGTTCCTCTTAATCTAACCTTTCCAAAAAGTCTAATTTCATCCATTTTGGATAAGATTTGAATGGGTTGCGCATGGCTTGAACATTGGATCATCATTTGACAAGATTGAACTTGAACATTCCATACACCATTGCCTAGAATTCCAACATGATCTCAGCATTTCTTGTACTCAATTATGGATCAGAAGAAGTGATTTCATGGGCCTATACACACCCATGCACCCATGCACCCATGCAATACACATTTCTATTTTTGGAATTCCATTTCAAGTGTGCAAATATCAAACCATTTCGCTATAAATAGAGCCCTCTATGCTCAAAATTATGGACCCTGCGCGCCAACTTTGCTTCCAAACCCTCAAACCCCTTCATTTCAGAGGATAATCTTGATAATTTCCATTGGAAATTAAGTTTGAATCTCACTGTTTTGAGTTTCAAATCTCCAAGGATCCTAAACCTTTTGATCATTCAATTTTACTCCTCCAAGTGTCCTAAGCAAGATCAAGCACAAGCAAGAGCAAGATCAATCGAATTCGGACCTGCATTGAAGGTATTTTCCAGAAAATTTCATCTCTTCGACTCTCACTCAATTCTCCATAATTCTCTTGGATCTTTGGTTGTACGAAGTCCTACCAATGTAGGCAACAAGATTGAGTTGTTTTAAGGTTAAATCGAAGCAACTCATATCGTGCACTTCAAATTTCAACTCCTTGTATCTCTCAATATACTTGGAGTTAGGATAAATTGAGGTCAGATTCAAGCTCAGTGGCATTTTTACTTTAAAATCATATCCTTATTTTTAATTTTGGTGATGGTTGTGACTGTACCAGTCCGGTGAAGCTCACCGGAGAAGGAGACTGCAACTTTGGCTCCGGTTGTGAGTTGGCAGTCATCAGAGCCACATGATCCATTTGAATTGATTTAATCTTGCGCGTTGGTTTGGATTACCATTTGTGTTACGCATTGACTCGTTACTATGGTGGAAAGCGCGCTAGCAGCCACTTGATCTCCCTCATTAATTGAGGTGGCAGATCAAGTGGTTGCCTACGTTGGTAGAACTTCAGACAACCAACGATCCAAAAGAATTATGGAGAATTGAGTGAGAATCGAAGAGATTAAATTTTCTGGAAAATACCTTCAATGCAGGTCTGAATTCGATTGATCTTGCTCTTGCTTGTGCTTGATCTTGCTTAGGACACTTGGAGGAGTAGAATTGAATGATCAAAAGGTTCAGGATCCTTGGAGATTTGAATCTCAAAACAGTGAGATTCAAACTCAATTTCCAATGTAAATTATCAAGATTATCCTCTGAAATGAAAGGGTTTGAGGGTTTGGAAGCAAAGCTGGCGCGCAGGGTCCATAATTTTGAGCATAGAGGGCTCTATTTATAGCCAAATGGTTTGATATTTGCACACTTGAAATGGAATTCCAAAAATAGCAATGTGTATTGCATAGATGCATGAGTGTGTACAGGCCCATGAAATCACTTCTTATGATCCATAATTGAGTACAAGCAATGTTAAGATCATGTTAGAATGCTAGGCAATGGTGTATGGAATGTTCAAGTTCAATCTTACCAAATGATGATCCAATGTTCAATCCATGTACAGGCCATTCAAATCTTGTCTAAAATGGATGAAATAAGACTTTTTGGAAAGGTTAGATCAAGAGGAACAACTTTCATGTTGAACACTTTTTCATTTGAAGCTTGGATCATGATGAATTTTGAGGTGGAAGTTGGGAAAATCAAACATGTCAAAAAAAATCTAAGTGTCAAGCCATATGTTCACTTATTCCACCTTAGCTAACCTTTTATATGTGCTTCAAATGAGAAAAGTATATTCATCAAAGTTGTATATCTCTCAAAGTCCTTCAAAATGGTCAAAAGTTTGACCTCATTTAGATTTAATATGAAGGAGTTATGCATTTTTTAAGTTAAGGAAAATCACTTGTTCAATGGTATTGGTCCAAAATGACCTATAATGTATCCTTATATCACATGCACATAAAAGTTTAATTAGATATTCCTCCAAACATAAAAGTTGAAGTAGACATCTTGAATTTGATTGTGCAACTTGGAAATCTTTCATCTCATAAAAATTGAGTAAGTTATGGTCTTGGGAAGTTGACCTCTAAATTAGGGTTTAGAGAAAATGACTTATAATCTTTCACCATAAAAAATGACTTTCCAAGAAAAACTAGCTCTAGACCCTAACATGAAAGTTGTTTGGAATGTTATTTAGAATAAAGTTTATCTTGGAATCATTTTCATATGATAAAATTTGTAGGAGATAGGGTCTAGGAAACCCTAGTTTTGATTAGATGAAATCCTCTGGTCAATCACCATGAACCAACTTGCTAGGTTGCAATCCTCTTGACTTTTGGGACTCATGGGAGATCAGATATGCATAAGATGATGAAATTTAAAGTATCCCTTGAAATATTTGATAAATTGTTGAAGAAGCTTGGTGAAGAAGTCACATAAGATACCCAGATGAATTAGGGTTTCCAAAGCAAACCAATTCCAAACTCTTGGTGAATTCTTGATCAAAATAACATGTGAAGCTCATGGGGATCCATATATGATGTCTAGAGCTATAGTAGACCATTTATTGATTGAGCTCCTTGCAATGAGGGTCTTAAACCCTATATATGAGCTTGATAGATCAAAGGTGAGCATGTGCACTACCTATAAAAGAGTTAGACAAAATACAAAGATATATTTTTGGTATTTTGGTTAGTAGAAATGATAGAATACAAAGTATGATACAATCAAATGGTGCTTGGTGATCTCTCCCAATGCAAACCCAATTAATGAGGGGTAAGGAGGATGCCAAGGTATGATCCCAATGCTAATGCATATGATGAGATAACATGAGGGATCTTATGGTCAAAATTGGGGTCTTACAGCTGCCCCTATTTAAGGACATTCTAACTGAGGAGGTGAAAGTTAAAATCTTCATATCGACTCAGTAGAATGGGCTTAAATAACAACATATAGAAACAAATTTTGGTCCCTAAGAGACCTCATGATGCATATGATATGAATGTCAAAATAAATATTTATGGAAGTGTTGCCACAAAGTAAAAGAATCCAGAGAGCCTGAAAGTCCGCGGGAGTATAATGCATTCTGTAAGGAAAACTCACTGGGGAGACAGAGACTATGAGGGGATAAAAGGGTTGTGGGTAGGCTAGGCTACGACGTAAAAACTGCTGGTGGACTAGAGGAATTCCATGAAAAATAAATCAATGGAAAGACTCAGCTGGGGAAATAAAAGGACATCTGCGGGGGGAAACAAGTAGATCATAACAAAGTTGAAATGCTCGAGCCAAGCAGGAAAACAACGATTTCGCTAAGGAAATGTGCACTCACACTCAACTGAGGAAGAAATGTTCTTTAACACAGGAGTAACAGAAGTATATTATCCACTACTGGTTACTTGGTAAGGAGATAACACACTCTGACAGGGAGGACATCCGTTACTGGTTAGGGTAAACATATCAAGGATAACTCGCTGAGGGCAATCCGAAGGTATATTCATTACCGGTTATTGGGTAAGAATAAACTGATGGGAAAAGCCAAAATGGGATTTACAACTACCAGTTACTGAGAAAAATACCAAAGGGAGAGAATATCCGTCACTAGTTAAAGTGAACATATCAAGGATAGACTCAAAGGAAAGAAAATCTGTCATCGAGTAAGATGAACATATCGAGGATAGACTTGCCTGGGGATGTTAAGGACGATATCCGTCATCGGTTAGGATGAACATATCAAGGATAAATCGCCCGAGATAAGTAGGAATTACATCTATCGAATGCTGGATAGAATACACGTCACCTGTTAGGATGAACATATCAAGGATAGACTCCGCGGGGAGAAATAGGAATTATATATATCGGTTACTGGATAGAATACCACAAAGAGAATATCCGTCATCGATTAAGATGAACATATCAAAGATAAACTCTGCAAAGGGGAGAAAAATAGGATTTATAACTACCGGTTACTAGGCAGAAGACCGCAAAGAGAAGGAAACCGTCACCGTTTAGGATGAACATGTCAAGGATTGACTCTCTGGGGAACAAATGGGGATTACAACTACCTTTTTACTGGGTAGAATACCAAAAAGAGAATATTTGTCACCGGTTAGGATGAACATATCAAGGATAACCTCAAAGCAAGGGAAGAAAATATCTGTCATCGGTTAGGATGAACATATCAAGGATATACTTCCTGCGAAAACGAATCCACTAGGGAGAAAAGGGTTACTCTTGTCGGGTATTAGGAAGGAGTAGAGAAACTGCCAACTAAGAAGAATATTATCAGTTACTGGGTAATAGACTCTTATAGGACCAAGGGTATCTATCTAGGTAAGATCTAGAAAGAAACGGTCAATCAAGACTCAACCCAATGAGGATATAACTCAAGGGGAATGGTTCCATCCAGATAGACAACTGGGGAGAAAACTGAAATAATAATCATCCACAAGGAAATAACTCAGTAGGGAATAGGAGAAAGGTTAAAGTCTTTCTGCTTAAGAGGCTGACACTCTACAATTGAAAGAGGACAAATGCACCACATTTGCATGGGGAAAGGGTACCACCATAGCAGAGGATCAAAGGCAAAATGAATCCCAAAGTGAAATAATACAATAATGAAATTTATGTATATATATATATATATATATATATATATATATATATATATATATATATATATATATATATATATATATATATATATATATATATATATATATATATATATATATATATATATATATATATATATATATATATATATATATATATATATATATATATATATATATATATATATATATATATATATATATATATATATATATATATATATATATGATGATCATGCTAACAAAACGATCACAAAGGATACAATTGTCGCTGATTTGAATCATCAATACAATTCTCGGCCAATCCATATAAGAGAGAAACAACTGTTGGAGAAGAGATCAAACATATCGAAGGCTCAATCCTGGCCGAGGAAAGCACAAGGATTTGCTGAGGAAATTGCTTTCAAATTTGCGGGGAATTTTAGGTCAAAACCATATCACATGGGAGACAACCCTGCAGGGGATAAACACAATAGCTGCTCAGAATCAGGGAACAACTCTGACTAGGGACGAATCTAATGATGATTTGCGGAGAAGAAAAATTCTTCTGAAACCATGCAAACTGCTGAAATAACATGCCTACAACCCAAGGGAGGCCAACAAACTCGGATAGGGAAACAACCAAACATCGGATGCTAAAAATCTGCTGGGGATGAAACGGGGATCACGCCAACTGCTTAGGGAGAACCAATAATGCTTCACATTTTAGGGCTTACCGCTTTCAAACCAATGTTGATATTCCTTTTAAATGAGATTGATTGCTTAAAGATAACTGCTTTTATATATTTAAGAAAAACATGATTTTTGATTTAAAATTTTAATTTCAAAAGTGATCACAATAAAATTTAAATCTATTTGGCTGAATTAAACAAGAGTAGAAACAATTGGATAAAAGCTCAACTTTATTTAATATAATGGTAGTCTGTAAATGACAAGACTCCATAGATCTTTACAAAAGTTGAAAAATGGTAATTTACATGGAAAAGGGATACATTGAATACGATGATCACTAATCCTTCTACCAACTCTTGATGTTCATTCTGCTCTTGGCGACTGCTGGAGATAATGAACCAAACTGAACCAAACTTGCTCAAGAATATCTTCAAAACTGAAGATTAGCAGGACACAGTTACTTGCCATAATCCCTAATTTTTGCATAAATTTCCCCAAGGTGGGGTGCTCAATTTATCAGGATAATTCTCTTCTGTTTTATGTCTCTAACTTTTGCCTGAACCACCTTTTTGAGTTCAATCCACCGAGACGCTCATTTTTTCCTAAGTCGCCCTTTCGGGTTTTCAACTTAGCGAGCTGTTCTTTTTTAGGCGAAGTATTTCTTGACTGCATCTGCATTCACATGACGAGTGAACTCTTCACCATCCATAGTTGTAAGAATCAAATAACTACCTGAAAAGGCTCTCTTAACAACATATGGGCCTTCATAATTAGGAGTCCATTTTCCCCTAGAATCTGGTTTGAAAGATAGAATCTTCTTGAGCACAAGGTCACCTTCTCTGAACACACGAGGTTTGATCTTCTTATCAAAAGCTTTCTTCATTCTCTGCTGGTATAACTGACCATGACACATGGAAGACAACCTCTTCTCTTCAATGAAATTCAGCTTATCAATTTTGGTCTGACACCATTCAACTTCAATCAACTTGGCTTCCATCAGCACACGCAATGATGGGATCTCAACTTCTACTGGGAGCACAACTTCCATTCTATAAACAAGTGAGAAGGGGGTTACCCCTGTCGAAGTGCGGATATATGCACGATACCCGTGTAAAGAAAATGAGAGCATCTCATGCCAATCCTTATACGTCACAACCATCTTCTGGATGATCTTCTTGATGTTCTTGTTTGCAACTTCAACATCCCCATTCATCTTAGGTTTGTAGGGAGAAGAATTATGATGTGCAATCTTGATGTCTTTGCAAAGAGCTTCCACCATATTGTTATTCAAGTTTGATATTATCGGTAATGATCTTACTTGGCACACCATATCAGCATATAATCTGATTCTTAATAAACCCCACAACAACTTGCTTGGTTACATTCGCATACGGTGCCGATTCAACCCACTTTGAGAAGTAGTCAATTGCCACCAAAATGAAACGATGTCCGTTTGAAGCTTTGGGCTCAATCATTCCAATCATATCAATTCCCCACATGGAGAAGGGCCATGGGGAGGAAATGACATTCAACAATGTTGGAGGAACATGAATTTTATCCTCATAAATTTGACACTTGTGGCACTTGTTCACAAACTTGCAACAGTCAGATTCTATTGTCAGCCAATAGTAACCTGCTCGCAAACTCTTCTTAGCCATTGCATGTCCATTGAAATGAGTACCAAAGGAACCTTCATGGACTTCAGTCATCTACAGGTCTGCTTCATGTCTATTCATGTAGCTGAGCAGAACCATATCGAAGTTTCTCTTGTACAATATATCACCATTCAGGTAGAAATTGTCAACTAATATCCTCAAAGTCTTCTTATCTTTCAAAGATGCCCCAGGCGGGTAAATCTGACTTTGGAGAAAACATTTGATATCAAAATACCACGACTTCTCATCTTTAGCTTCTTCAACAACAAACACATGAGCTGACATATCAAGACGCATTACAGTCAGATTTGGAACCTCATTCCAATACTTCACCATAATCATAGAAGCCAACGTTGCAAGAGCATCTGCCATCCGGTTTTCATCTCGAGGGATATGATAAAACTCAACCTTTGTAAATAAAGTTGAAATCCTCCTCGCATAATCTCTATATGGTATCAAATAGGTTGATTCGTCTCCCATTCACATTTGATCTGATTCATAACCAAAGTTGAATCTCCATAGACGTCTAAATTCTTGATTCTGAGATCAATGGCCTCTTCAAGCCCCATAATGCAAGCTTCATACTCAGCCATATTGTTTGTACACTTGAAAGTCAATCTAGCTGTAAACGGAAAATGCATGCCTTGAGGAGTAATAATCACTGCCCCAATGCCATTACCGTACTGGTTAACAACTCATCAAATACCATGCCCCATCGGGAAACAGGTTCTGGCCCTTCTTCAAGCAATGGTTCGTCACAATCTTTCATTTTTAAGTACAATATCTCTTCATTAGGAAAATCATGTTGCACTGACTGGTAGTCCTCAATCGGTTGGTGAGCCAAATGGTCAGCCAAGATACTACCTTTAATTGCTTTCTGAGGTCGGTATTCAATATCATACTCTGATAACAACATCTGCCAACGAGAAATCCTCCCAGTTAAAGCAGGCTTCTAAAAAATATACTTGATTGGATCCATTTTGGATATCAACCAAGTGGTATGATTTAACATATACTGACGCAGACGCTTAGCAACCCAAGCCAATGCACAATAAGTCTTTTTAAGCATAGAATACTGAGTCCCACAATCGGTGAATTTCTTACTGAGGTAGTAAATAACATATTCTTTCTTTCTAGTCTCATCTTGCTGACCTAGAACATAACCCATACTCTCTTCGAGCACAGTCAAATACATGATCAACGGTCTTCCTTCAACAGGCGGAGACAGAATCAGAGGATCAAGCAGATACTCTTTGATACTATCAAAAGCTTTTTGGCAATCTTCGGTCCAATCACAAGATTGACCTTTTCGAAGAAGCTTGAATATAGGCGCACATGTGGCAGTCATGTGTGAAATGAATCTTGAGATATAATTCAAACAGCTGAGAAAACCTCTGACCTTATTCTTAGTTTTGGGTAAAGGCATCTCTTGTATTGCTTTGACCTTGGCAAGATCAACCTCAATACCCTTCTCGTTGACAATAAAGCCCAACAACTTACCAGAACGAACACCAAATGTATATTTATTGGGATTCAAGCGGAGTTTATACTTCCTCAAACGCTGGAATAGCTTCAATAAATGCTCAACATGTTCCTCTTCATCAATGGATTTAGCAATCATATCATCAACATAGACTTCAATCTCTTTATGCATCATATCATGAAAAAGGGTAGTCATTGCTCTTTGGTACGTTGCACCAGCATTCTTCAAACCGAAAGGTATCACTCTATAACAGAATGTTCCCCAAGGTGTAATGAATATGGTCTTCTCCATATCTTCGGGTGCCATATTGATCTGATTATATCTGTAAAATCCGTCCATAAACGAAAAGACTTTGAACTTTGTTGTATTTTCTACCAACATATCAATGTGTGAAAGAGGGAAATCATCTTTTGGACTGGCTTTATTCAAATCTCTATAATCGACGCACATACGGACTTTTCCATACTTCTTCAGAACATGCACAATATTGGCCACCCACTGCGGATACTCAATAGTAACAAGGAAGCCGACATCAATCTGCTTCTGTAGTTCTTCTTTGATCTTCACTGCTATATCAGGATGAGTTCTCCTTAACTTCTGCTTGACTGGCGGGCATTATGGCTTCTACGTCAATCTACGCTCCACAGTCTCAGAATCCAAACCAAGCATGTCTTGGTAGGACCAAGCAAACACATCTGAATACTCTCGGAGAAGATCAATCAACCCCTTCTTAACGCCTGGACACAGTCGAGACCTAATCTTGACTTCCTTCACATCACCCTCGGAACCCAAGTTGATTAACTCAATCTGCTCTTTGAATGGCTGAATGGCCTTTTCCTTGTGCTCAAGAAGACGAGACAATTCATCAGATACTTCTTCATCACTTTCCCCCCCAGCCTCAAACACATGGAATTCAAAATTTGGCGAAGGAGTAGGACCATCGTATTCAATGGGTTTAGAAACTAACCTGCATAATGATTTGATATTTTGATTTTAGAGAAGTGAATTGTGACCAAATATTATGCAGATGGACAATTATATTTATCCATTTATGTTTTTTTTTTGTGATTACCATTTTCAGAATAAAGCAAAAAAGTAAAAATAAAACATCACAAATGTGGATAAATAGAATTATATTTTATTGATGATCAAATTTGAAGATGCCAAACAATGTTCACTTCTCCCTTAGGCATAGGAGAAGGATTTTCAAAAACAAATAAAAGCAACTACTTAGATCGATGCATAATAATAGGAACATCAACAGCAGTCCAATTGCTGCAAGCTTTTCCATGCATCACAAAATTGGTGTAGTCTTCATCTTCATCACCCTCGATCACGACAACTATGTGTTATTCATTACCATGAATGAACACTCCGCTATGGAAACTGGGTTGCACATCTTCAGCTTTAATCATAGATGAACCTCATTGGAATCCCAAATCGGCTCTGCTCCTGTTGTCGACGACCTCTACCATCTGGCCCCACTGATTAGAATTACCATCTTCAATAATTCTTTGTGCATCTTTGAATGAGGACATAGGCTTCCCAACTCTCTTTTCCTCAGCAATAGATAAGGCTTGGAACGGAGTTCCAATCTCATCCTCAGCTTCTACATAATAGGAAGATGACAGGTGGATTACCAACAAAGCCTTCTCCCCACTGACAATAACCAGCTTTCCATTCTTGACAAACTTCAATTTCTGATGCAACATTGACGTACCTGCTCCCGCCTCGTGTATCCATGGCCTTCCTAGCAAGCAGCTATAGGCTGGCTGGATATCCATTACTTGGAAAGTACTTTGGAAATCACTCGGACCTATCTTCACCGGAAGATCCACTTCGCCAATCACATTCTTGCGAGAACCGTCAAAAGCCTTGACAATCATGCCACTATATCTCATCGGAGCTCCTTGATACGACAAGGTTGACTTCGGGAGTACGTTCAATAAAGAGACAATATCAACCAAAATATTTGATAGAGCATCCTCCTTACAGTTCATTGAAATGTGTAGAGCTAAAATTGTGATTTCTACCTTCCTCGGGAAGTTCCTCATCACAGAAGCTAAGATTGTTGCAGGAAGTGATGTTAGCCACAATATGATCAAACTGATCCACTGTAAGATCATGTTTCATAAAAGCTTGTTCTAACACCTTCTGCAATGCTTCTTTGTGCGCCTCAGAGTTCATAAGCAGCGATAGTACCAAAATCTTGGAAGGAATTTGGAGCAGTTGCTCCACCACATTGAACTCATTTTTCTTGATCAACCGAAGTACCTCATTATCATCGTTAGGATTCAAACCGCTGGATTCACAAGACTGACACTCCGGAGTGCTAACTGGATCTACTACATGCGCATCCACCCTCTTACCAACTGAACAATCTTTTACATTTCTTGGGAACATCGGCCCAAAAACTCGACCTCTACATGTCACCTTCGTAACATCAGCAATGCTCACAACAGAACTGGTCGTAGGAAAAGGAACCTCTTGACCATTCTCTAGCATGGTAGAATTATACTGATACGGGACATCCTTATCGGATGCGTACGGGACTGGACCCGCTAACCGTATAACTAATGGCAATACCGATCTGTTGATGTCACTGTTACTATTGTTGCTGTCGTACTGGATTACCACTCATTATGGAGTCTTGAATACTGGAACTATGACATTGACATCGCCACCTAATTGATGGGATTGGAAAATCTGGATCATACCTTCATCCATCAATCTCTGGATGTCCCTCTTCAGAATCACACAACCTCGAGAATTGTCACTGCAAATTGCACAACCATCATGGTCATGCTCACAATCACTAACCAAGCAGATACCCTTGTGCATCCTAACCAAATACCTTCTAATGAAGATAACATCATATACTTTGAACTCCCCAGGACATCCATCCACCATGTTAATAGAAGAATTGCCATGAGCAGGTAGTGGATTAGCTTTGACATTCGGCGCACGGTCCTCAAAGGATATCATCCCACTCTTTACCAGCTTTTGGACATCATATTTCAGGGGGTAACAATTCTCAATATCATGACCGGGAGCTCCTTGGTGAAAGGCACGTCGGAGTTCCGATTTATACCACCATGCAAGTGGTTCAGGGATCTGTGGCGGATTTCTAGGTTGCAAAAGGTTCTTGAGAACCAATGATGGATACAACTCAGCATATGTCATAGGAATTGGGTCAAAAGATACCTTCTTCCTCTCAAAATTTTATGGTTGTTGATTATTTTTGCGTATTGTTATTGTTGTAGGTGTTCGTTCGTTGTTATGGCAGTTGTTGATGTTGTTGTTGAATTGGCATTGATTGGTTGTTTGAAAATACTGAAATCACAAATGATACTTGATGATGTTGTTGACGGGGTTGTTGACTTTTTCTCACATGAAGCCTCCTCTTCCTCCCAACAGATACTGCATTGGTCTCGTTTCTTTCTTTTCTGGAAAACCCACTACCGTACTTCTTACTAGACGAAACCTCCTCTTTAGATAATCGTCCTTCTCGGACACCTTCTTCTAACCTCATCCCCATGTTTACCATCTCGGTAAAATCACTAGGGGCACTGGCAATCATGCGCTCATAGTAAAATGAGCTCAGGGTCTTGAAAAAAATCTTGGTCATCTCCTTTTCTTCCAAAGGAGGGGTAATCTGAGCAGCAAGCTCTCTCCATCGTTGAGCATACTCTTTGAACGTCTTCTTATCCTTCTGAGACAATGATCTCAACTGGTCTCTATCAGGCGCCATATCCATATTATACTTGTACTGCTTCACAAATGCTTCACCCAAATCGTTTAATGTGCGGACACTCGCACTATCCAAACCCATGTACCACCTCCAAGCGGCACCAATCAGACTGTCTTAAAAATAATGGATCAGTAACTGATCATTATCAGTTTGCATCGACATCTTTCTAGCATACATGATGAGATGACTGAGCGGACAAGTGTTCCCCTTATACTTTTCAAAGTCAGAGACTTTGAACTTCATCGGGATTTTCACATTAGGAACCAAGCAAAGTTCCGCAACACTTTTACCAAACAAATGTTTCCCCCTCAAGGTTTTCAATTCCTTTCACAGCTCAAGGAACTGATCCTTCATCTCGTCCATCTTCTCATAAACATCTGGACCCTCAGATGACTCGGAATGATAGATGGTATCCTCAACACGGGGTAAAGTGTGAACAATCGGTGGTGGCACAGACATGACCGGGCTAGATGCCGGCATGGAAGCAAATGTAGGTGCAAAACCTTTAGGCATGAAATTGGGCGGCATTCCCCACGGGAATCCGGCAGGCATGGTAGGCGCAAAATAAGCGATAGTAGCAGGAATGGTAGAGGTAGCAACCTCTGAAATGACAATCCTCTGAGGAGGAGGAGTTGCAGGCGTTGGAGAAGATTGGCTCTGAGCAGCTATCACTGACTCCATCACGGCAGTTAGGCGGGCTATCTCATCCTTCAAGTATCTATTCTCTTGCTCTAGATGTTCCATGATTCTTGAATGATTGGTGCGAGTATTGTATCGATGATTCAGCTTGGCTGAAGCACAGAAGAAATACCAATAAGACATCTGGCGAAAGAGAAACCTGTTATGCAAATGATGCATGAAATACAACGCTTGATTATTTTTATTTTCAAGGAACTTACTATTTTATTTGCAAATATATATATTTATAACAATAATTGCAACAATTTAGTGTGACCATAAAAAATCTCTTTTATTTGTATAATTGGAAGGATTACACTGTGTTTACCTTGAAAAATGATAAACAATCGTTGATCTTCCAAATATCTAAATTTGGTCACTCACAGGATCGATCATATTGATCCTAGGACATGTGCTAAATTTCTCGTAAACATGACGTTAATAAATGATCGAACTAAACGTCAAATCAAAGTGTTAAATAAAAACTAGAGACAAAAGAGTGGCTTGAACAAAAGAACAATCTTAAATCAACATTTAGAACTATTAAAGAAGAAGTGAACGACATGAATTGTAGAAGGGTTGAAAATAATCAAAAAGGTTGGTAAGTGCTGGAATCTTTAAAATTGTAAGGTAAAAGTTCAAAGTAAGGAAAGGAAGTAAGGATCTTTAAACTTATAAATGACGAAGTAAGAAATAAAGTGTTTGAGAGTAAAGAACAAGGAAATATGTTTCTGAAGAGAAAGTAAAGATAATTTTATAATGCTTTGAAATGATTAAACAATGGTGTAGACAACGTGCATTCTGCGTTTTACAGTTGTTCTTCACACGAATACTTAGTAAATTTGCAGGTTTTTTGTACACAATTTGACACACACTTTTCTAACTCTAAGACCCAATATTTATACTGGATCAAAATAACCGCTCTGATGGCTCTTCAATCACGTCGATACACGTGGCGTCCTGCATACGTGTGTTCGCTCACTCTGCTTCCACGTGTATCCTCGCGGTTTCTAATGAAGGTAATCTTCCTTCCTTTATTTAAATTTCAAATCTTTGATCGAAACCGTTTTCTAACTGCTCCTTAAGGAACCGCTCCAAAACTCCAGCTATAAGTCTGATCTTTATCCAATCAACTAAGCCAGTCTACCCTCAGTTGGTCGAATCACCTCTTAGTCGAAACCAGCTGTACATGCTTTTCCAATTTTGGTAATTTGAAGTGGGCATCGAAAATTTGAGCTAACAGATTGCCCCCCAAAAATGTCATTTTCAACACACGAGAGAGAAAGACATTTTTTGAGACCTTACTTCGACGCCTCAATGGCTGACACTACCCTGTGTCTCAATATTGGTAAAACTTTTTAGTTTCTCCATTTGTCTCGTGACGTCAACATCATCATTGTTTTTCGTACCCATGTCTTTTTAGCCCACAACGGAATCTTTTTCACTCATCATGTTTCCTAGCTTCTAGGAAATCATGGATATAACATTAATTGCCATTTTCACTACACTGCCCAAGGGATACACGTGTCCTATTAACTTGTCCACCATTTAATGTTGATTTGAAACGTCTCCCTGTTGGCCTATAAAACCCAATTACTTACCCATTTCAGAACTTTCTCACATTCTCTGAATCTTCAAGCGTTCAAACATTCCTTTCTTCCAATCCCTTCTAACTTCAACCCAAATTTCGCTTTTTTCAACCCTTAACGATGGATGATTCAAACAAAGCTCTCAAGGGAACATAAGTTTCTTTCAAAACTACTGCCAATAGGTCCAAAGCTCCAAAGAAAATTTCTGAACTTCCGCCATTTTCTACTTTGTCCGCCCCCTTGCAGTTGGTAATCGTCAGTACCTACCAGAACCTCAGACAGAGGAAGAGCGCCAAAAATTTATGCTTCCCAGGTGCTCATTCTTGTTTCTGTCTCTAATAAAACTTATGTCTTATCTGGACCTCTAGCAGATTTAGACATTGATACCAGTAAGCTTAGAGAGTTTTTTCCGTCTTACCATAAATGCAAACCCATAGGTCAGGCTAGAAACCCTAGGACTTCTTCTTCCGAAAACACCCCGGCTGAAAATGCTATAGATTTGACGTTTATGAACAATGGTTTTAGAGCCGTTCGTGCCACCCCAACTTTCAACAATCCCACAGATTACTCCAATTGGTTAAACAAAATAGAGAAACAAAAATATGAGGCTTGGAAAGATATAGGGATATATGACCTTATCATGCTGTCAAAATTGGACTTGGATTATAGTAACCCTATGTTAGTTTCTTCGCTGTACTTCTTGGATAACACACACTATACCTTCCACCTTCCTTGTGGAATGGTCACACCCACTCTCTTCGACATGGCCGCTATCACAGGGCTGAAACCCATTGGCCACACCTATGATCCTGATGTTGAATCCATAGGTACCATTGCCTTTTCGACTACAAGAGCAACATATTCAACACATATAGCCCACTAACATGATAAAGACACTGAAATTGTCTCTGACGTGGAGCATATAGCTTTTTCTGGCTCTGTGGTTATCACACTCCATATTTTGCTCGAAATCATTACAAGTGGCCAAGAAATATCTCACCCTGGCTAACCAACTGCATGCGGGACATGATGTCTGCTTAAGTGAGATGATTTTGGCTAGCCTGTATGAATCCTTGAGCGACGGAGTGGCTCAGCTAAAGAATTTGGGGGACGAAGTGAATCTTCTATTGTCTGGCCCCTTTTGGTTATTGCAACTTTGGCTCAACGCCACGTTCGAGGCCAATCTGCCAAACAAGGGCCTCATCGATGAAGATGCTGAAGGAATCCGACATAGGAGGGTCGAAGGACCGAGGTTAGCTCAATTAACCCATAGGGACGAAGGACAGGCTCTTCAACCAAACTTCATGAGTTACATCATAATGTTTGCTAAACGTCATAATTTTACTTCGAGTATGACTCCCTTCAGTCTCAAGAAAGTTGGCCCTAGGTGGTTTACCAGAACTTTTCCTTCTTCATCTAAAAAGCAAGAGACAGTATCCTTACAGATTTGGGAAGCCTTCTTGACGCCTCGGATCCTTACCTTTCGATTTAACCCTTCGAAATTCCAGGTCACACTGATAACTTACCAGCCCAACCTTGTTGCTCGACAATTTGGGTTGGTCCAGGTTCTCCCAAAGTGCCTATACGACAAGAAAAGCAGCCTTCTCCTTCATAATGTCGTTCATACTGAAACCATGGCTTTCAAACAAATAGCCAAGTATACTGGCAGGACCCAGTTGACTCCTTTTCATTTCGAGCCTAGCTTCCTTTGTAGTCGAGAATTTTGGAAATGGTGGGCTAAGTATTACATCTAGGAATTTTGCGATGTTACTTCCTTTATTCAATTATTTGACAAAGCTTTTTTCCTTGTGCAGGAAAAGACCAAGAAAGGTACTTATACTCTTATAAAACAAATTCAACCTTTTCAAAACTACTTTGAAACTGCCTATCGACCTGATGATCATAGTCGAACCATCCACGAAGCAGCTGTTACGCTCAAAGAGAAGTTTTCAAAGAAAATAAAAACTTTAAAGATTCACTCGTACGTTCCTCGCGAGAAACGCTATGAAATGGATCTTGAACTATTTCCCCAAATGTTTCCTCTACTGCCAAATGCTAACTTTGGAGTGGCTCTTGCACCCCCATTCCCAGATTGGTTCATTTGTGGAGACTCCATTAAAATCCTTCGACAATAATCTCAGAAAAAGGCTCAGCGGGTGGTTGCAACTAAACACACTTTAGGCAGTTTCAAAGGGCACCTTCATATAGGAATCGAAGATGTCCGAATCCAATCAAACATATATGAAGGTGTGATACAGGGGGCTTCCGTCGAAGTAGATTCCCTTTGACTTGCTTTTAACTAACGCTGACTACTTCTTCTTGTTTTTGTCTAGCTATCAAGATCTTCCCCAAAAAACATACCAACAAAAGACCCATCGACTCGAAGGTTGAAGGAAGTAGCAACCCTACAAAGGTACCTCTCTTTCTTTGTTCCTTTATCCTTGTTATACATTGAAAATATAACATTTAATGCTTGGTTCAGGTTGCTCGAAAACCTCCGGTGAGTCCCCTACAAATCCAAAAACCCACTGCTACCCCCATCATCATGGATTCTGACGAAGATGACTTGTCGCCTGTTCTGGATCTCACTTTGAGGAATAAGAAGCCACAGTCGAAACCCATCGACCCCTCGAATCATTGAACACAAAACTCTCAAGGAAAAGGCCCACTGCGCTTGTTATCCAAGAACATACTCTTGAAGAAATGGCAAGAGTAGCAGCGGCTCAAAGTGAGAGTGACAATTCTAGCCTCGGGTCGAAGGTTATAAGGTACCACCACTTCTTTTCACTTTATTTCACTTGTTTGCTTCTTTTAGTCATTTACATCTTCCGCTTGTATTGATTTTAGGGTGACGCGAGCACTATTATTCTTCCCAAGAAAACTGCCTCCTCCAAGCCTGCCTCTGTGCCAGATGTTTTGAAGAGCGCTGGAAAAACTGCCTATCGACCAACCTCTAAAAATGAGTCCATGAGCGAGATTAATCAATATCCAACCGGTAATCTCGACGCTTAGCCACCAAAAAACCACTACTCAACATTCTCATACCAGTGACTCTGGTCATGAGACTGACTCGAGCGAAGAAAATGAGGCCCAAGGTAATCCAATCCCTATGGATGATGATGGACTAGCTGGGGATGAAGAAACCCACGGGGATGGTCTACACACAATGACAGAAATAAATGAGCCTCAGGGCGAGGGATGGTGCGTCAAAGACATGGTGGTAGAGGAAGCGGCCGAAGGAAATCTAGCGACTAACTCTAGTAACATCGAGATCCAAACAGAAGGAAGAGCCAATGTGGGTGAAGAACATGCTCGAACTCAAACCCCTGCAATGGCTGACAATTCGACGGTTGGCATTTCGTCAAGTAGCATTGATGCCCTTTCTGCAGAAAAGTTGGCTATCTTAAAGCAAAGTCAGCCACTGGAGTATTTAAAGGCGATGCTAAATTGCAGGGAGAGTTCTTCTGATCAGAGTCATAACACTTCAGTGTCAGAAGATCAACCTTCGAGCACCCTTGTGGGCGAAATCCTTTCTAAAATCAAGGACAAAGTCTTTAAGGGTGACTTGTTTCTATTGCTGCTGGTTGATCCTTCTGCCCTTTTAACTCTGAAATCTCTTCTTAGCCAGGTTAACTTGCTAGAAGCCTCCCTTGAAATGGCGAACGTTATTCTGAAGATAGGGACCATGGTCGACCAAGCTGTTGCGGATCATAAGTTGCTACCTCACCTTACAGGAGAGATAGAGAAAAAATATGGTTCTGAGGCTGCAGCTTGGGATGCTGCTATCAAATATATCAATAAAGCCATGGAGTCAGAACAAACGAAGCAAAAGAATAAAGAGAAAGTCGATGCTCATGATCGTAACATCGCTTCCTGGAGACAGCAAATATCAGAACTGCATGCCAAAATCTCTGATGCTGAAAAGGACAAGCAACAACTGTTGGAATATGATGATGCTTCGATGGCTCAAGATCTATCACTTGGCATGGAGTTTGTCGAAAAAGCTCGACAACTTGAATCTGACGTCAAACTCCTTCGCTCAAAAAGATCTTTGTGTGAAAAACGATTGGAGGTTCTCAAAGCCAAGTATCTTCAGATTAAAGCCAATCTTCCCTTTTAATGCTATTATTATTTGTCTGATGATGTAACAAAATCTCTCCTTGTAATGAATATTGGTCTTTTGGCCTTATGACTTTATTATTACCATTTTGGCATTTTGACCATTTTGGCTTTTGCTTTATTTACGCGATTACTCGTCTCTTATTTTTACTTCTTGGATTGTCGGTTTGCATTTTTTCAAATACTTCCCATTTATTCTTAGAATCCTCCTATCTTTGCTGAGCTCTTCGATCTCATAGGAACCATTAGAAAAGATCTGCAGAATTTGGAAAGGGCCTTACCACTTTGGGGAACACTTCCCCAAGGCTCTATCTTTTCGATCCATTGGAAGGATCACTTTCCAGACCAAATCTCCAGGCGTAAAACTTTTAACTTTCACTTTCTTATTATAAGAGTTTTCTATCCTTTTCTTTTGTTGCCTTAGCAATTCTAAGGCACTTAACCGTTCCTCGTCCAAATCGACCAACTCATCCAACATCATGCTCCAATATGATTATGTGGGGAGCTTGTGTTACCTCTGAATCCTTAGGGACTGTAGGTCGACTTAGTAGCCTCTTTAGGGGACATACGACATGCCTATAAAATTTGGTCCAGAGTCTTGTGCCAATTCTTAGGTTTTTTCCCTACATGTTTTTTAATCAAACTAACGATCACCTTATTGGCAGCTTCGACTTGTGCATTATCCTGAGCATAATAGGGTGTCGACGTTAAGAATTTGAAACCCATGTCTGTGGCAAACTCCTGCATCTTCCGACCAGTAAATACCGATCCTTGATCTGTTATGATTGTTTTTGGAATTCTAAACCTATAAATAATATACTTTTGAATGAGTTTGATCACATCCTCTTGGCTCACATTTGGAAAAGGTATGGCTTCAATCCATTTTGTGAAATAATTAACTCCTACCAATATGTATCTTTGACTTTTTGATGAGGGAGGTCGAATTTCTCCGATCAAGTCCAAAACCCAACCTCTAGATGTCCATGGTTTGATGATAGAATGTAATTCACTTGCAGGGACATGTTGTATGCCTGCATGCACCTGTCATTCTCGACATCCTTTCGTGAATTCAACGCAGTCTTTCAACATAGTAGGCCAATACACTCCTTGTCGAAATAAAAGTCATTTCATCTTATGACCGACTTGGTGTGCCCCACATGTTCCACTATGTACAGTTGAAAGGGCAAAGTATGCCTCTGACTCACTAAGGCATTTCAGCAAAATTCCTTCTGGAGATTTCTTAAACAACTTTGAACCCAAAAGAACATAACTTAATGCTCGATACCTAGTTTTTAGATCAGTAGAGGCTGTGGGATTCTGTAGGTATACTACTATTGGCTTTCTCCAGTCTTCATCTGCCAAATTGTCTATCGCCAATATTTTTAAATTTCCCTCATCAGCACATCCTAATCTTGTCTGTTCTAAATCCAGAGGAGTTAATCTGGCTGCCACTACCTTTCCTCTAACTTCTATGACTTTGTGCAACTTTTCTCTTGGAATTTTATACCCAGATGTAATTTGGGCCAAGTTATTAGCTATCATGTTCTCTATTCGTGGTATATGTCGAATATACACCATTTCAAACTTTTTTAACAATCGACTGGCGATTATAAAATACATGATCAGATTCTCCTTAACACACCTATATTCTTTCGTGGTTTGTTTTATGACTAACTCTGAGTCTTCCATTATCTCGACCCGAGTTGCCCCCAACTCCAACAACATTTCATGCCCTGCTATGAGGGCTTCGTATTCAGCTTCGTTATTTAAACAAATGCCTTCTAGTTTATATTGGAATGTCGTTGGAATTTTATTTGGAGAAATAATTATGACTCCGACACATGTGCCATTTTTATGGCTAGATCCGTCGAAGTATAGCTTCCACGGCTCTAATTCAACATAGTTCAAGGCGTCGACATTAATGGAGTGATCGACTATAAAGTCTGCTACTACTTGGCCTTTCACAGCTTTTAATGGCATATATGTTAAGGAAAATTCAGTCAATGCCAATGCCCATTTCCCAATTCGACTATGCAAAATTTGTTTAGATAACATATGTTTAATAATATCACAATGAGATGAAACATACACGTTAACAGGTTTGATATAGTGCTTTAATTTTGTACATGAGAAATATAAGCATAAACACAACTTTTCGATCATGCTATATCTAATTTCTGCATCGTTCAAAACCCTACTGAGGTAATAAATAGCTCTTTCAACACCATTATCATCCTCTTGCGCTAACATGCTCCCTAAGGTTTTATCAGATGCAGATATGTACAATCTCATACTTTTATTTCTACAAGGTGGCGTCAAAATTGGTGGGTGACTCAAGTACGCTTTGATCTTATCGAACGCCACTTGTTGAGCTTGCCACCATTCAAACACTTCCTTGTTGAGTCGAAGTAAAGGCGAAAATGCTTGCGTCTTCCCACTAAGGTTTGAGATAAATCTCCTTAGGAAATTGATCTTGCCCAGCAGTGACTATAAACCTTTCTTTGTTGATGGCGCTTTCACTTCCATGATGACTTTGGTTTTATTCTAGTTTATTTCAATCCCTTTTTTATGGACCACAAAACCTAGAAAATCCCCAGCCTGCACACAAAAAGCACATTTTAGAGGGATCATTTTTAAACCATATTTTCTCATTTGTTCAAAAGATATTCGAAGGTGTTCGATGTGACTCTTCCCCGAAATAGATTTAACAATAATATCGTCTATATAGATTTGCATAAAAGTTTCTATGAAATCATGGAAGATCGAATTCATTGCCCTTTGGTAAGTTGCTCCTGCATTTTTCAAACCAAAAGGCATCACTACCCATTCGTAGGCACCTAAGGCTTCAGGGCAACAAAATGCCGTTTTTGGGACATCTTCTTCAGCAATGAACATCTGATTGTACCCAGAATACCCATCGAGCATGCTTAGATATTCATAACCTATGGCAGAATCGACCAACATTTCCGCCACTGGCATCGAATACTCATCTTTTGGGGTTGTAGTATTCAAATCTCTAAAATCTATGCAAACCCTTAACGTACCATTCTTTTTTACAACTGGCACAATGTTAGCTAACCATTCGACATACCTGGCAGTACGAATGAAGTTACAACGGAGAAGTCTTTCAACTTCCTCCTTGATTTTCGACAATATTGCTGGGGCAAATCGTCTTGGATTTTGCTTCACCGGCTTCTTCCCAGGTTCGATCGGCAATTTTAATTCTACAAACTCCCTGCTTAAACCAGGCATTTCGTCATAGTCCCATGCGAAACAGTCTTTAAACTCTCTCAGCAACTGGACCACTTCGATCCTGAGTTGAGGATGGATGTTGGCACTGATGTAAGTTGGCCTTTTTATTACCCCCTCTCCCAAGTCTACTTCTTTGAGTGGATCTTGATCCAGCATCTTAACATTGGTTGCTAGTGGGTCCTTCTCGAAACCCAAAGGCTTGTCATCGTAGATCGCATCAAGCCTCTGGTCTCGCTCTTCGTCTTGACCTTCGTCAGGTGGCCTTGGGTCAAAATCTTTTCCAGGACCTACTGGTGGAGAAACTTCACTTGCTTTGACAACCATGTTTTTTATTTTGGCCTCTAAGGCCAGTTGCTGTTTGTTTTCGGCTATGTAGGCCGAAATCCTCTTTAATGCTACGAACTCAGTCATCATCACTGAATTCACTTCCCCATCCTGTGGGGTCAATTCCGGCTACTCCTAAATATCCGAAGTTGTCTTCGCCTACTACCACTATGTCCCACCAGAAACCATAGTGGGGGTGGAACGATAAGGTACAGTAGGCGTTGTCATCAGGGGTGAATGAAAACTCAGCTGAATCACAAGGGGCTATAGTAGCTAAGTGCTTGCCGAATTGACGTCTGTCGACATAATTAATATGGGTTTTGAAATATCCCTGATCCGCCTCTATATTTTTAACAATGCCATTAGGACGCCAAATTATAATCCTCTGGTGCATCAAAGACGAGACTGCTACGACTCCATGGATCCATTCTCTTCCCATCAACATGTTTTAGTTTGCCTTTGTTTCCACAATCATGAACATTGTGGACCTAGTAACCGTTCCTACAGTCAATTCAACTTGGATAGCCTCCAGGGTGGAGTCTACTTTGCCTTCATAATTGGCCAAAACCATATTATGAGGTTTGGCATCAGTGTCATATTTGCCAATTTTTGCCAACATGTGACGGGGCATCAGATTCACAATCGCTCCATAATCTACCAGTATTTTGTTAACTGGGATGTTTTTGACTTTTCCGGTGATGAAAAGGGGTTTTAAATGGATCTTCATGATGTCACTAGGCCGCTCGAAAAAAGAATTTTGCTCTTCGACACAACCATTATTCATTATATAGTAACATACCGGTTTGTAGGAGGCCATTTCCCTTTCGGTGATACTGTCATTATCACCGACTTAGGTGATCCGATCGAATTCTCTGGGCATCACGGATACCACTCCGACCAGAATATCTAAGGAATCCTCCGAACCAGAGTCGAAGTTGTTAGTTAATAACTCGTCTTCGGCAGCTATCTGATTTTCTTCGGCCGTCTTATTTGAAATCTTAGAATCTCTTTTGGTGAGGTTAGAGCCATCCTTTTTCTTGACCATCACGTTGGTACTTGATTCATCCTGGTCCATTTCGCTAGCTTCTCTTTTCTCTTTCGCCTTTTCTGCTCTCTTCTCCACTGGGATTGCGTCATGGGATTCTTTCCTTTATAGTTTTCGGACACATGTGCGGTCCTTTTGTCGGATCGGAATTCCTGGCGATAGGCCAGCAATGAACCTCTTTCAACCTCGAACTTCTGCCACTTGCCATGACCATGTTTTCTCCCCTCAGTCTGCTTGACCCACTTCCCATCTGACCCTTCGATGCTTGGCTTAAATGTCATGGGTTGGAAGTTTCGTCCAGCTTGTTTGGTTTCATTCAACTTCACCATAGGGCGCCTAGGATCAGGATATCTCCTTGGATCGAAGAACCTTTTTGGCTTACCCGCTTGATTATTGTGGATGGCTTTATGGCCATTTTGGTGGTGCACTCTCCTAACCCCCTCCAGATTCCGAGCTGCCTTTTTGTTGAAGACAACACTGCACCTGGGGTATAATATCACCTCCGATTTCTTCTTTTGGAACCTTCGAAGGAAATCTGACAATGTTTCATCCTCCTGAGGAAATGCGACCTTATTGTATTCCTCTTGCTTACCTTAATCATCGGCTTCCATTGAGACTTCTCGAGATACCTCCACCATATTAACTTCCATGTGGATCTCCTCAGTAATAGCCAACTTTTGGAATTGTTTCTGAAGGCCGTCAGTAGCCTTGTTCAGCTGAATGAAACTATCAGCGGTCTCTTTAGTGACCATCACTAACTTTGAATTTCTAGCATCCTAGATATCTAAGGCTTTAACATTTTCCTTCTTAATGTTCTCCGTACCCCTTAAGGCCAAACCATCACGAGGTGCCTGCTCGAAGTGCTCATGTATTTTAACCATGACAGGCTCATGGACAAAGTCTTCAGTAACTTCAGTCATATAGAAATCATCAGCAGCTTCAATGAAAATCACCTCCTCTGGCTCAGTATAATGAGCTTTAGCAATTTACAAAGGATTGGAGTCGATTTTCATCTGGCTCAGTGGCTTATCGCCAAACTTTAGTCTTCCCTTCTGGATTGCATTCTGCACCAGATCCCTGAAAAGAAAACATTGAGACGTTTTATGACCCAAAAAACTATGGTATTTACAAAACCCTCGTTTCTTTCTTTATTCTAAAGGAGGTAATTTAGCACCCGGAGGTACTATCATTTGACCATCTTTAACCAGTAGGTCACAAATTTCGTCACATTTCGTCACGTCGAAAGTATATGTTTTCTTAGGAAACTTGTCATTCTTTTCAGGTTCGACAGGGTTTCTCCCGTTCGAAGGGGCCAAAACTTTGCACGCATATGGTGGCCTCTGTGCCAACTCAGCAGGATCGATCTCAGTATCATCGAAGTCTGGAACTTCAAGGCTTGAATCTTCATGATCTTTCCTAAAATCGACATAGGCTACCCTTTTACCTTTGTTTGTTCTAGCCTTTTCTTCTTTTAAACATTCTACCTGTCGAACTCTATCATCCAACTGGGTCATATCCCTTAGGTATTGAGTATCCAACTTCTTTCTAATCGAGTAATCAAGACCCCCAGCGGCCATTTCGACCAACTCATGTTTTGGCACTTGCGTAAAACACTTGGCTTTAAGTAGTCGAAATCTATTTAGATATTCGTCAATTGGCTCAGTGAATTTTCGTTTGACACTAGCCAACTCTTTCAAACTTATCTTCGTTTTCCCCATGTAGAACTGTTCATGGAACATTCTTTCTAGCTGGTTCCATGAATGGATCGAATTCTGGGGCAAAGTTGTGAACCATGTAAAAGCATTCTTGGTAAGAGAACATGGAAAAAATTTCATCCGAAGATTTTCGTTATTTGACATATCTCCAGCTTCAATTAGATATCTCGCCACGTGTTCGACAGTAGACCCAGTAGTATCCCCGACAAACTTGGTGAATTTGGGGATTTTGGTCCTTAGAGGCGCATATGTATGTAAGACATATTCTGCCAAAGGCGATGTATAATTTGGTCTTCTGAGACCAAAATTTACCCCATTTCGAACCATAATTCTTTCGACTATGGCTGCTAGATTATTATCTGCTGCCACATTATCATGTCAAACTTGCCGTATGATATCCTCGACATTTTGATTCCTATTTACCATTAACACCCTTGGTTCCATGTGCACATGTGGTTCGATCCTAAGAGGTACTACTATTCCCCCTTGATTTTGTGGAACCTGGCTAATGGTGAGGTCCTCCTCAAGCGTGGGCTCTTGATTCTCTCTTACCTAATCCCTGGGCGAGGGATGCTGGTGCTGAGGTATACCAAGAAACTCAGACATTCAAGCCACTTGTGCTGTCATCTGTTGATTCGACTGAGTTGTATTCTTAATCAAAGGATTTAACACAGTGGCCAAAGTTTGAGTTAACATCTGAACCATTTCATGATTGCTTTCGTCCATCTGCTGCCTCCATGCCGCCGCAGAATTGTTGGTAAGAGTGGGTAGTTGTACTGGGTGTCTTAAACCTAACGCCTGATTAGTTCGACCCACGTTTATCCCGGACCCTTGTATTGGTGAATTCATGTTAGTCGTTGGTTCCGAAAAAGTAGAACCCACATTTTATAGATTGGCCATCATTGAAGTTGGCATTCCATATGGCTATTCTCGACCACTAAATGGTATTGAAAAACCAGGGGGTACCAACGGCCTATTTGGAATGTCCCTAATCGGTGTCAGAGTGTGGGGAGGTCCCCTAGGTCCAACACAAGTCAGAATTGGTTCAGAGTGGGAGATCGAATGCGTAGCCATCGAACTCACCATAGACGAAACTATTTCGGACGCATGTGTCGTACCCGTATTTGCCCCCATTTGAAGAAGAAGGAGGCACTATGCTTCTAGTTGATGGGCTTTGAGAACTCTGAGTTTCTGGCGGATTCATATTCGCAATCCCCGTCTGTGATTCTCTCCCTGTTCGTCGTTCATCGTTTATGGCTATTTTACCACTTCTTAAAAGCATACAACGATTCTTTTCTCAAACCAACCTTAGGAATCAAACAAAAAGTTAGCACTAGTCCCACTGGGCGTGCCAATTTGTTTACCTTGAAAAATGGTAAACAACCGCTGATCTTCTAAATTTCTAAATTTGGTCACTCACAGGATCGATCAGATTGATCCTAGGACATGTGCTAAATTTCTCGTAAAGTTAACGTTAATAAATGATCGAACTAAACGTCAAATCAAAGCGTTAAATAAAAACTAAAGACAAAAGAGTGGCTTGAACAAAAGAACAATCTTAAATCAACATTTAGAACTATTAAATAAGAAGTAAACGACGGGAATTGTAGAAGGGTTGAAAATAATGAAAAAGGTTGTTAAGTGCTGGAATCTTTAAAATTGTAAGGTAAAAGTTCAAAGTAAGGAAAGGAACTAAGGATCTTTAAACTTGTAAATGACGAAGTAAGAAATAAAGTGTTTGAGAGTAAAGAACAAGGAAAGATGTTTCTGAAGAGAAAGTAAAGATGATTTTATAATTCTTTGAAATGATTAAACAATGGTGTAGACAACGTACATTATGTGTTTTACAATTCTTCTTCACACGAATACTTAGTAAATTTGCAGATTTTTTGTACACAATTTGACACACTTTTCTAACTCTAAGACCCTATATTTATACTGGATCGAAATAAGTGCTCTGATGGTTCTTCAATCACGTCGATACACGTGGCGTCCTGCATGCGTATGTTCGCTTACTCTGCTTCCACGTGTATCCTCGCGGTTTCTAGTGAAGGTAATCTTCCATCCTTTATTTAAATTTCAAATCTTTGATCGAAACCGTTTTCTAACTGCTCCTTAAGGAACCACTCCGAAACTCCAACTATAAGTCTAATCTTTATCCAATCAGCTAAGCTAGTCTACCTTCAGCTGGTCGAATCACCTCTTAGTCAAAACCAACTGTACATGCTTTTCCAATTTTGGTAATTTGAAGTGGGCATCGAAAATTTGAGCTAACACACTGAGTACAATTTCAGAAACCAAAACACAACATACAAGAGAAAAGGAGACTAGTCATACTAAGGATCCCTAACAACAATATCAGAAGATCGGGCCACAGACGTGTACTTCCTTCGGATGCGTTGGATCTCGGACTCACATGAAGTCTTCATCAGATCCTTCTCAAGGACAAGCTGATCAACAATCTTCTTCCAAGCACCGGAAGACGGAGGCATACTAGAGGAAGATGAAACCTCTGGCTCTCTCTGTCTCTTCATTACTCGGTCCTTAAGAAGCTCAATAAGTGCATCTTTGTCCTTAGACTTAAGCTGCAACTCTTCGTGCTTTCGGCTAAAAGCATGGAAACACTCATCCCACATATCCTTCTCTTGCTTCATCTTGGAGAGTGCGTCTTCCAACTCCTCTACATCTTAGTTAGGGAGAGTTAATGGCTCAACCACAACCATAGACATAGGTCTCTCACAAGCATAAGGCATCTTCAATTCCAAAGATCTTTTCTTCACCCAAGAAGTGTAAGCTTCCAAAGCTACACAGTTGCATGGACCAAGCTTGAACCTTCCTTTCCTATGCACATTATGCCACGCACGAACTATCTTCTGCTTCAAATGTTGGGGATCTTTACCCTTTTAATAGAAAAGACCTTCTAACTGAGTGTTATTAGGTTTGTCTCTCAAGGGGAACCCAAGTTGACAACGAGCCAAAACAGGGTTGTAGTTGATTCCTCCTTGTGTACCAATGAGAGGTACATTATAGAATTCACCACAACTATCAATAATATCCAAGCTACTTAACGTGGAGTCATACCAGAATATATCATCATTAGTAAGAGACATAAGTCTCTGAGACCACCGTAGACATTGTTTGTTCTCCACAAAAGCAGGCGTCTGAGGCAAGTTCAAAATAAACCACTTGTATAGAAGAGGAACATAACACACAATAGTTCCACCACCTTTAGAATTCTTTAGATGCAAAGAGAAGTACATATCACCTAACAGAGTAGGCACATGATTCCCAATCAAGAAGATTCTAATGGCGTTAACATCCACAAAACTGTCAACGTTAGGGAACAAAGCCAAACTATATATGAGCAACACAAAGATGGATTCAAAAGCATCCACACTACCGGCTTGAGCAAAGGAGGTAGCTTCCTTAATGAGGAACTCAGAAGTCAATCCAAATAATTCTCCTTTCTTCACCCAATGAGCCTCTATCTTAGACTTCTTCAAGTGAAGAGCTTCAGCTATAAGATGAGATCTGGGAATCTCCTTCAATCCACTAAAGGGCACTTTGTTAGAAATAGGTATTCTCAAGAGATTGACATACTCCTCCAACGTAGGCACAAGCTGATAATCCGGAAAAGTGAAGCAACAGTAGAGAGGGTCATAAAATTGAACTAACACACTCAAGAGTCCTTCAACCACATCAGCATACCTGATAGACATAAGCTTCCCATGATGTTGTTTGAAGTCCAAGGGATCTAATACAAAAGATGATAGCTTCCTTAACTCTTTCAAGTCGGGACATCTGAAACTGTACTTCTTAGTGTTCCTTCGTCCACAATCCATGGTCTGAAAATATTTGCAAATAAGACCTCAGTTCCTTGATATTTTTTCGTGTGATGAATGTTATGATGCGCATGAATGCATGAATGCAACAATCACAAATAAGGGATCACACACAAGGCAAACAAATAAAGGTCAATGGATGAATCAAGTCATTGTCAAGATCAATCATTCATTTTGGTGGATTATGGTTTACACCTTATCAACACCCAAGTTCCATTGATATTGACAAGACTTGATTGGATCAACCAAGAATCAAGGGTTTGTTGTGAGTCACGAGCATGGAGTCTGGGTAATAACCATCGCAAAGGAGTTAACTAAGAATAAAACCTATAGATCATGTTTTAAAAAGTTCCTAGAGTCTTAATTCCATCTATCAGATATTATAAGTTAGGATGACTGACTCATCAACCCATAATATTCTCAAGAGAAACTCGTCTGAGTGTAGTATCGCGTAACAACTGTTATTAAGTCCACACCTGAACAGTCTCCACACTACGTCCTAAATAGGTCAAGAGGGGTTAAATGTTCTACGGTCTTCAGCTTCTCGGACCCTAAATTAGAGAAAGTAATACCTAACCACAAATGACTTGTGTGACATCAATAACTCCAAAAGGGTCTCCACTGAGTAGATGGATCTCAAGCCAACTTGTTAAGGACTACTCCACACAAGTCGAACATGACTATACCATCCTCCTATCTTAATTACACTCAAGTTCGGGTTAGAACTTATCTCACCACTAAGAGATCACCAAGCACAACAAGAAGATTATATCATACAAACAAATATACATTCATCAAATATACAATTATATACACATAAAAAAGTAGGCTAAACCCACTAGAGACTACTCCCCAACAGAGTCGCCACTTAATTTCTGTAGCGCTAAATTCATGACCATCAAGCTATGGATAAGCCAGACGTCAATTAGACTATAGTCACCACCGCACTTATATTGTTTCCAAAGGAAAAGGGAAAAGTACGAACAAAACCCAAAGATAAGAAGTTTTCAAATCAAAACTAATAAAATGCCAGAGATTACAGGTAAGGGGGTTGGTTACACAGAGGGAAAGTGTTAGCACCCAAAGTGTCCTAGGTACTCCTAGGGAGCCCTTTTTTATGTGCATATGTGTTTTTGTATAAAATGATGTTTGCAATAAATAGAGTGGATAGATGAGCAAAGAATTCATTAATTATATTTTTGCGTTTGACAAGACCTTTAGACTTGTCCCTACGTACCAACATAAAATTAGGGATCAAAACCTCATAGTTCGTGGTATAAATTTCAAAGTGAATGAGTTGCTTTTAACAAAATTCTAAGTTTTAAAGAGGCACAAAGGGCCTAAAAAGGTTTGAATGAGTGTTAGTTCTTTTTGTCTTTTGAAATTTTAAGTCAAGTACAGTTAAGTTCATTTACAAGTTTGATTAAGAAAAAGATTTTAAAAATACAATGACATAAGGCCAAAGTTTCTAATTTGCAAAATGGTCTAAGTTTAGAAAAACACAAACAAAGAAGATTTTAAAAAGAGGGAGAGATTTTGAAATTATAGAAGTGGGGAAGAGATGAAGAGACTAATCCTAAGAAAAAAAATTAAAAGCTAAGAGTTGAAAAGAATTGACCAATGGGATGCAATCCAATAGATAAGAATGTCATATAGAAACCCAAATTTCCCTTGGACTTTAGAATCAAGCAATATCAATACACAAATAGCAAGGTGAAGAGCAAGACATCAAATAAAGATAGCCACATGCAAGCTTAGCAACTCCATGATCTTCTTCATAATTCCCCATGTATCAGATGACTTCAAAGATAGGCATTAGGCACAGGTTCAAAATAACAGCTTCAATATGATCATGTTACAGATGAACTTAAGTGGATCTTCCGTAATTGCATCAGATGAAAATTCACTTCATAAGCACTTGATTTCATTAAAGTTGACATTGGTCAAGTCCTTTGCATAGGGAGCGTTGCCTAATTCTAAGTCCAATGTCTCATAGCAAACCAACAATCCACACAAAATGTTTTTTAGGGTTTTTACTATTATTATGTACATTAAGGTCAAAAGACCACAAACACAAACAAGTATTTACAAATACAATATATTCACAAAGTATGACTCCAATGAGTAAAGTGAAAATGACATTAAAGTAAACAAATTGAATGATATGAACAATGACAAATGAAATAAGACTTGAAATTAAAGTGCATAAAAGTAAATGGCTTGAAATTAAATGTTAGTTGTTAGTTGATTGGAAGTTAGTATTGCTTTTGCTTTTGTTTTGTTTAAGTCATTCTTTGGAGAACACTCAACCCATTATCCACAAGCATGGATCCTTGAACCAAGACATCTTCCAAAGGAAGGAAAAAAGGCAAAGTTTACACACAAACACAAATTGGTTAGAGGAGGACTTTTATCAAATTAAAATCATTCATTCATTTTGGGAGATGAAATGTACATTTCATCAATCCCCTAAATCCAATGATTTTAACTCGAAAAAGTCAAATCAACCTTGACCAAGGCCCAACAACACAAATCAAACTCAACAAGTCAATATTAGAAGCTCAACACTATTTATTTTGCAATTAAGATCAATTAAATAATGCATTAAATTAAATTATGGTTTGTCAAATTCCTAAAACCTCATGAAAACACCAAAGAAAAGGTCATGAGATTTTTCATAGGTCAAGCAAGGTCAAAGGACCTTGGAGAAAAAATTTCATCATTTTTGGAAACTTAAAACTATTTTTAAACAATTAAAAATAATTACAAAATCAATTAAATCATGAAAAATATTAATAATGATCCAAAAAATGATTTTAATTTAGAAAATGAAAGAGGAATTTATTTAAATTTTTTTGGTGAAACTCTCATATTTTTTGGATCAATATTAAAATTAATATGAATTAATGAAAATAAAACAAATAAAAGGAAAATCAGAAAATAAAAAAAATGTGGACCACTTGATCTGCTACCTGAATTAATGAGGGAGATCAAGTGGTCCGTGTTTTTTTTATTATTTTCTTATTTTCCTTTTTTTGTTTTATTTTTATTAATTCATATTAATTTTAATATTGATCCAAAAAATAATAGAGTTTCACCAAAAAAATTTAAATAAATTCCTCTTTCATTTTCTGAATTAAAATTATTTTTTTGGATCATTATTAATATTTTCTCGATTTAATTTATTTTGTGATTATTTTTAATTGTTTAAAAATTGTTTTAAGTTTCCAAATATGATGAATTTTTTTCTCCAAGGTCCTTTGTCCTTGTTTGACCTATGAAAAATCTCATGACATTTTCTTTGGTGTTTTCATGAGGTTTTAGGAATTTGACAAACCATAATTTAATTTAATACATTATTTAATTGATTTTAGTTGTTTAATTGCAAAATAAATTGTGTTGAGCTTCTAATATTGACTTGTTGAGTTTGATTTGTGTTGTTGGGCCTTGGTCAAGGTTGATTTGACTTGGATTTAGAGGATTAATGAAATGTACATTTCATCTCCCAAAATGAATGAATGATTTTAATTTGGTAAAAGTCTTCCTCTGACCAATTTGTGTTGATTCCATTCCCCCTTCCTCTTCATCTCAACCCCCTTCTCTATTCATTCATGTCATGGACCTACGATATCTCTATATCCTAAGGCTAGTTGATTGCAAAATCAACACGAGTATGGATGAGATTAGGTCAACTCTTTTGCATATTCTTTTTGTGCGTGGTATGTTTTAGGAGCATATTTCATTATACTATGTCTCTAACATGCATTAACACCAAAATTTCTATTGCCCGGCCTCAAATAGTTGTGACTTCTACATAAGTCCAATTACGATTGCTTAACATATCGTTAAATTTGTGACACAAAAAGGCATAACATTCTAGTAAGTGAGATTGTAAGTCTCCCCTTCTTTATGGTATTGTGTGGAAACTTGGCCTTTTTTCCTTCCTTTGGAAGATGTCTTGGTTCAAGGATCCATGCTTGTGAATAATGGGTTGAGTGTTCTCCAAAGGTGAAGTACCTTCGATATTTCCAGCTTGGACATCTTCGTCCACCACCATGGCATCTTTGTTATCCTCGACTTGGGTTTCTTGACCTAAGTCATCTTTGTAAGACCCCAATTTTGGCCCTAAGATCCCTCATGGCCCATATTATATCATATCATATCATGGCCTCAAGGATCATTGCATGCCCTAGCTTCCCTCCTAGTGGGTAGGTTGCCTTGTGAGTGTGGTTCTTGATCACCAAGCATGTCTTGCATTTGTATATCCTTGCTTTTCATATGTTTACTAACCAAAAAGTACAAAAATATTATCCTCTAACCATGTTACTTGCAGCTGAAGCAAATTAGGTCAAAATCAGTCAAAGTCAGTCATTGCAGTGGATGGTGGCCATTCTTGCAGAATTTGGGCACCATGATCAATAATCAAGAGTTCATATAACTTGGGACATCATTTGGAATCAAGATCTCAAGGAATTAGGGTTTGGAATTCATCAGAAGGTGCTTCAGTCAAGCAAAACCCTAGAAAGTCAACTGTTGGTCAACTGTGGATTTAATCAGTGATTTGAGGATGGGATTTGGTCTGAGAGGTCTCATTCATGTCTATATAAGCTTCATATATCATGTCAAGCATCCACAGTGAAGAAAATAAAGTCAGACAAGAAATTTCCAGAAATAGAAAGTTGACCTGTAATTGGAATTTGCCAAAAATGGAAACTTCTTGATCCTAAACTTACATCATGATACAAGCTTCAAATGAATTTTTGCCCAACATGAAAGTTGGAGATCTTGTTCTCCAATTTCCAAAAAGTCCAAGAACACTCAATTCCCATGTATGGTTGGCAAGATATGATCAATTCATTTTCAAAAATTTGTAAACTTCAAAAGGCCATATCTCTCAAACCATTTGGCCAAATTGGGTGGGGTTTTTTCCTACAAGTCATATTTGATCCCCTCTTTCCAAAAATGTCATCATCATTCATCAAAACATCACCAATCAAAATGGCCTTTTTGGACTTGCATTAATTAATTTCAAGTGTGGTGCAAAAATGGACTTTTGAAATAACCAATTCTAACACATTTTGCCAATTGAGATAGTTCAAAAATGTTGTTTTGGATTTGTTTAGGCCCAAATTTCGCATCCAGCTCATGCACATGCACCATTTGAGTGAGAAACCACCAATTAGCAAAAACTTGTCATTAGCAAAATTCTGTTTTCATTTACCACTAACCATGCTTAGCCAATACAAAACAGAAGTATATAAGCACATTTTCTGCCAATTCAAACCCTAGCAGCCAGTATTCCATAACAGAAAAACTCACTTTCTCTCATTTCACCATTGGATTCATTTTGCATTTTCGACCAAAGAACTCAAAGAGCAAGGTTCTTGTTTGTTTGCTTCATCATCCAACATCTTTTTGGAGGCCATTTGGAGCTTTGTTCCCGACTGTAAGCTCATTTCCCGTTCTGTTTTCTCCAAGCTCCATTAATGGCAATGTTCGATTTGAGCAAGAAGGAAGGCAACTGAGCTAAACTTCTTCAAGTATCCATCATTATAAGCTTGGTTGGACATCTGTTTGAGCTTATATCACCAAAACAACAACTGTTTCACAAATTTCTTCAAAAGCAAGTAAGATTTCGATTCCTTCTTTTTTCAAAATCATGATATGAAATGTGTAGATCTCATTACCCTGGTCATTATGAGCTTCAATTTGATGAAAATGGTTAAGTATTTAGCAAGTTATGTTGAAATGAATGTTGATGCTCAAACTTGTTCTTGCTCGATGCTTCTTGTTTAGCATGATTTGATGAATTTGGTTGTTAGATTATGCATGTGTGATGTTTGCTGATCATGATAGTATGTTCAATTGGTGTTCCTGGGCAAATTTATTTTTTCGATTTGTGAAGAAGATGATGATGAACACTGTAGCTGTTGAAACCCTAAAATGCATTTCCAGATTTTTCTGTTTTCACGTGGTATGCATGTGTGTACTGTGTCATTAGCCAACAACCAATCAGCTTATTTCATTTGCATGGCCTAAACGCCGCGTTTCAATAACCGGTCCAAATAATTACAAAATTGCCATTGTGACCAAATTATTTAATTAATAATGTTTATTTCTTCAATTTTCATTTCAATTTTGTGATCATCTTCCAAAAATCATAACATCTTCATTTTTAATGCAAAATTGATGGGAATTTTTGCATTGTCTTCATCATGACCTCTAGTATTTTGTCATATTTTTTCCAGATTTTTTTTATGAATGGATTTTATTTGGAATTAGGGTTTGTGACATGTATCCACATTTTGCACATTCCACCAAATCATTTCTGAAATAGTCATGCTTTATCCTATGGACTTGAAACTTTTTGTGCTTAAACTAGACTCATCCATGGTGATTTTGGTATAGAGTTTGTGAATTTATCTTATCTGGTTTGTGAGTTATGAATTTTTGAATTAGGGTGTGACAATTTGTGTCACACCATTGATGTGCAATTTGCTGATTTTCTTTACCATGCTTCTTGAACTCCAATTGATGTGAATTTTTGCATGAACCTACTTGTGTATGTCTAGTTTACATGTGAATTTTCTTGGAATTATTTGTGGCATTTCCTAATTGTTTGAGATTTTCTCCCCTGTTTGATCAAAATGTTGACTTTTGTGATACATGTTCCCATTTCATTTGTGAAATTCTCATACTTTATTGGATGAACTTGAAATTTGACATGTGAATTGTAGACATCTTAAGCTTTGTCATGGTGTTGATCCCATTCATTTATCATATGTTGTCACTGATTTATGATTTTTTGAAGTTGATGTATGTTTGGTTGACTTCTTTGAGCATGCTTAAAATTGCTTTGACTTTCTGATTTTCATTGACCATCTTCCCATGATCCAAATGAGCTGAAATTTTATATGCAGGTCATGTTATGGAATATGATTGATCATGAATTATTTGATGATTTTTGGAATTGATTATGATTGGTTTTGAGTTAAGTCTTGCTGTTGACTTCTATGAGCTTTCATTTGCCATGCTTTGACTTCTTTTGCTTATGAAATCATGATGATGTATGATATGAATGTGGGACCAATTGAGCTTACTTCTTGATTGTTTAAACTTGATTTTGGTTGACTATCACTTGCTGTTTTGACTTTCTCATCCCTTTTTGACCCTAGGCTTGTCCTAGTGGTCTTGTTGCTTATGTTTGAGTTCATGTTTTCAGGTTAAACAACAAATGCTCCAAAGAGATCATACAAATTTGATTAAGCTTGATTGTTTACCATGAGCTAACCTTTTTGTTTTGTAGGGGGCTTGACTCATATGATTTGAGTCTTGTGCTTTGCACATTCATCTGATTATGTTGACTGTTAATTCTATTCTCATTTTGCTTTGACTTTTGAATTGTGTACTGATTCTGTTTGACTATTTCAGGTACCATTAGTTGCTTAGTTCTTTGAACTTGCTTTGCTTTGCTTTATAGCAATTTTCATTGAGGTATAATTCCTTATTCTTCATGTAGTCTGGAAGACCTGGCCTGTTACTTGGCCAGGCAACTGTCTGAAGTCCTCCTTAAGAGGCAATACTTGTGTGTGTTTACTTTTGTCCCAAGCAGGAAAAGTCCTTTAAATAAGGCAATTGGTAGATCAAAGAGATAAACAACCTATCTCCTACTATTCTGTGAGTCTTCTCCTTGCTCCCATTACATGGTTGTAGCATTGAGATCCAAACCCAAGATCTATAGAGTCTAATATGTGGAGAGAGTTCCTACTTTCTGAACTCCCACACCTTCTGATATTCAAATGCTCTCCCTGACCAGGGATAAGAGCAATGAGGCACACCCCTCATATCCTTTCATCTGCTTCACCTTAGCCCCTCAATGGCAAGGTTAAGAGCACCCTGTGACCCTATTCCAGTTGGCTTCAATGCCTAACCCTTTTGTATGAGCCTCCTTGTTTGGTTATAGTGTGTGCTGATTGACTTCATTGATTGTTTGTTTGCTTCATATGCACATGTTTGCTTGCATGCTTTATGCATTTATCATCATTTATTGCTCATTAATGCATGATCATCTCATTTGTCTTTGTGACATTATCATTGTTGTTTGCCCATTGAGGACAATTATAAGACCGTTCATTGGCTATTGTTCCTATGATGTGGAAGTGAGTATAAGACCATTTCATTGGCCACTCATCTTACCTTTGCTTGATGCACTTATTTGATTGTATGTGAGGATGCAATTATAAGTCCCTGTAAGTTGGCATTTGCTTTCCTATGATCATATGTTGCTTTGCTTGTTTGTATGTGAGGATACAATTGTAAGTCCGTGTAATTTGGCATTTGTATTCCTAGGACCATACTGTGGAGGTTAGAGTAAGCCCAGTGATTGGCATCTGACATCCATGTTTTGTTTTTGATTGCTTATGTGAGGATACAATTGTAAGTCCGTGTAACTTGGCATTTGTATTCCTAGGACCATACCGTGGAGGTTAGAGTAAGCCCAGATAGATTGGCATCTGACATCCATGTTTTTGCTTTTGTTTGTATGTGAGGATACAATTGTAAGTCCGTGTAATTTGGCATTTGTTTTCCTATGATCATATGTTGGAGTGTAGAATAAGCCCAGATAGATTGGCATCTGACATCCAAATGTTGTCTTTGTTGTTGGAGATTGGTATAAGCCCAGTGATTGGCATCCGGTATCCATTTTATTTTCTTTGTTGAGGAGATTAGTGTAAGTCCATAGAGTGGCCTCTGATATCCAGTTCTGTTTTAGGAGATTGGTATAAGCCCAGTGATTGGCATCCGGTATCCGCTTTTGTTGACTTTCTTCTTTGTTTGTTTGTTACTATCCATTGCCCATTCCAAAGGACACACTTGAATCATCTCCTATATGATTTCAAGAGGTGAACATTCTAAGAAGTTTTATAATCCATCTTCATCCATTCATCCCCATTATGTCCTAAAACCTTTTCACACTTTGATTTCAAACTTGACATTGATATTGTGCAAACATCTTCATGTTTTCAAATTAAAAACCTGGACCCCAAGTCCTTGACTTTTTCAAAACTCCATTTCATAATACTTCTTTGAATTAACCTTAATCATACTTTGACTCCATTTTCATAATCATAATCAATTAACTTCACCCATTCAATTGTTTTGGCTTTGTCCATTGTTAATCTTTTCATACATGAGTTATAGGTTTGATTTATCTTAGTTGGTTGATGTCAATCTCACCTATTTGTCCTTAGTTGATTGAATTGTAAGTCTTCCTTGCTTATTATAGGGTTAACCCCTCACTAGAAAGTTGAAGCTGTTCTCACATGGTGGACTTGTTGTTTGTATAAGGTTGAGTTTTCTCCCGTGGATAACGTAAGACCTTAGGGCTTGTGTTTTAAATTGAATCCACTAACTTTTGGAAATCTTTTAGCCGAACTACGGCGTTTTGATCCTTACCTTTGATGGAAGGTACGTAGGCAACGGGTTCATCCGTTCGAACACAAAAATAATAAACTTGTACATTCTTTTCTCATCATCCCAATCATGTTTGCACAATATTTATGTCATAACAAATAATAATTTAGTACAACAAGTATGAAAAGGGCTCCTTAGGAGTACCTAGGACGTAGTGGGTGCCTAACACCTTCCCATTGCGTAATTTACCCCTTACCCAGACTCTCTGATCTTTTTATTAGTTTTCTACGTGTAAAACTTCTTAGGCTTTTGTTCGCTTTTTAGCCAGTCCTTTGGATAAATAAAAGTGCGGTGGCGACTCGAAATTTCATTGTATGCTTTGTTTATGGTTTAATCGATAAATCATATAGCGACGAATACACCGCTACAGAAAAGTGGCGACTCCACTGGGGAACATATCGATCCTTGGTGGTATTGCCTACTTTTCACCCTTGTTGTGCTATATTTTTATCTGTTATATGACATATTTTTGTACAATTTGGGATCACTGTATTGATTGTAATGTGTGAATTGCTTGATATACAATTGCTGTTTGCTTTGGTGATCTGTGAGATGAGTTCTGTACCCGAACTCGAGTTCACTCTAGGATAGGAGAATGGCATAGTCCTGTTGACTGGTGTGGAGTATTCCTTAGCCAGTTGACTTGCGAGTCCATTCACTTGGTGGAGGTCATGTTGAATTAATAATGTCACACAAGTTATTTGTGGTTAGGCATTATTCTTTCAATCATGTTCCGCAGAAGCCAAGGACCTTAGTTTACCAAACCCATCTTGGCCTATTTTTAGGAACGTAGTGCGGAGGTCGTTCAGATGTCAGTTCTGATGCGATTGTTACGCGATACTACACTCATGAGAGTTTCTCTTGAGAATATTCTTGGAATACGAGTATTCGTTCCTCCGATAATATTCGAAAGATGGAACGATGATTATGGGAACCTCTGATAGAACATGTCTGGCAGGTTTAAACCCTAGTACACTCCCTTTGGGTGGTTCTTAACCGAGACTCCATGCTCGTGACTCTCAACAAACCCGTGATTCGTGGTTGAGTCGTTCAAACATTGTTAATATCAATGGATCCCGGATCAGGTGTAAAACCTAAAATCCACCAAAGCGGCTGGTTGATATTAAGGATGTTAGAGCCGGTTCATGTACCGTTAATATCAATGGAACTTGGGTGTCGGTAAGGTGAAAACCTAAATCCACCAAAATGGATGATTGATATTAGAGATACATAGAGCTTTCCCACGACCTTTGTTTGGTGTGCTTTGCTTGATCCTTGAGTGTGTTTGTTGCATTCATGCATTCACGCATTCATCCGCATTCATGTCATCAGAAAAGAAAATTTTCAAGGAACTTAAAGGGTTTATTTGCAAAATTTTCAGACATGGAAAGACCAAAAAGGCATACAAAGAAGTACAGCTTCAAGCAGCCCGATGTAAAAGAGTTAAGGAATCTGACATCATATGTATTAGATCCCTTGGGTTTCAAAGCTCGCTATGGGAAGCTTCTGCCTCTGCTCACCACTCAGGTTGACGAAGGGTTGATGAGTACTCTGGCTCAGTTCTACGATCCCTTGCATCATTGCTTCTTATTTCCGGACTTCCAGTTGTTGCCGACTTTGGAGGAGTACTCTCATCTTATTGGGATTCCTATTCTGGATCAAGTGCCGTTCAGTGGCCTAGAGGGTATTCCATCTGCTCGAGAGATTGCTGGCTTGTTGCATATAGATGAAGATCTGATTAGAGCTAATCTGACTACCAAAGGCGGAATTCAGGGTTTTCCTTCCGAGTTCCTCATTGCCCAAGCTACCTTTTATGGGAAGGCCATGAGTGAGGATGCCTTTGAGGCTCTATTCGTACTGCTCATCTATGGATTAGTGTTGTTTCCCAACTTCGACAAGTTCGTGGACATGAACGCCATTAGGATCTTCTCAGTTCTTAATCCAGTTCCGACTTTGTTGGGCGATGCTTATGTCTCTTTGCACCTAAGGAATATGAAAGGTGGAGGAGTTATTGTCTGCTGTTTACCCCTGCTGTACAAGTGGTTTATTTCGCACTTGCCGCAGACAGTTGCTTTCAAGGAGAACAAGGGATGTCTACGGTGGTCTCAGAGACTCATGTCTCTCACCAATGATGATATCACCTGGTATGATCGCGTGTATGATACCGTCCAGATCATCGATTATTGTGGTGAATTCCCTAATGTGCCTCTTCTTGGCACATGTGGTGGGATTACCTATAATCCTATTCTTGCACGTCGTCAGCTTGGGTTCCCCCTGAGGGATAAACCTAATAGCATTCTGTTAGAAGGTGTGTTCTTTCAGGAGGGTAAAGATCCCCAAGGCCTGAAAGCCAGATTTGTCCGTGCTTGGCGCAGTATTCACAAGAAGGGTAGGAACGAGTTGGGTCCGAAGAACTGCATTGCTTTGGAGCCATACACCTCTTGGGTCAGACAGAGAGCTGCCACCTGCTTGATGCCGTACGATCATCCGAGACCTACACTGTTGGATGTGGCTGGGCCTTCAACCCTCCCTACCCAACGTGTAGAGGAGTTGAGAGAAGAAGACCTTTCACGTGCTTGGATCCGTGAAAGAGAGGAATTGCTGCAGCAGCTCAAGGAGAAGGATGCTATGATTGAGTTTCTCGAGCACCGAGTGATCGATGATCCGAACGACACTTGGACTTCTCTGCTTCCTCAGTCATCCAAATTCTGGAAGAGGAGGTATGATCGACTTGCAAAGGAGAAAGCTGATATGGAGGCTGCCTATGAGAGAGAGATCAAGAAGCTGTGCACTTCTCGTCCTCCAACATCCCGAGCTTCTAGGGATCCATAGGATGTCATTTACCTTTTCTCTTTGTAATGAATCAAAAATGTTGTACTTCTTTGTTTTGATATATTGAATGAAATATTTTCCATGAGCAATTAAAATGTTTAAATTATTCAAAATATTGCAAATAATACCCTAAGGGTTCCTTGAAAACAAAGCATTTGCACAAGCATTTCATGCATCATTCTTGCATAAGCAGGTACCCCTTTTGTTTCTGGTCTTCTTGTCCTAACCTGTGTTCTTCATTTATTTTGAAGACAAGATGACTCACCGGTATTATACGCGGGTCAATTCAGCAAGGGTCATGGAGCAATTGGAACAAGAGAACAGAGAACTAAAGGAAGAGGTCGCCAGACTTGGCGCTTTAATGGAGCAACTCCTTGCTGCTCAGAATCAGCCTGCTCAACAGCCAGCAACTCCTATTCAGAGGACGGTTATTTCTGAAATCTCTACTTCAACGGTGCCAGTCAGCACCCATCAGCCCAATGCCATGCCTCCCGGTTTTCCTTGGGGGATGCCTCCAGGCTTTATGCCTGATCTTCCAGCTCCAACATTTGCTCAAATGCCGGCATCTAGCCCGGTCCCTGTTCCCGCTCCTCCTGTCGTGCATACCATGCCCAGGGTAGACGACACCATCTATCACTCCGAGCCATCTGAGGGCTCAGATGTTCATGAAAATATGGATGCCATGAACGATCAATTCCTTGAGCTGAGAAAGGAATTGAGGACTCTCTGTGGCAAAGATTTATTCGGCAAGTCTGCAGTCGAACTCTGCTTAGTTCCCGGTGTAAAGATACCGATCAAATTCAAGGTCCCAGACTTTGAAAAGTACAAGGGGAACACTTGTCCACTTGCTCACCTGGTCATGTACGCCAGGAAGATGTCAACACAGACTGATAATGATCAACTTCTGATTCATTATTTCCAAGATAGTCTGTCTGGTGCCGCGCTCAGATGGTACATGAGCCTGGACAGTGCCAACATCCGATCTTTCAATGACCTTGGCGAAGCTTTCGTCAAGCAATACAAGTACAACGTCGATATGGCGCCTGACCGAGATCAACTCAGGTCCATGTCGCAGAAAGACAAAGAGTCGTTCAAGGAGTACACCCAGAGATGGCGAGAGCTGGCAGCTCAGATCACTCCACCGCTAGAAGAGAAGGAAATGACCAAGATCTTTCTGAAGACTCTTGGCTCATTCTATTATGAGCGGATGGTAGCAAGCGCTCCCTCTGATTTCACCGAGATGGTGAACATGGGGATGCGTCTTGAAGAAGGTGTCCGTGAAGGACGGTTGGCTAAGGATGATGGTTCTTCCTCTAAGCGATATGGGGCGTTTAAGAGGAAAGAAGGCGAAACGCATGCCGTGCAGTCTCAGCCTAAACATAGAAGACCCTCTGTTCAGAGGAAGCCTGCACGTCGTGCCGGTCATCAGCACCAGGTGGCTCATATAGCACCTGTATTCAAATATAATGCTCAGCAGTATCAACATCAACAGTATCAGCATCAGCAGCAATATCAACAGCCACAGTACCAACAACAACAGCAACGTCCACAGCAACAGGCTTACCAGCCTCGTGGAAGTACAATCAATCAAGCTAACATGAATTATGATAGGAAGAAGATCAGCTTCGATCCAATTCCTATGTCATATGCAGAGCTTTATCCTTCCTTGTTGGAAAGGAAATTGGTTTCTCCCAGGGATCCTCCTGCCATTCCTGCGAACCCACAATGGTGGTACAAACCAGACCAGCATTGTGTCTACCATTCCGGTGCTCCGGGCCACAATGTGGAAAATTGCTTCCCACTGAAGACTAAGATGCAAGACCTTATGAGAAGTGGAATTCTGAGTTTTGAGGACTCAAGTCCGAACGTCACCAAGAACCCATTGCCTGCGCATGGGAAATCTGTCAATATGATTCAGGAATGCCTTGGGAAGTACAAAGTCAGATATGTCAGCCATATCAGGCATTCGTTGGTTGATTTACATAAGATGCTGTGTCAGTACAGCTATTTGGAGCATAACCACGACAAGTGCCGCGTCTGTTCGGTTAATCGCTTGGGTTGCGACCAGGTCCGCAGAGAACTTCAGAAGTTGTTGAATGAAGATACCATTGAGATTCTGCAGAATCGCAATGTTGATATAGTTGAGCCTGAGGTGAATGTCATTTCGCCAGTGTTCAAGCTGCCTGAGCCCGTTGTTATTCGTTACAATAGCAACAAGCCAAAGGCTTCCCCTTCTTTGATTATTAAGCCTGCCGGCCCTGTGCCCTATTCATCTGATAAAGCTGTGCCATTCCGGTATAACCCCGTTGCTGTCCAAGATGGGGTAGAAGTGCCTTTGCCTTCAACTTCTGTAACCACTATTGCTGATGTCAGTGGGTTGACCCGAAGTGGTCGCGTATTTTCTGCGCCTGCTGAGGCTGTTGTTTCTGAATCTGTTGAACGCCCTGTGGGGACCGCTGTGAATGTTCAGAACCCGGCACTTGATGTTGCCAAACCCTCCTCATCCGTACAAAAGACTCCTGTTTCTTCAGTTGGCCCAAGTGGCATTGTTGATGAAGAATCTGATGAGATGCTGAGGCTCATCAGAAAGAGTGAGTACAATATTGTAGACCAGCTTCTACACACGCCCTCCAAGATTTCTATTCTTTCTCTGCTGTTGAATTCAGAACCTCATAGGGAGTCTCTGCAGAAAGTCTTGGATCTGGCGTATGTTGATCACGACGTCACCCTTGAGCAGTTTGATAGTATTGTTGCAAACATTACCGCTTGCAACACTTTGAGCTTTTGTGACGCTGGTCTCCCTGAGGAGGGAAGAGACCACAACATGGCTTTACATATCTCTATGAATTACAAATCTGATGCAATGTCCAATGTGCTGGTGGACACTGGATCATCTCTTAATGTATTGCCAAAGACCACACTCTCTCGATTGTCGTATCAAGGTCCTCCTATGAGGCAAAGTGGGGTCGTTGTGAAAGCCTTTGATGGGTCGCGCAAAACCGTGATTGGGGAAGTTGATCTCCCAATCAAGATTGGACCAAGTGATTTCCAAGTTACTTTTCAAGTAATGGATATCCACCCATCTTATAGCTGTCTCTTAGGCAGACCCTGGATTCACGAGGCTGGCGCCGTGACATCCACCCTACACCAGAAGCTGAAATTTGTCAAAAACAAGAAATTGGTTGTAGTAGGGGGAGAAAAGGCTCTCCTGGTTAGCCATCTGTCTTCTTTCTCGTACATTAACGCTGAGGATGAAGTTGGCACTCAGTTCCAAGCTTTATCTATTGATGAACCAATTGAGAAGAAGTCTCCTTCATTCACTTCCTACAAAGATGCGAAGCTGGCCATCGAATGTGGTGCAGTTGCTGGATTAGGGAAAGTGCTTGAACTTGAAGACAATAGATCCCGGGCTGGCATTGGCTATGGTTCTGGGGCATGTAATGAGCAAGGTTTGTTCACAAGTGGAGGATTCATCCATGCCGATCAACCTGAAGAAGAGGAAGTTGCTGCTATCACTGAAGAAGATGCAGAAGACTTGAACAATTTTGTTATTCCTGGTGGTGTCTGCCACAATTGGGTCGCTGTAGACGTTCCTACAGTCATCCATAGATCAGAGTAATAGTTCACTTTGTTTAAAACCCTTCTCCCATGCCAAAAGGAGAATTGATGACATTGTTGGCAAAGCATATATACAATGATGTTTTCATTCAATTAATGCATTGTTAAACATTTGTTTTTCCTTTGTTTTCACTTTTTGCTTTTTGCATGAAATCAGTGATCACAAAAAACCATAAAAACAAGAATAAAAGCAAACATCTTTTTCATCTGCATAATGATTTGCTTGTTTAAATTCTAAAGTTTTTTCCTTAACCAAAATCATTATGCAGGTTGATCCTAAAACCCATTGAACATAAGGATCAAACGCCATCTCCTAATTTTGAATTCCCTGTATTTGAGGCAGAAGAAGATGACGTTGAAGAGATTCCTGATGAGATTACCCGTCTCCTTGAGCACGAAGAGAAGATCATTCAACCGCATCTTGAAGACTTGGAAACAGTCAACTTGGGATCTGAGGATTGTGTTCGCCTGGTAAAGATTGGGGCACTTCTTGAAGGGTCTGTCAAGGAAGATTTGATCAGTTTGCTACGAGAATATTCAGATATCTTTGCTTGGTCGTATGAAGACATGCCGGGTTTAGATACAGATATTGTGCAACATTTCCTGCCTTTGAAGCCTGAGTGTGTGCCTGTGAAGCAGAAGCTCAGAAGAACTCATCCAGATATGGCAGTGAAGATCAAAGAGGAAGTTCAGAAGCAAATTGATGCGGGGTTTCTGGTGACTTCGACATATCCTCAATGGGTGGCCAACATTGTGCCTGTTCCTAAGAAGGATGGAAAAGTCCGTATGTGCGTTGATTATAGAGATTTGAATAAGGCTAGTCCAAAAGATGATTTTCCTCTACCACACATTGACATGTTGGTAGACAATACAGCCAAATTCAAAGTCTTTTCCTTTATGGACGGATTTTCCAGATATAATCAAATTAAGATGGCACCAGAGGATATGGAGAAGACAACATTCATCACACCTTGGGGAACATTCTGTTATCGAGTGATGCCCTTCGGTTTGAAGAACGCCGGAGCCACGTATCAACGAGCTATGACTACCTTGTTTCATGATATGATGCACAAGGAGATAGAAGTCTATGTTGATGATATGATTGCTAAGTCCCGAACGGAAGTTGAGCATGTTGAGCATTTGTTGAAGCTTTTCCAGCGTTTGAGGAAGTTCAAACTTCGCCTGAATCCGAACAAATGTACATTTGGAGTCCGTTCCGGCAAGTTGTTGGGTTTTGTGGTAAGCGAAAGAGGTATTGAGGTTGATCCTGCAAAGGTCAAAGCAATACAAGAGATGCCCGCACCCAAAACTGAGAAGCAAGTCCGAGGTTTTCTTGGCCGCTTGAATTACATTTCCAGATTTATATCCCACATGACTGCCACATGTGCGCCGATATTCAAGCTCCTCCGGAAAGATCAGTCTCATGATTGGACCGAGGATTGCCAGAAAGCTTTCGACAGTATCAAAGATTATCTGTCTGAACCTCCGATTTTGTCTCCGCCTGTGGAAGGAAGAGCTCTGATCATGTACTTGACAGTTCTTGAAGATTCGATGGGTTGTGTACTCGGTCAACAAGATGAATCAGGGAAGAAGGAGTTTGCTATATACTACCTCAGTAAGAAGTTTACTGATTGTGAGTCTCGGTACTCTACGCTTGAGAAGACGTGTTGTGCTTTGGCTTGGGCTGCTAAGCGTTTGCGCCAGTACATGATAAATCATACAACTTGGTTGATATCCAGAATGGATCCAATTAAGTATATCTTCGAGAAACCTGCTTTAACTGGGAGGATTGCCCGTTGGCAGATGTTATTGTTTGAGTATGATATTGAGTATCGAACTCAGAAAGCTATCAAAGGTAGTATCTTGGCTGACCATTTAGCGCACCAGCCAATTGAAGATCATCAGTCTGTTCAGTATAACTTCCCGGACGAGGAAATTCTGTATTTGAAGATGAAAGATTGCGATGAGCCTACACTTGATGAAGGTCCGGAACCTGGTTCCAGATGGACGATGGTGTTCGATGGCGCTGTTAATCAATATGGAAATGGAATTGGGGCAGTAATCATTACTCCTCAAGGTTCACACATTCCGTTTACAGCAAGGCTAACTTTCAAATGCACGAACAACATGGCGGAGTACGAAGCCTGTATAATGGGACTTGAAGAATGCATTGACTTAAGAATCAAGTATCTTGATGTCTATGGTGATTCGGCCTTGGTTGTCAATCAGATCAAGGGTGAATGGGAGACGAATCAACCTGGTCTCATCCCATACAGAGATTATGCAAGGAGAATTTCAACTTTCTTCACAGAAGTTGAATTTTATCACATTCCTCGAGAGGATAATCGGATGGCAGATGCTCTTGCTACGCTTGCCTCCATGATTGTGGTCAGATGGTGGAATGATGTCCCCAACATTACTGTGATGCGCTTGGACAGACCAGCTCACATATTTGCAATCGAAGAAGTGAAAGATGACAAGCCTTGGTATTTTGATATCAAAAATTTCCTCCAGAACCAGGTCTACCCGCCTGGGGCATCTGTGAAAGATAGGAAAACTTTGAGAAGGTTGTCAGGCAGTTTCTACCTCAGTGGTGAAGTGCTGTATAAGAGAAATTTTGATATGGTTTTGCTCAGATGCGTGGATAGACACGAAGCAAACCTGTTGATGACTGAGGTCCATGAGGGTTCATTTGGTACTCATTCCAATGGACATGCCATGGCTAAGAAGATGTTGAGAGCAGGCTACTATTGGCTGACAATGGAGTCTGACTGTTGCAAGTATGTGAAGAAATGTCACAAGTGTCAAATTTATGCGGATAAGATTCATATTCCTCCGACACTCCTGAATGTGATTTCATCACCATGGCCTTTCTCTATGTGGGGAATCGACATGATCAACATGATTGAGCCGAAAGCGTCCAACGGACATCGGTTTATTCTCGTAGCAATTGATTACTTCACCAAATGGGTTGAAGCCGCTTCGTACGCGAATGTAACCAGACAGGTGGTTGTGAAGTTTATCAAGAACCAGCTAATTTGCCGTTATGGTGTGCCAGAGAGGATCATTACTGATAATGGATCCAATCTGAATAACAAGATGATGGATGAGTTGTGCGCTGAATTCAAGATTGCACACCATAATTCCTCTCCTTACAGACCTAAGATGAATGGGGCTGTTGAAGCTGCTAATAAAAATATCAAGAGGATTATCCAGAAGATGACTGTCACGTACAAAGATTGGCATGAGATGCTGCCATTTGCTTTGCATGGATATCGTACGTCTGTACGCACTTCAACAGGGGCAACCCCTTTCTCTCTTGTTTATGGCATGGAAGCTGTTCTCCCAGTAGAGGTGGAGATCCCATCAATGAGAGTCTTGATGGAAGCCAAGTTGACTGATGCTGAATGGATTCAGAGTCGTTACGACCAACTGAATTTGATTGAAGAGAAGCGTTTAACTGCCATGTGCCATGGTCAGTTATATCAGCAGAGAATGAAGAAAGCATTCGATAAGAAGGTCAAGCCTCGTGTGTTCCGAGAAGGTGACCTCGTGCTCGAGAAAGTTTTGTCTTTCGCGCCCGATTCCAGGGGCAAGTGGACTCCAAACTACGAGGGTCCATATGTTGTTAAGAGAGCCTTTTCAGGCGGAGCTTTGATGCTTACAACAATGGATGGGGAGGATTTCACTCGTCCTGTGAATTCAGATGCAGTCAAGAGATACTTTGCCTAGAAAAAAAAGTATATGCAAATGAAAAACAGAATAGCTCGCTAAGTTGAAAACCTGAAAGGGCGGCTTAGGCAAAAATGAGCGTCTCGGTGGAGAACCCTCAAGGGTAACCCAGGCAAAAATTAGAGACTTGAAAAAAAGAGAATATTTGCATCCCGCTAGATTGAGTACCTCACCCTGGGGCAATCTAGGCAAAAATTAGGGATTTGGCAAGTAACTGCATCCTGACAAGACTTTCTGGTTTATCAGTCGTCATTTCGTCAGAAGATTCTCGATTCGTCGTCAACCGAAGCTTCGGATACATCGAGATTCAAATTGGTAGAGAAAGGATCATTATGTTCAATGTAGCCCTCCTCCAATATATATCACTGATTTCAAATTTGTACAGATCTATGGAGTCTTGCCATTTGCAGACTACCATTCCATCAAATAAATTTGAGCTTTTTACCCAATTATTTACACTCTTATTTGTTTCAATTCAACAAATGTTTTGCATGTTTTAAATTGATAAAATATCATTGTTTTAAACAAATCAAAATTTTCAAAATTTTTGTTTTAAACAAAGTGAACATTCACAAGATTGAAAGGATACTCAAGAATATCTCAGCGCTCTCCCGAGGGTGGCATGATTTCCAACAGGTAAGACATTGGTTCATATTCCTGGTTTGGTTGTATCTTCTTTCTTCAGATCTTTGTTGAGGTTGTTCCTCGAACAGAGTTGTTGTTGGGATTGTTCCCCAGTACAGTCGCAAGCAGGGTGTTGTTGAAGATTTCGTTTTCTCCAGCAGCAGTTTTCCCAGCATGGGTGTTTTCTTGTGAAGTTTCGGCGGTTGATGGTTTGTCATCTTGGTGCCCCGTCACTTTCTCCAGTGGGTCGTATGCCCCAGACTTTATTTGTCTCCTTAACACAGTCATGAGTACAGCCGTTATTGATATCCCCATCGGATTTGCGAGCAAAGTTGTTATCACTCTTCCCAGTGCAGTTGCCAGCGGAATTGTCTGTTTCCTCAGCACGATCGCTTTCTTTTTAAAAGACTCGGTAAGTCAGTGGTTTGATACCCGATACTTTACCCTTTTCCCCGGCGAAGTCGTCTGCGGAATTGTTGCTATCTCCTCATCAGAGTTTTTCTCTTCAGCAGAGCAGGATTTATTTTCCTACTCAGTGGTTGATTTGGGTTGACATCCCAATATTTCAATCATCTTTTCCTCAGCGTAGTCTGCAGAATGCTTGTTGTGGCAGTTTTGCCTGCCGAATACTCCTTCAATCCCCAGTATGGTCGGATGATGGCTCTAGCATCCCGAGAACGGATTGATTTCCTGACTATTTGTGATCCTCAGTAGAGTGGCTTATATTGCAGAATCTACTTGTTGTAATCAGTTTGCTATGTATATTCTCCCCAAGTGGAGTGGTTCGTTGCAGAATCTACTTGTTTGATCTGTCCTTCCTCAGTGGTTTGTTCCCCAAGAGAGTAGCCGACAGTTTTCCCCAGTAGAGTTGCTTATGCAGTTAGATTCTATTTGGATGATATCTTTCTCCCTCAGTGGGTTGTTCCCCAGCGGAGTTATGTGGAGTTCGCTTCTACAGCAGTTCGTGCTTATGCACTCTTTGTTTCTCAGTTGACACTGGGATCCCCTGCAGATATCTTGGGTTTTCTCTTGTTCTCCTACAGATTCGTCTTGGTGGCTGTTTTGCCCGTTGTGACTTTCTGTACCCTGATTGGGTCGTCTCCTGATATCTCCGACCCTCTGCTTCTTCAGCAGTACCCGCAGATCTTTGCCTTACAGCATGTAGATCTCCGCAGTTTGGTTCTCCAGCTGGTTTTTCCCCTGGAAGTATAATACCGGACGTCCGATTCCTGGACCTGTTTGTGTTAGAATTGTCTGTTTTGTCAGCATTCATCAAACATAAATCACGCATATTCATGCATATTCATAAAACATTCAGATATTCATGTTGCATTTCTTGCCATGTATCCTTTGTTTGTTGTCTCCTGCTAGGGTGATATAGATCTCTTTATAGATCTCCCCAAGCCGATGTCGGGTGTTAAAAATCTCTCCATATAGAGTCAACCCCATAAGCAGAAAGTGTCGGTCTTTCCTTCTGCAGTTCCCCACTGAGATATATCCTCGTGGATGACGGTTTCTTCCGTTTCCTCCCAACACATATATTGGGATGGAGGTTCCTATTTGAGTTATATCTGAAGGAGAATTGCGACCCAAAGCGCAGCGGAAATTAAAATTTCTCCTTTAGAGATCCTTACGAATGGTCATGATCAGTGATAGAATATTTACCTCTTGTGACGGTTGAAACCTTTGGTGCATATCTCTTGTAACGATCAAAACCCTTTGATGCAGATCCACGAAGCGATCACGAACGTTGAACGATGACAACGTCTCTACTCAATCCACACGAACGGTTTCCTTCAATCTCAGTGCTAGCTGGTACGAGTGAAGGCTTTGAGTGAGAGAGAGAGAGAGAGAAAACGAAATAATGCAACCGCCAATTTTTGCTTCTGCACAAGGGTTCTATTTATAGAACCACTTGTGTGGGCTTCAAGCTAAAAGCCCACTTAAGTGTATTTTGGCCCATATCTTATAATATGCCCAAAATCACTTAAGCTCATGGTACCTTACCATATTTCGTATTCTACTCAAGTACACCGTACCTTACGATGTTCTATAACTCACTTAAGGGCACCGTACCTTACGGTATTCCTTAGTTACCCTATCTCTCATCAATCCGTCCTTTGTGTGTGACCCTGTAGGTTTTCGCGGCGTTGGCAATTATATTAAATCATGTATTTAACATAATAAACAGTGAGCGGTATCTAGCAACACATCACTGCTACCCAAGACACGAAAATGTCATGTGATCTGACAATTCCTTATGTGATAATACTTATGTGTATAATTACCCTTTTTCCCTTATGTCTATATTGAACACAAGGCATAGACCGTGTCATCCTTGTCCAGTTCAATATTGGGCCCATAGACATTTATCCTGTTATGCAGGATGGGCAAATTCCATCTAGGTCACTCATGTCCCTCAGCATGCTTCGTGGAGTACCCATCAACTGTCTTTATGGTTATCCAGTTACGGACAACGTTGGATCAGCAATAAAGCACTCGACTCTACACCTAGGATCCATAGTGGTTTCAGGTCGAAGAGTGGAATACACTATTATCACCATGAGAATAACTTATGACACTTTGCATAACGTTCTATATAGTATTCTCATAGCGGGTCAATCCGGTATAAATATTACTCCTAATATTCATACCTATGTTTAAGACTTAATAACTCTTTATCCATGATCCATGAGATGTGATCATCAGTCTACAAACATAATAGTCTTAATGCTTTAATGTTATCCCACTTCACACTAAAGCTCGACTACGGATACTTTAGGAATAATGTCCTTATGTTTAATGTGTTCTCATGATTAAGTCACACTTAATACATTAAACGGACTATCTATTCCAGGGACTTTATTAATCAACCATAATAAAGAGAATGCCTTTTATTATTCGATACAAGTAACAAAATGTATTGGCCTCTAGGGCTTACACCAACAATATCCTCATTAGGACGTGTCTTGATTCAGTCTGTCTTTTCGGATTATTCCCGAATTGGCTACTTGTCAAAAGTCTTGTGCTTCCCAGTGGGTTGTTCCCCAGCGGAGTATTTTTGGGCCTCTACCCTCATACCGGTAGTTATAAGTCCTACTTTTCTCCTGGCTTTCTTGGTAGAATTTGTGGTTATACACCTTTTATTCTCCAGCCAGAGTTGTTGGTTTTCTACCCTCATACCGGTAGTTGTAAATCCTATTTTCATGCTCTTCAGCAGTTTGCGGTTTGTTATAAACCCTATCTTGGTTTCCCGTGCAGATTTGTGATTTGTTTTATCCCCACACAGAGTTGTTGGTCTTCTACCCCGTATTTGGTAGATGTAAACCCTAATTTTGTGGCCACCTCCACCCTTTTGGCCCTCTGCCTACAAACCAGCAGTCGTAAGTCCTATCTTTGCGGTTTTTTCTACTTACAAACCGGTAGTCATAAACCCTGTTTTCTCCACTTGCAGAGTTAATTTTGTTGTTCATCCTAACCGATGACAACTTCCCTTGTGGTTATCTTCATCTAGTTCTTGATGTTGATTTTTCCTTTGCTTGGATAAGTTGCTCAGATCAGCACTTATATCCCCAGCAAGTCTTTTGTGGATAATTGCCGTATGCTAGCAATTTTATCCCCAGTGGGTCCTTTCACCTTGTGTAAGTGATTGTGTTCCCCGGATCATTGATTCTCACCAGTGAATCCTCAGCAGATCGCCTTTCATTTACCCTTTTGTTGGTAATGTCTGTTGTTCCTTTTGATTGGTCATCATTATATACCTAGTTTGGTATCCCGATGCCCTTCTTTTCGGTTGATTTATCCTTTATTAACCCAGTAACCGGTTGTGGATAATCTTCCATGCGAGTATATTATTCACGGTCTGCCGGTAATGAATAGTATATCTCATGCACTCTTCAGTCGAAGCCTTTTGTGTTTTCTTTGTTGAGTAAGATTCGTTATTTCCCTTTGTGGAATCGAATATTTCATTGTTGTTGGATAATTGCCGGATGCTTGCAATTTATCCCCTTGAGTTGTCTTTCGTTTACCCGGATGATTGGTATCGATTGTCTCTCTCTGTTTTGGATAGTCACCTATTATATACTTCGGTATCTCTGGTGTCTTTTCCTTTCGAGTATATTATTCACGGTCTGCCGGTAATGAATAATATATCTCATGCGCTCTTTAGTTGGAATCCTTTGTTGATTTTCCCCAGCTGAGCAAGATTCGTATTCTTTGTAGAATCGAATATCCATCCTTTAACCAGTTTGTGTTTTGGATGATGAGTGTTTTGGCATATATACCAATTCACGTTTTCGGTAGATCACCTATTATATACCCAGTAACCGGTATCTCTGGTGTTTCTTACCATGCGAGTTTATTATCTACGTTCTGACGGTAATAGATAATATATCTCATGCGAGTTTCTTATCCACGGTCTGCCGGTAATGGATATTGTATCTCATGCACTCTTTGGGTTTGTGTCCCCAGTTGAGTAAGATTCGTTTTCCCGTTGTGGATTCGAATGTCCATCCTGTAAGTCGATTTGCTTTTTTCAAGCCCTCCTTTCGGATGATGAGTGTTTTGGCATATATACCAATTCACGTCTTTGGTTAGTCACCTATTATATACTTCGGTATCTCTGGTGTCTCTTCCTTTCGAGTATATTATTCACGGTCTGCCGGTAATGAATAATATGTCTCATGCACTCTTGGATTAATCCTTTGATTGTTTACTCCGCAGAGTAAGATTCATATTCCTTGTGAAATTGAATATCCATCCTATAAACAAGTCTGCTGTTCTAGCTTTCTTCAGGATGATGAGTGTATTGGCATATATACCAATTCACGTTTTGGTCGATCACCTATTATATACCTTGGTATCCCTGGTGTTCCTTCCTTTCTGCTCCCTATTATGACCTTGGTCCCTTGTGGAGTCAGATTTTCCTGAGTTCTGTGCCTTTTTCAGGTCTTTCTCAGATGTTTGGTTGATTGATATCTCTCGCCCTTACACCGGTCTTAGATATTCATTCTTCCTGAGTTTGTTACCCTTATACCGGTAACATCTCATTTCTTTGGTGCTTCCTCAGTGAAGTTTTCTTGTTGCTTCTCCCCAAGAGTCAGCTTGTGTCTCTCCAATGGATTTATTTTCCTTTGGAATTTTCTTTTCCCCAGTGTGAGCCCTTCACTCCCTTGGGAGGTCTCCAGTCTGTTTTCTGTTATTCCCTAATCAGAGCCGTGTCTTGTTCGCGCTGTATCAGTTTTGTCTATCCCCAACAAGAGTCTTGTTAGAGTCTCTGTTCCTGGCGAGTGTATTACTCCGATGGATCGTCTTTTCTTCTATGTGAATCATATTCCCCACAGAATTTGTGTCTTTTGCATGCATACAGCTGCATCATGAGGTCTCTTAGGGACCAAAATTTGTCTCATTACTGTTATTTAAGCCCATTCTACCGCGTCGAGATGAAGATTTCTAAACTTCACTTCTCCGGCTAGAATGACCTTAAATAGGGGCATCTGTAAGACCCCAATTTTGGCCCTAAGATCCCTCATGGCCCATATCATATCATATCATATCATGGCCTCAAGGATCATTGCATGCCCTAGCTTCCCTCCTAGTGGGTAGGTTGCCTTGTGAGTGTGGTTCTTGATCACCAAGCATGTCTTGCATTTGTATATCCTTGCTTTTCATATGTTTACTAACCAAAAAGTACAAAAATATTGTCCTCTAACCATGTTACTTGCAGCTGAAGCAAATTAGGTCAAAATCAGTCAAAGTCAGTCATTGCAGTGGATGGTGGCCATTCTTGCAGAATTTGGGCACCATGATCAATAATCAAGAGTTCATATAACTTGGGACATCATTTGGAATCAAGATCTCAAGGAATTAGGGTTTGGAATTCATCAGAAGGTGCTTCAGTCAAGCAAAACCCTAGAAAGTCAACTGTTGGTCAACTGTGGATTTAATCAGTGATTTGAGGATGGGATTTGGTCTGAGAGGTCTCATTCATGTCTATATAAGCTTCATATATCATGTCAAGCATCCACAGTGAAGAAAATAAAGTCAGACAAGAAATTTCCAGAAATAGAAAGTTGACCTGTAATTGGAATTTGCCAAAAATGGAAACTTCTTGATCCTAAACTTACATCATGATACAAGCTTCAAATGAATTTTTTCCCAACATGAAAGTTGTAGATCTTGTTCTCCCATTTCCAAAAAGTCCAAGAACACTCAATTCCCATGTATGGTTGGCAAGATATGATCAATTCATTTTCAAAAATTTGTGAACTTCAAAAGGCCATATCTCTCAAACCATTTGGCCAAATTGGGTGGGGTTTTTTCCTACAAGTCATATTTGATCCCCTCTTTCCAAAAATGTCATCATCATTCATCAAAACATCACCAATCAAAATGGCCTTTTTGGACTTGCATTAATTAATTTCAAGTGTGGTGCAAAAATGGACTTTTGAAATAACCAATTCTAACACATTTTGCCAATTGAGATAGTTCAAAAATGTTGTTTTGGATTTGTTTAGGCCCAAATTTCGCAGCCAGCTCATGCACATGCACCATTTGAGTGAGAAACCACCAATTAGCAAAAACTTGTCATTAGCAAAATTCTGTTTTCATTTACCACTAACCATGCTTAGCCAATACAAAACAGAAGTATATAAGCACATTTTCTGCCAATTCAAACCCTAGCAGCCAGTATTCCATAACAGAAAAACTCACTTTCTCTCATTTCACCATTGGATTCATTTTGCATTTTCGACCAAAGAACTCAAAGAGCAAGGTTCTTGTTTGTTTGCTTCATCATCCAACATCTTTTTGGAGGCCATTTGGAGCTTTGTTCCCGACTGTAAGCTCATTTCCCGTTCTGTTTTCTCCAAGCTCCATTAATGGCAATGTTCGATTTGAGCAAGAAGGAAGGCAACTGAGCTAAACTTCTTCAAGTATCCATCATTATAAGCTTGGTTGGACATCTGTTTGAGCTTATATCACCAAAACAACAACTGTTTCACAAATTTCTTCAAAAGCAAGTAAGATTTCGATTCCTTCTTTTTTCAAAATCATGATATGAAATGTGTAGATCTCATTACCCTGGTCATTATGAGCTTCAATTTGATGAAAATGGTTAAGTATTTAGCAAGTTATGTTGAAATGAATGTTGATGCTCAAACTTGTTCTTGCTCGATGCTTCTTGTTTAGCATGATTTGATGAATTTGGTTGTTAGATTATGCATGTGTGATGTTTGCTGATCATGATAGTATGTTCAATTGGTGTTCCTGGGCAAATTTATTTTTTCGATTTGTGAAGAAGATGATGATGAACACTGTAGCTGTTGAAACCCTAAAATGCATTTCCAGATTTTTCTGTTTTCACGTGGTATGCATGTGTGTACTGTGTCATTAGCCAACAACCAATCAGCTTATTTCATTTGCATGGCCTAAACGCCGCGTTTCAATAACCGGTCCAAATAATTACAAAATTGCCATTGTGACCAAATTATTTAATTAATAATGTTTATTTCTTCAATTTTCATTTCAATTTTGTGATCATCTTCCAAAAATCATAACATCTTCATTTTTAATCCAAAATTGATGGGAATTTTTGCATTGTCTTCATCATGACCTCTAGTATTTTGTCATATTTTTTCCAGATTTTTTTTATGAATGGATTTTATTTGGAATTAGGGTTTGTGACATGTATCCACATTTTGCACATTCCACCAAATCATTTCTGAAATAGTCATGCTTTATCCTATGGACTTGAAATTTTTGTGCTTAAACTAGACTCATCCATGGTGATTTTGGTATAGAGTTTGTGAATTTATCTTATCTGGTTTGTGAGTTATGAATTTTTGAATTAGGGTGTGACAATTTGTGTCACACCATTGATGTGCAATTTGCTGATTTTCTTTACCATGCTTCTTGAACTCCAATTGATGTGAATTTTTGCATGAACCTACTTGTGTATGTCTAGTTTACATGTGAATTTTCTTGGAATTATTTGTGGCATTTCCTAATTGTTTGAGATTTTCTCCCCTGTTTGATCAAAATGTTGACTTTTGTGATACATGTTCCCATTTCATTTGTGAAATTCTCATACTTTATTGGATGAACTTGAAATTTGACATGTGAATTGTAGACATCTTAAGCTTTGTCATGGTGTTGATCCCATTCATTTATCATATGTTGTCACTGATTTATGATTTTTTGAAGTTGATGTATGTTTGGTTGACTTCTTTGAGCATGCTTAAAATTGCTTTGACTTTCTGATTTTCATTGACCATCTTCCCATGATCCAAATGAGCTGAAATTTTATATGCAGGTCATGTTATGGAATATGATTGATCATGAATTATTTGATGATTTTTGGAATTGATTATGATTGGTTTTGAGTTAAGTCTTGCTGTTGACTTCTATGAGCTTTCATTTGCCATGCTTTGACTTCTTTTGCTTATGAAATCATGATGATGTATGATATGAATGTGGGACCAATTGAGCTTACTTCTTGATTGTTTAAACTTGATTTTGGTTGACTATCACTTGCTGTTTTGACTTTCTCATCCCTTTTTGACCCTAGGCTTGTCCTAGTGGTCTTGTTGCTTATGTTTGAGTTCATGTTTTCAGGTTAAACAACAAATGCTCCAAAGAGATCATACAAATTTGATTAAGCTTGATTGTTTACCATGAGCTAACCTTTTTGTTTTGTAGGGGGCTTGACTCATATGATTTGAGTCTTGTGCTTTGCACATTCATCTGATTATGTTGACTGTTAATTCTATTCTCATTTTGCTTTGACTTTTGAATTGTGTACTGATTCTGTTTGACTATTTCAGGTACCATTAGTTGCTTAGTTCTTTGAACTTGCTTTGCTTTGCTTTATAGCAATTTGCATTGAGGTATAATTCCTTATTCTTCATGTAGTCTGGAAGACCTGGCCTGTTACTTGGCCAGGCAACTGTCTGAAGTCCTCCTTAAGAGGCAATACTTGTGTGTGTTTACTTTTGTCCCAAGCAGGAAAAGTCCTTTAAATAAGGCAATTGGTAGATCAAAGAGATAAACAACCTATCTCCTACTATTCTGTGAGTCTTCTCCTTGCTCCCATTACATGGTTGTAGCATTGAGATCCAAACCCAAGATCTATAGAGTCTAATATGTGGAGAGAGTTCCTACTTTCTGAACTCCCACACCTTCTGATATTCAAATGCTCTCCCTGACCAGGGATAAGAGCAATGAGGCACACCCCTCATATCCTTTCATCTGCTTCACCTTAGCCCCTCAATGGCAAGGTTAAGAGCACCCTGTGACCCTATTCCAGTTGGCTTCAATGCCTAACCCTTTTGTATGAGCCTCCTTGTTTGGTTATAGTGTGTGCTGATTGACTTCATTGATTGTTTGTTTGCTTCATATGCACATGTTTGCTTGCATGCTTTATGCATTTATCATCATTTATTGCTCATTAATGCATGATCATCTCATTTGTCTTTGTGACATTATCATTGTTGTTTGCCCATTGAGGACAATTATAAGACCGTTCATTGGCTATTGTTCCTATGATGTGGAAGTGAGTATAAGACCATTTCATTGGCCACTCATCTTACCTTTGCTTGATGCACTTGTTTGATTGTATGTGAGGATGCAATTATAAGTCCCTGTAAGTTGGCATTTGCTTTCCTATGATCATATGTTGCTTTGCTTGTTTGTATGTGAGGATACAATTGTAAGTCCGTGTAATTTGGCATTTGTATTCCTAGGACCATACTGTGGAGGTTAGAGTAAGCCCAGTGATTGGCATCTGACATCCATGTTTTGTTTTTGATTGCTTATGTGAGGATACAATTGTAAGTCCGTGTAACTTGGCATTTGTATTCCTAGGACCATACCGTGGAGGTTAGAGTAAGCCCAGATAGATTGGCATCTGACATCCATGTTTTTGCTTTTGTTTGTATGTGAGGATACAATTGTAAGTCCGTGTAATTTGGCATTTGTTTTCCTATGATCATATGTTGGAGTGTAGAATAAGCCCAGATAGATTGGCATCTGACATCCAAATGTTGTCTTTGTTGTTGGAGATTGGTATAAGCCCAGTGATTGGCATCCGGTATCCACTTTATTTTCTTTGTTGAGGAGATTAGTGTAAGTCCATAGAGTGGCCTCTGATATCCAGTTCTATTTTAGGAGATTGGTATAAGCCCAGTGATTGGCATCCGGTATCCGCTTTTGTTGACTTTCTTCTTTGTTTGTTTGTTACTATCCATTGCCCATTCCAAAGGACACACTTGAATCATCTCCTATATGATTTCAAGAGGTGAACATTCTAAGAAGTTTTATAATCCATCTTCATCCATTCATCCCCATTATGTCCTAAAACCTTTTCACACTTTGATTTCAAACTTGACATTGATATTGTGCAAACATCTTCATGTTTTCAAATTAAAAACCTGGACCCCAAGTCCTTGACTTTTTCAAAACTCCATTTCATAATACTTCTTTGAATTAACCTTAATCATACTTTGACTCCATTTTCATAATCATAATCAATTAACTTCACCCATTCAATTGTTTTGGCTTTGTCCATTGTTAATCTTTTCATACATGAGTTATAGGTTTGATTTATCTTAGTTGGTTGATGTCAATCTCACCTATTTGTCCTTAGTTGATTGAATTGTAAGTCTTCCTTGCTTATTATAGGGTTAACCCCTCACTAGCAAGTTGAAGCTGTTCTCACATGGTGGACTTGTTGTTTGTATAAGGTTGAGTTTTCTCCCGTGGATAACGTAAGACCTTAGGGCTTGTGTTTAAATTGAATCCACTAACTTTTGGAAATCTTTTAGCCGAACTACGGCGTTTTGATCCTTACCTTTGATGGAAGGTACGTAGGCAACGGGTTCATCCGTTCGAACACAAAAATAATAAACTTGTACATTCTTTTCTCATCATCCCAATCATGTTTGCACAATATTTATGTCATAACAAATAATAATTTAGTACAACAAGTATGAAAAGGGCTCCTTAGGAGTACCTAGGACGTAGTGGGTGCCTAACACCTTCCCATTGCGTAATTTACCCCTTACCCAGACTCTCTGATCTTTTTATTAGTTTTCTACGTGTAAAACTTCTTAGGCTTTTGTTCGCTTTTTAGCCAGTCCTTTGGATAAATAAAAGTGCGGTGGCGACTCGAAATTTCATTGTATGCTTTGCTTATGGTTTAATCGATAAATCATATAGCGACGAATACACCGCTGCAGAAAAGTGGCGACTCCACTGGGGAACATATCGATCCTTGGTGGTATTGCCTACTTTTCACCCTTGTTGTGCTATATTGTTATCTGTTATATGACATATTTTTGTACAATTTGGGATCACTGTATTGATTGTAATGTGTGAATTGCTTGATATACAATTGCTGTTTGCTTTGGTGATCTGTGAGATGAGTTCTGTACCCGAACTCGAGTGCACTCTAGGATAGGAGAATGGCATGGTCCTGTTGACTGGTGTGGAGTATTCCTTAGCCAGTTGACTTGCGAGTCCATTCACTTGGTGGAGGTCATGTTGAATTAATAATGTCACACAAGTTATTTGTGGTTAGGCATTATTCTTTCAATCATGTTCCGCAGAAGCCAAGGACCTTAGTTTACCAAACCCATCTTGGCCTATTTTTAGGAACGTAGTGCGGAGGTCGTTCAGATGTCAGTTCTGATGCGATTGTTACGCGATACTATACTCATGAGAGTTTCTCTTGAGAATATTCTTGGAATACGAGTATTCGTTCCTCCGATAATATTCGAAAGATGGAACGATGATTATGGGAACCTCTGATAGAACATGTCTGGCAGGTTTAAACCCTAGTACACTCCCTTTGGGTGGTTCTTAACCGAGACTCCATGCTCGTGACTCTCAACAAACCCGTGATTCGTGGTTGATTCGTTCAAACATTGTTAATATCAATGGATCCCGGATCAGGTGTAAAACCTAAAATCCACCAAAGCGGCTGGTTGATATTAAGGATGTTAGAGCCGGTTCATGTACCGTTAATATCAATGGAACTTGGGTGTCGGTAAGGTGAAAACCTAAATCCACCAAAATGGATGATTGATATTAGAGATACATAGAGCTTTCCCACGACCTTTGTTTGGTGTGCTTTGCTTGATCCTTGAGTGTGTTTGTTGCATTCATGCATTCATGCATTCATCCGCATTCATGTCATCAGAAAAGAAAATTTTCAAGGAACTTAAAGGGTTTATTTGCAAAATTTTCAGACATGGAAAGACCAAAAAGGCATACAAAGAAGTACAGCTTCAAGCAGCCCGATGTAAAAGAGTTAAGGAATCTGACATCATATGTATTAGATCCCTTGGGTTTCAAAGCTCGCTATGGGAAGCTTCTGCCTCTGCTCACCACTCAGGTTGACGAAGGGTTGATGAGTACTCTGGCTCAGTTCTACGATCCCTTGCATCATTGCTTCTTATTTCCGGACTTCCAGTTGTTGCCGACTTTGGAGGAGTACTCTCATCTTATTGGGATTCCTATTCTGGATCAAGTGTCGTTCAGTGGCCTAGAGGGTATTCCATCTGCTCGAGAGATTGCTGGCTTGTTGCATATAGATGAAGATCTGATTAGAGCTAATCTGACTACCAAAGGCGGAATTCAGGGTTTTCCTTCCGAGTTCCTCATTGCCCAAGCTACCTTTTATGGGAAGGCCATGAGTGAGGATGCCTTTGAGGCTCTATTCGTACTGCTCATCTATGGATTGGTGTTGTTTCCCAACTTCGACAAGTTCGTGGACATGAACGCCATTAGGATCTTCTCAGTTCTTAATCCAGTTCCGACTTTGTTGGGCGATGCTTATGTCTCTTTGCACCTAAGGAATATGAAAGGTGGAGGAGTTATTGTCTGCTGTTTACCCCTGCTGTACAAGTGGTTTATTTCGCACTTGCCACAGACAGTTGCTTTCAAGGAGAACAAGGGATGTCTACGGTGGTCTCAGAGACTCATGTCTCTGACCAATGATGATATCACCTGGTATGATCGCGTGTATGATACCGTCCAGATCATCGATTATTGTGGTGAATTCCCTAATGTGCCTCTTCTTGGCACATGTGGTGGGATTACCTATAATCCTATTCTTGCACGTTGTCAGCTTGGGTTCCCCCTGAGGGATAAACCTAATAGCATTCTGTTAGAAGGTGTGTTCTTTCAGGAGGGTAAAGATCCCCAAGGCCTGAAAGCCAGATTTGTCCGTGCTTGGCGCAGTATTCACAAGAAGGGTAGGAACGAGTTGGGTCCGAAGAACTGCATTGCTTTGGAGCCATACACCTCTTGGGTCAGACAGAGAGCTGCCACCTACTTGATGCCGTACGATCATCCGAGACCTACACTGTTGGATGTGGCTGGGCCTTCAACCCTCCCTACCCAACGTGTAGAGAAGTTGAGAGAAGAAGACCTTTCACGTGCTTGGATCCGTGAAAGAGAGGAATTGCTGCAGCAGCTCAAGGAGAAGGATGCTATGATTGAGTTTCTCGAGCACCGAGTGATCGATGATCCGAACGACACTTGGACTTCTCTGCTTCCTCAGTCATCCAAATTCTGGAAGAGGAGGTATGATCGACTTGCAAAGGAGAAAGCTGATATGGAGGCTGCCTATGAGAGAGAGATCAAGAAGCTGTGCACTTCTCGTCCTCCAGCATCCCGAGCTTCTAGGGATCCATAGGATGTCATTTACCTTTTCTCTTTGTAATGAATCAAAAATGCTGTACTTCTTTGTTTTGATATATTGAATGAAATATTTTCCATGAGCAATTAAAATGTTTAAATTATTCAAAATATTGCAAATAATACCCTAAGGGTTCCTTGAAAACAAAGCATTTGCACAAGCATTTCATGCATCATTCTTGCATAAGCAGGTACCCCTTTTGTTTCTGGTCTTCTTGTCCTAACCTGTGTTCTTCATTTATTTTGAAGACAAGATGACTCACCGGTATTATACGCGGGTCAATTCAGCAAGGGTCATGGAGCAATTGGAACAAGAGAACAGAGAACTAAAGGAAGAGGTCGCCAGACTTGGCGCTTTAATGGAGCAACTCCTTGCTGCTCAGAATCAGCCTGCTCAACAGCCAGCAACTCCTATTCAGAGGACGGTTATTTCTGAAATCTCTACTTCAACGGTGCCAGTCAGCACCCATCAGCCCAATGCCATGCCTCCCGGTTTTCCTTGGGGGATGCCTCCAGGCTTTATGCCTGATCTGCCAGCTCCAACATTTGCTCAAATGCCGGCATCTAGCCCGGTCCCTGTTCCCGCTCCTCCTGTCGTGCATACCATGCCCAGGGTAGACGACACCATCTATCACTCCGAGCCATCTGAGGGCTCAGATGTTCATGAAAAGATGGATGCCATGAACGATCAATTCCTTGAGTTGAGAAAGGAATTGAGGACTCTCCGTGGCAAAGATTTATTCGGCAAGTCTGCAGCCGAACTCTGCTTAGTTCCCGGTGTAAAGATACCGATCAAATTCAAGGTCCCAGACTTTGAAAAGTACAAGGGGAACACTTGTCCACTTGCTCACCTGGTCATGTACGCCAGGAAGATGTCAACACAGACTGATAATGATCAACTTCTGATTCATTATTTCCAAGATAGTCTGTCTGGTGCCGCGCTCAGATGGTACATGAGCCTGGACAGTGCCAACATCCGATCTTTCAATGACCTTGGCGAAGCTTTCGTCAAGCAATACAAGTACAACGTCGATATGGCGCCTGACCGAGATCAACTCAGGTCCATGTCGCAGAAAGACAAAGAGTCGTTCAAGGAGTACGCCCAGAGATGGCGAGAGCTGGCAGCTCAGATCACTCCACCGCTAGAAGAGAAGGAAATGACCAAGATCTTTCTGAAGACTCTTGGCTCATTCTATTATGAGCGGATGGTAGCAAGCGCTCCCTCTGATTTCACCGAGATGGTGAACATGGGGATGCGTCTTGAAGAAGGTGTCCGTGAAGGACGGTTGGCTAAGGATGATGGTTCTTCCTCTAAGCGATATGGGGCGTTTAAGAGGAAAGAAGGTGAAACGCATGCCGTGCAGTCTCATCCTAAACATAGAAGACCCTCTGTTCAGAGGAAGCCTGCACGTCGTGCCGGTCATCAGCACCAGGTGGCTCATATAGCACCTGTATTCAAAGATAATGCTCAGCAGTATCAACATCAACAGTATCAGCATCAGCAGCAATATCAACAGCCACAGTACCAACAACAACAGCAACGTCCACAGCAACAGGCTTACCAGCCTCGTGGAAGTACAATCAATCAAGCTAACATGAATTATGATAGGAAGAAGATCAACTTCGATCCAATTCCTATGTCATATGCAGAGCTTTATCCTTCCTTGTTGGAAAGGAAATTGGTTTCTCCCAGAGATCCTCCTGCCATTCCTGCGAACCCACAATGGTGGTACAAACCAGACCAGCATTGTGTCTACCATTCCGGTGCTCCGGGCCACAATGTGGAAAATTGCTTCCCAATGAAGACTAAGGTGCAAGACCTTATGAGAAATGGAATTCTGAGTTTTGAGGACTCAAGTCCGAACGTCACCAAGAACCCATTGCCTGCGCATGGGAAATCTGTCAATATGATTCAGGAATGCCTTGGGAAGTACAAAGTCAGATATGTCAGCCATATCAGGCAGTCGTTGGTTGATTTACATAAGATGCTGTGTCAGTACAGCTATTTGGAGCATAACCACGACAAGTGCCGCGTCTGTTCGATTAATCGCTTGGGTTGCGACCAGGTCCGCAGAGAACTTCAGAAGTTGTTGAATGAAGATACCATTGAGATTCTGCAGAATCGCAATGTTGATATAGTTGAGCCTGAGGTGAATGTCATTTCGCCAGTGTTCAAGCTGCCTGAGCCCGTTGTTATTCGTTACAATAGCAACAAGCCAAAGGCTTCCCCTTCTTTGATTATTAAGCCTGCCGGCCCTGTGCCCTATTCATCTGATAAAGCTGTGCCATTCCGGTATAACCCCGTTGCTGTCCAAGATGGGGTAGAAGTGCCTTTGCCTTCAACTTCTGTAACCACTATTGCTGATGTCAGTGGGTTGACCCGAAGTGGTCGCGTATTTTCTGCGCCTGCTGAGGCTGTTGTTTCTGAATCTGTTGAACGCCCTGTGGGGACCGCTGTGAATGTTCAGAACCCGGCACTTGATGTTGCCAAACCCTCCTCATCCGTACAAAAGACTCCTGTTTCTTCAGTTGGCCCAAGTGGCATTGTTGATGAAGAATCTGATGAGATGCTGAGGCTCATCAGAAAGAGTGAGTACAATATTGTAGACCAGCTTCTACACACGCCCTCCAAGATTTCTATTCTTTCTCTGCTGTTGAATTCAGAACCTCATAGGGAGTCTCTGCAGAAAGTCTTGGATCTGGCGTATGTTGATCACGACGTCACCCTTGAGCAGTTTGATAGTATTGTTGCAAACATTACCGCTTGCAACACTTTGAGCTTTTGTGACGCTGGTCTCCCTGAGGAGGGAAGAGACCACAACATGGCTTTACATATCTCTATGAATTACAAATCTGATGCAATGTCCAATGTGCTGGTGGACACTGGATCATCTCTTAATGTATTGCCAAAGACCACACTCTCTCGATTGTCGTATCAAGGTCCTCCTATGAGGCAAAGTGGGGTCGTTGTGAAAGCCTTTGATGGGTCGCGCAAAACCGTGATTGGGGAAGTTGATCTCCCAATCAAGATTGGACCAAGTGATTTCCAAGTTACTTTTCAAGTAATGGATATCCACCCATCTTATAGCTGTCTCTTAGGCAGACCATGGATTCACGAGGCTGGCGCCGTGACATCTACCCTACACCAGAAGCTGAAATTTGTCAAAAACAAGAAATTGGTTGTAGTAGGGGGAGAAAAGGCTCTCCTGGTTAGCCATCTGTCTTCTTTCTCGTACATTAACACTGAGGATGAAGTTGGCACTCAGTTCCAAGCTTTATCTATTGATGAACCAATTGAGAAGAAGTCTCCTTCATTCACTTCCTACAAAGATGCGAAGCTGGCCATCGAATGTGGTGCAGTTGCTGGATTAGGGAAAGTGCTTGAACTTGAAGACAATAGATCCTGGGCTGGCATTGGCTATGGTTCTGGGGCATGTAATGAGCAAGGTTTGTTCACAAGTGGAGGATTCATCCATGCTGATCAACCTGAAGAAGAGGAAGTTGCTGCTATCACTGAAGAAGATGCAGAAGACTTGAACAATTTTGTTATTCCTGGTGGTGTCTGCCACAATTGGGTCGCTGTAGACGTTCCTACAGTCATCCATAGATCAGAGTAATAGTTCACTTTGTTTAAAACCCTTCTCCCATGCCAAAAGGAGAAGTGATGACATTGTTGGCAAAGCATATATACAATGATGTTTTCATTCAATTAATGCATTGTTAAACATTTGTTTTTCCTTTGTTTTCACTTTTTGCTTTTTGCATGAAATCAGTGATCACAAAAAACCATAAAAACAAGAATAAAAGCAAACATCTTTTTCATCTGCATAATGATTTGCTTGTTTAAATTCTAAAGTTTTTTCCTTAACCAAAATCATTATGCAGGTTGATCCTAAAACCCATTGAACATAAGGATCAAACGCCATCTCCTAATTTTGAATTCCCTGTATTTGAGGCAGAAGAAGAATACGTTGAAGAGATTCCTGATGAGATTACCCGTCTCCTTGAGCACGAAGAGAAGATCATTCAGCCGCATCTTGAAGACTTGGAAACAGTCAACTTGGGATCTGAGGATTGTGTTCGCCTGGTAAAGATTGGGGCACTTCTTGAAGGGTCTGTCAAGGAAGATTTGATCAGTTTGCTACGAGAATATTCAGATATCTTTGCTTGGTCGTATGAAGACATGCCGGGTTTAGATACAGATATTGTGCAACATTTCCTGCCTTTGAAGCCTGAGTGTGTGCCTGTGAAGCAGAAGCTCAGAAGAACTCATCCAGATATGGCAGTGAAGATCAAAGAGGAAGTTCAGAAGCAAATTGATGCGGGGTTTCTGGTGACTTCGACATATCCTCAATGGGTGGCCAACATTGTGCCTGTTCCTAAGAAGGATGGAAAAGTCCGTATGTGCGTTGATTATAGAGATTTGAATAAGGCTAGTCCAAAAGATGATTTTCCTCTACCACACATTGACATGTTGGTAGACAATACAGCCAAATTCAAAGTCTTTTCCTTTATGGACGGATTTTCCGGATATAATCAAATTAAGATGGCACCAGAGGATATGGAGAAGACAACATTCATCACACCTTGGGGAACATTCTGTTATCGAGTGATGCCCTTCGGTTTGAAGAACGCCGGAGCCACGTATCAACGAGCTATGACTACCTTGTTTCATGATATGATGCACAAGGAGATAGAAGTCTATGTTGATGATATGATTGCTAAGTCCCGAACGGAAGTTGAGCATGTTGAGCATTTGTTGAAGCTTTTCCAGCGTTTGAGGAAGTTCAAACTTCGCCTGAATCCGAACAAATGTACATTTGGAGTCCGTTCCGGCAAGTTGTTGGGTTTTGTGGTAAGCGAAAGAGGTATTGAGGTTGATCCTGCAAAGGTCAAAGCAATACAAGAGATGCCCGCACCCAAAACTGAGAAGCAAGTCCGAGGTTTTCTTGGCCGCTTGAATTACATTTCCAGATTTATATCCCACATGACTGCCGCATGTGCGCCGATATTTAAGCTCCTCCGGAAAGATCAGTCTCATGATTGGACCGAGGATTGCCAGAAAGCTTTCGACAGTATCAAAGATTATCTGTCTGAACCTCCGATTTTGTCTCCGCCTGTGGAAGGAAGAGCTCTGATCATGTACTTGACAGTTCTTGAAGATTCGATGGGTTGTGTACTCGGTCAACAAGATGAATCAGGGAAGAAGGAGTTTGCTATATACTACCTCAGTAAGAAGTTTACTGATTGTGAGTCTCGGTACTCTACGCTTGAGAAGACGTGCTGTGCTTTGGCTTGGGCTGCTAAGCGTTTGCGCCAGTACATGATAAATCATACAACTTGGTTGATATCCAGAATGGATCCAATTAAGTATATCTTCGAGAAACCTGCTTTAACTGGGAGGATTGCCCGTTGGCAGATGTTATTGTCTGAGTATGATATTGAGTATCGAACTCAGAAAGCTATCAAAGGTAGTATCTTGGCTGACCATTTAGCGCACCAGCCAATTGAAGATCATCAGTCTGTTCAGTATAACTTCCCGGACGAGGAAATTCTGTATTTGAAGATGAAAGATTGCGATGAGCCTACACTTGATGAAGGTCCGGAACCTGGTTCCAGATGGACGATGGTGTTCGATGGCGCTGTTAATCAATATGGAAATGGAATTGGGGCAGTAATCATTACTCCTCAAGGTTCACACATTCCGTTTACAGCAAGGCTAACTTTCAAATGCACGAACAACATGGCGGAGTACGAAGCCTGTATAATGGGACTTGAAGAATGCATTGACTTAAGAATCAAGTATCTTGATGTCTATGGTGATTCGGCCTTGGTTGTCAATCAGATCAAGGGTGAATGGGAGACGAATCAACCTGGTCTCATCCCATACAGAGATTATGCAAGGAGAATTTCAACTTTCTTCACAGAAGTTGAATTTTATCACATTCCTCGAGAGGATAATCGGATGGCAGATGCTCTTGCTACGCTTGCCTCCATGATTGTGGTCAGATGGTGGAATGATGTCCCCAACATTACTGTGATGCGCTTGGACAGACCAGCTCACATATTTGCAATCGAAGAAGTGAAAGATGACAAGCCTTGGTATTTTGATATCAAAAATTTCCTCCAGAACCAGGTCTACCCGCCTGGGGCATCTGTGAAAGATAGGAAAACTTTGAGAAGGTTGTCAGGCAGTTTCTACCTCAGTGGTGAAGTGCTGTATAAGAGAAATTTTGATATGGTTTTGCTCAGATGCGTGGATAGACACGAAGCAAACCTGTTGATGACTGAGGTCCATGAGGGTTCATTTGGTACTCATTCCAATGGACATGCCATGGCTAAGAAGATGTTGAGAGCAGGCTACTATTGGCTGACAATGGAGTCTGACTGTTGCAAGTATGTGAAGAAATGTCACAAGTGTCAAATTTATGCGGATAAGATTCATATTCCTCCGACACTCCTGAATGTGATTTCATCACCATGGCCTTTCTCTATGTGGGGAATCGACATGATCAACATGATTGAGCCGAAAGCGTCCAACGGACATCGGTTTATTCTCGTAGCAATTGATTACTTCACCAAATGGGTTGAAGCCGCTTCGTACGCGAATGTAACCAGACAGGTGGTTGTGAAGTTTATCAAGAACCAGCTAATTTGCCGTTATGGTGTGCCAGAGAGGATCATTACTGATAATGGATCCAATCTGAATAACAAGATGATGGATGAGTTGTGCGCTGAATTCAAGATTGCACACCATAATTCCTCTCCTTACAGACCTAAGATGAATGGGGCTGTTGAAGCTGCTAATAAAAATATCAAGAGGATTATCCAGAAGATGACTGTCACGTACAAAGATTGGCATGAGATGCTGCCATTTGCTTTGCATGGATATCGTACGTCTGTACGCACTTCAACAGGGGCAACCCCTTTCTCTCTTGTTTATGGCATGGAAGCTGTTCTCCCAGTAGAGGTGGAGATCCCATCAATGAGAGTCTTGATGGAAGCCAAGTTGACTGATGCTGAATGGATTCAGAGTCGTTACGACCAACTGAATTTGATTGAAGAGAAGCGTTTAACTGCCATGTGCCATGGTCAGTTATATCAGCAGAGAATGAAGAAAGCATTCGATAAGAAGGTCAAGCCTCGTGTGTTCCGAGAAGGTGACCTCGTGCTCAAGAAAGTTTTGTCTTTCGCGCCCGATTCCAGGGGCAAGTGGACTCCAAACTACGAGGGTCCATATGTTGTTAAGAGAGCCTTTTCAGGCGGAGCTTTGATGCTTACAACAATGGATGGGGAGGATTTCACTCGTCCTGTGAATTCAGATGCAGTCAAGAGATACTTTGCCTAGAAAAAAAAGTATATGCAAATGAAAAACAGAATAGCTCGCTAAGTTGAAAACCTGAAAGGGCGGCTTAGGCAAAAATGAGCGTCTCGGTGGAGAACCCTCAAGGGTAACCCAGGCAAAAATTAGAGACTTGAAAAAAAGAGAATATTTGCATCCCGCTAGATTGAGTACCTCACCCTGGGGCAATCTAGGCAAAAATTAGGGATTTGGCAAGTAACTGCATCCTGACAAGACTTTCTGGTTTATCAGTCGTCATTTCGTCAGAAGATTCTCGATTCGTCGTCAACCGAAGCTTCGGATACATCGAGATTCAAATTGGTAGAGAAAGGATCATTATGTTCAATGTAGCCCTCCTCCAATATATATCACTGATTTCAAATTTGTACAGATCTATGGAGTCTTGCCATTTGCAGACTACCATTCCATCAAATAAATTTGAGCTTTTTACCCAATTATTTACACTCTTATTTGTTTCAATTCAACAAATGTTTTGCATGTTTTAAATTGATAAAATATCATTGTTTTAAACAAATCAAAATTTTCAAAATTTTTGTTTTAAACAAAGTGAACATTCACAAGATTGAAAGGATACTCAAGAATATCTCAGCGCTCTCCCGAGGGTGGCATGATTTCCAACAGGTAAGACATTGGTTCATATTCCTGGTTTGGTTGTATCTTCTTTCTTCAGATCTTTGTTGAGGTTGTTCCTCGAACAGAGTTGTTGTTGGGATTGTTCCCCAGTACAGTCGCAAGCAGGGTGTTGTTGAAGATTTCGTTTTCTCCAGCAGCAGTTTTCCCAGCATGGGTGTTTTCTTGTGAAGTTTCGGCGGTTGATGGTTTGTCATCTTGGTGCCCCGTCACTTTCTCCAGTGGGTCGTATGCCCCAGACTTTATTTGTCTCCTTAACACAGTCATGAGTACAGCCGTTATTGATATCCCCATCGGATTTGCGAGCAAAGTTGTTATCACTCTTCCCAGTGCAGTTGCCAGCGGAATTGTCTGTTTCCTCAGCACGATCGCTTTCTTTTTAAAAGACTCGGTAAGTCAGTGGTTTGATACCCGGTACTTTACCCTTTTCCCCGGCGAAGTCGTCTGCGGAATTGTTCCTATCTCCTCATTAGAGTTTTTCTCTTCAGCAGAGCAGGATTTATTTTCCTACTCAGTGGTTGATTTGGGTTGACATCCCAATATTTCAATCATCTTTTCCTCAGCGTAGTCTGCAGAATGCTTGTTGTGGCAGTTTTGCCTGCCGAATACTCCTTCAATCCCCAGTATGGTCGGATGATGGCTCTAGCATCCCGAGAACGGATTGATTTCCTGACTATTTGTGATCCTCAGTAGAGTGGCTTATATTGCAGAATCTACTTGTTGTAATCAGTTTGCTATGTATATTCTCCCCAAGTGGAGTGGTTCGTTGCAGAATCTACTTATTTGATCTGTCCTTCCTCAGTGGTTTGTTCCCCAAGAGAGTAGCCGACAGTTTTCCCCAGTAGAGTTGCTTATGCAGTTAGATTCTATTTGGATGATATCTTTCTCCCTCAGTGGGTTGTTCCCCAGCGGAGTTATGTGGAGTTCGCTTCTACAGCAGTTCGTGCTTATGCACTCTTTGTTTCTCAGTTGACACTGGGATCCCCTGCAGATATCTTGGGTTTTCTCTTGTTCTCCTACAGATTCGTCTTGGTGGCTGTTTTGCCCGTTGTGACTTTCTGTACCCTGATTGGGTCGTCTCCTGATATCTCCGACCCTCTGCTTCTTCAGCAGTACCCGCAGATCTTTGCCTTACAGCATGTAGATCTCCGCAGTTTGGTTCTCCAGCTGGTTTTTCCCCTGGAAGTATAATACCGGACGTCCGATTCCTGGACCTGTTTGTGTTAGAATTGTCTGTTTTGTCAGCATTCATCAAACATAAATCACGCATATTCATGCATATTCATAAAACATTCAGATATTCATGTTGCATTTCTTGCCATGTATCCTTTGTTTGTTGTCTCCTGCTAGGGTGATATAGATCTCTTTATAGATCTCCCCAAGCCGATGTCGGGTGTTAAAAATCTCTCCATATAGAGTCAACCCCATAAGCAGAAAGTGTCGGTCTTTCCTTCTGCAGTTCCCCACTGAGATATATCCTCGTGGATGACGGTTTCTTCCGTTTCCTCCCAACACATATATTGGGATGGAGGTTCCTATTTGAGTTATATCTGAAGGAGAATTGCGACCCAAAGCGCAGCGGAAATTAAAATTTCTCCTTTAGAGATCCTTACGAATGGTCATGATCAGTGATAGAATATTTACCTCTTGTGACGGTTGAAACCTTTGGTGCATATCTCTTGTAACGATCAAAACCCTTTGATGCAGATCCACGAAGCGATCACGAACGTTGAACGATGACAACGTCTCTACTCAGTCCACACGAACGGTTTCCTTCAATCTCAGTGCTAGCTGGTACGAGTGAAGGCTTTGAGTGAGAGAGAGAGAGAGAGAGAAAACGAAATAATGCAACCGCCAATTTTGCTTCTGCACAAGGGTTCTATTTATAGAACCACTTGTGTGGGCTTCAAGCTAAAAGCCCACTTAAGTGTATTTTGGCCCATATCTTATAATATGCCCAAAATCACTTAAGCTCATGGTACCTTACCATATTTCGTATTCTACTCAAGTACACCGTACCTTACGATGTTCTATAACTCACTTAAGGGCACCGTATCTTACGGTATTCCTTAGTTACCCTATCTCTCATCAATCCGTCCTTTGTGTGTGACCCTGTAGGTTTTCGCGGCGTTGGCAATTATATTAAATCATGTATTTAACATAATAAACAGTGAGCGGTATCTAGCAACACATCACTGCTACCCAAGACACGAAAATGTCATGTGATCTGACAATTCCTTATGTGATAATACTTATGTGTATAATTACCCTTTTTCCCTTATGTCTATATTGAACACAAGGCATAGACCGTGTCATCCTTGTCCAGTTCAATATTGGGCCCATAGACATTTATCCTGTTATGCAGGATGGGCAAATTCCATCTAGGTCACTCATGTCCCTCAGCATGCTTCGTGGAGTACCCATCAACTGTCTTTATGGTTATCCAGTTACGGACAACGTTGGATCAGCAATAAAGCACTCGACTCTACACCTAGGATCCATAGTGGTTTCAGGTCGAAGAGTGGAATACACTATTATCACCATGAGAATAACTTATGACACTTTGCATAACGTTCTATATAGTATTCTCATAGCGGGTCAATCCGGTATAAATATTACTCCTAATATTCATACCTATGTTTAAGACTTAATAACTCTTTATCCATGAGATGTGATCATCAGTCTACAAACATAATAGTCTTAATGCTTTAATGTTATCCCACTTCACACTAAAGCTCGACTACGGATACTTTAGGAATAATGTCCTTATGTTTAATGTGTTCTCATGATTAAGTCACACTTAATACATTAAACGGACTATCTATTCCAGGGACTTTATTAATCAACCATAATAAAGAGAATGCCTTTTATTATTCGATACAAGTAACAAAATGTATTGGCCTCTAGGGCTTACACCAACAATATCCTCATTAGGACGTGTCTTGATTCAGTCTGTCTTTTCGGATTATTCCCGAATTGGCTACTTGTCAAAAGTCTTGTGCTTCCCAGTGGGTTGTTCCCCAGCGGAGTATTTTTGGGCCTCTACCCTCATACCGGTAGTTATAAGTCCTACTTTTCTCCTGGCTTTCTTGGTAGAATTTGTGGTTATACACCTTTTATTCTCCAGCCAGAGTTGTTGGTTTTCTACCCTCATACCGGTAGTTGTAAATCCTATTTTCATGCTCTTCAGCAGTTTGCGGTTTGTTATAAACCCTATCTTGGTTTCCCGTACGGATTTGTGATTTGTTCTATCCCCACGCAGAGTTGTTGGTCTTCTACCCCGTATTCGGTAGATGTAAACCCTAATTTTGTGGCCACCTCCACCCTTTTGGCCCTCTGCCTACAAACCAGCAGTCGTAAGTCCTATCTTTGCGGTTTTTTCTATTTACAAACCGGTAGTCATAAACCCTGTTTTCTCCACTTGCAGAGTTAATTTTGTTGTTCATCCTAACCGATGACAACTTCCCTTGTGGTTATCTTCATCTAGTTCTTGATGTTGATTTTTCCTTTGCTTGGATAAGTTGCTCAGATCAGCACTTATATCCCCAGCAAGTCTTTTGTGGATAATTGTCGTATGCTAGCAATTTTATCCCCAGTGGGTCCTTTCACCTTGTGTCAGTGATTGTGTTCCCCGGATCATTGATTCTCACCAGTGAATCCTCAGCAGATCGCCTTTCATTTACCCTTTTGTTGGTAATGTCTGTTGTTCCTTTTGATTGGTCATCATTATATACCTAGTTTGGTATCCCGATGCCCTTCTTTTCGGTTGATTTATCCTTTATTAACCCAGTAACCGGTTGTGGATAATCTTCCATGCGAGTATATTATTCACGGTCTGCCGGTAATGAATAGTATATCTCATGCACTCTTCAGTCGAAGCCTTTTGTGTTTTCTTTGTTGAGTAAGATTCGTTATTTCCCTTTGTGGAATCGAATATTTCATTGTTGTTGGATAATTGCCGGATGCTTGCAATTTATCCCCTTGAGTTGTCTTTCGTTTACCCGGATGATTGGTATCGATTGTCTCTCTCTGTTTTGGATAGTCACCTATTATATACTTCGGTATCTCTGGTGTCTTTTCCTTTCGAGTATATTATTCACGGTCTGCCGGTAATGAATAATATATCTCATGCGCTCTTTAGTTGGAATCCTTTGTTGATTTTTCCCAGCTGAGCAAGATTCGTATTCTTTGTAGAATCGAATATCCATCCTTTAACCAGTTTGTGTTTTGGATGATGAGTGTTTTGGCATATATACCAATTCACGTTTTCGGTAGATCACCTATTATATACCCAGTAACCGGTATCTCTGGTGTTTCTTACCATGCGAGTTTATTATCTACGTTCTGACGGTAATAGATAATATATCTCATGCGAGTTTCTTATCCACGGTCTGCCGGTAATGGATATTGTATCTCATGCACTCTTTGGGTTTGTGTCCCCAGTTGAGTAAGATTCGTTTTCCCGTTGTGGATTCGAATGTCCATCCTGTAAGTCGATTTGCTTTTTTCAAGCCCTCCTTTCGGATGATGAGTGTTTTGGCATATATACCAATTCACGTCTTTGGTTAGTCACCTATTATATACTTCGGTATCTCTGGTGTCTCTTCCTTTCGAGTATATTATTCACGGTCTGCCGGTAATGAATAATATGTCTCATGCACTCTTGGATTAATCCTTTGATTGTTTACTCCGCAGAGTAAGATTCATATTCCTTGTGGAATTGAATATCCATCCTATAAACAAGTCTGCTGTTCTAGCTTTCTTCAGGATGATGAGTGTATTGGCATATATACCAATTCACGTTTTGGTCGATCACCTATTATATACCTTGGTATCCCTGGTGTTCCTTCCTTTCTGCTCCCTATTATGACCTTGGTCCCTTGTGGAGTCAGATTTTCCTGAGTTCTGTGCCTTTTTCAGGTCTTTCTCAGATGTTTGGTTGATTGATATCTCTCGCCCTTACACCGGTCTTAGATATTCATTCTTCCTGAGTTTGTTACCCTTATACCGGTAACATCTCATTTCTTTGGTGCTTCGTCAGTGAAGTTTTCTTGTTGCTTCTCCCCAAGAGTCAGCTTGTGTCTCTCCAATGGATTTATTTTCCTTTGGAATTTTCTTTTCCCCAGTGTGAGCCCTTCACTCCCTTGGGAGGTCTCCAGTCTGTTTTCTGTTATTCCCTAATCAGAGTCGTGTCTTGTTCGCGCTGTATCAGTTTTGTCTATCCCCAACAAGAGTCTTGTTAGAGTCTCTGTTCCTGGCGAGTGTATTACTCCGATGGATCGTCTTTTCTTCTGTGTGAATCATATTCCCCACAGAATTTGTGTCTTTTGCATGCATACAGCTGCATCATGAGGTCTCTTAGGGACCAAAATTTGTCTCATTACTGTTATTTAAGCCCATTCTACCGCGTCGAGATGAAGATTTCTAAACTTCACTTCTCCGGCTAGAATGACCTTAAATAGGGGCATCTGTAAGACCCCAATTTTGGCCCTAAGATCCCTCATGGCCCATATCATATCATATCATATCATGGCCTCAAGGATCATTGCATGCCCTAGCTTCCCTCCTAGTGGGTAGGTTGCCTTGTGAGTGTGGTTCTTGATCACCAAGCATGTCTTGCATTTGTATATCCTTGCTTTTCATATGTTTACTAACCAAAAAGTACAAAAATATTGTCCTCTAACCATGTTACTTGCAGCTGAAGCAAATTAGGTCAAAATCAGTCAAAGTCAGTCATTGCAGTGGATGGTGGCCATTCTTGCAGAATTTGGGCACCATGATCAATAATCAAGAGTTCATATAACTTGGGACATCATTTGGAATCAAGATCTCAAGGAATTAGGGTTTGGAATTCATCAGAAGGTGCTTCAGTCAAGCAAAACCCTAGAAAGTCAACTGTTGGTCAACTGTGGATTTAATAAGTGATTTGAGGATGGGATTTGGTCTGAGAGGTCTCATTCATGTCTATATAAGCTTCATATATCATGTCAAGCATCCACAGTGAAGAAAATAAAGTCAGACAAGAAATTTCCAGAAATAGAAAGTTGACCTGTAATTGGAATTTGCCAAAAATGGAAACTTCTTGATCCTAAACTTACATCATGATACAAGCTTCAAATGAATTTTTGCCCAACATGAAAGTTGTAGATCTTGTTCTCCCATTTCCAAAAAGTCCAAGAACACTCAATTCCCATGTATGGTTGGCAAGATATGATCAATTCATTTTCAAAAATTTGTGAACTTCAAAAGGCCATATCTCTCAAACCATTTGGCCAAATTGGGTGGGGTTTTTCCTACAAGTCATATTTGATCCCCTCTTTCCAAAAATGTCATCATCATTCATCAAAACATCACCAATCAAAATGGCCTTTTTGGACTTGCATTAATTAATTTCAAGTGTGGTGCAAAAATGGACTTTTGAAATAACCAGTTCTAACACATTTTGCCAATTGAGATAGTTCAAAAATGTTGTTTTGGATTTGTTTAGGCCCAAATTTCGCAGCCAGCTCATGCACATGCACCATTTGAGTGAGAAACCACCAATTAGCAAAAACTTGTCATTAGCAAAATTCTGTTTTCATTTACCACTAACCATGCTTAGCCAATACAAAACAGAAGTATATAAGCACATTTTCTGCCAATTCAAACCCTAGCAGCCAGTATTCCATAACAGAAAAACTCATTTTCTCTCATTTCACCATTGGATTCATTTTGCATTTTCGACCAAAGAACTCAAAGAGCAAGGTTCTTGTTTGTTTGCTTCATCATCCAACATCTTTTTGGAGGCCATTTGGAGCTTTGTTCCCGACTGTAAGCTCATTTCCCGTTCTGTTTTCTCCAAGCTCCATTAATGGCAATGTTCGATTTGAGCAAGAAGGAAGGAAACTGAGCTAAACTTCTTCAAGTATCCATCATTATAAGCTTGGTTGGACATCTGTTTGAGCTTATATCACCAAAACAACAACTGTTTCACAAATTTCTTCAAAAGCAAGTAAGATTTCGATTCCTTCTTTTTTCAAAATCATGATATGAAATGTGTAGATCTCATTACCCTGGTCATTATGAGCTTCAATTTGATGAAAATGGTTAAGTATTTAGCAAGTTATGTTGAAATGAATGTTGATGCTCAAACTTGTTCTTGCTCGATGCTTCTTGTTTAGCATGATTTGATGAATTTGGTTGTTAGATTATGCATGTGTGATGTTTGCTGATCATGATAGTATGTTCAATTGGTGTTCCTGGGCAAATTTATTTTTTCGATTTGTGAAGAAGATGATGATGAACACTGTAGCTGTTGAAACCCTAAAATGCATTTCCAGATTTTTCTGTTTTCACGTGGTATGCATGTGTGTACTGTGTCATTAGCCAACAACCAATCAGCTTATTTCATTTGCATGGCCTAAACGCCGCGTTTCAATAACCGGTCCAAATAATTACAAAATTGCCATTGTGACCAAATTATTTAATTAATAATGTTTATTTCTTCAATTTTCATTTCAATTTTGTGATCATCTTCCAAAAATCATAACATCTTCATTTTTAATCCAAAATTGATGGGAATTTTTGCATTGTCTTCATCATGACCTCTAGTATTTTGTCATATTTTTTCCAGATTTTTTTTATGAATGGATTTTATTTGGAATTAGGGTTTGTGACATGTATCCACATTTTGCACATTCCACCAAATCATTTCTGAAATAGTCATGCTTTATCCTATGGACTTGAAATTTTTTGTGCTTAAACTAGACTCATCCATGATGATTTTGGTATAGAGTTTGTATAATTTATCTTATCTAGTTTGTGAGTTATGAATTTTTGAATTAGGGTGTGACAATTTGTGTCACACCATTGATGTGCAATTTGCTGATTTTCTTTACCATGCTTCTTGAACTCCAATTGATGTGAATTTTTGCATGAACCTACTTGTGTATGTCTAGTTTACATGTGAATTTTCTTGGAATTATTTGTGGCATTTCCTAATTGTTTGAGATTTTCTCCCCTGTTTGATCAAAATGTTGACTTTTGTGATACATGTTCCCATTTCATTTGTGAAATTCTCATACTTTATTGGATGAACTTGAAATTTGACATGTGAATTGTAGACATCTTAAGCTTTGTCATGGTGTTGATCCCATTCATTTATCATATGTTGTCACTGATTTATGATTTTTTGAAGTTGATGTATGTTTGGTTGACTTCTTTGAGCATGCTTAAAATTGCTTTGACTTTCTGATTTTCATTGACCATCTTCCCATGATCCAAATGAGCTGAAATTTTATATGCAGGTCATGTTATGGAATATGATTGATCATGAATTATTTGATGATTTTTGGAATTGATTATGATTGGTTTTGAGTTAAGTCTTGCTGTTGACTTCTATGAGCTTTCATTTGCCATGCTTTGACTTCTTTTGCTTATGAAATCATGATGATGTATGATATGAATGTGGGACCAATTGAGCTTACTTCTTGATTGTTTAAACTTGATTTTGGTTGACTATCACTTGCTGTTTTGACTTTCTCATCCCTTTTTGACCCTAGGCTTGTCCTAGTGGTCTTGTTGCTTATGTTTGAGTTCATGTTTTCAGGTTAAACAACAAATGCTCCAAAGAGATCATACAAATTTGATTAAGCTTGATTGTTTACCATGAGCTAACCTTTTTGTTTTGTAGGGGGCTTGACTCATATGATTTGAGTCTTGTGCTTTGCACATTCATCTGATTATGTTGACTGTTAATTCTATTCTCATTTTGCTTTGACTTTTGAATTGTGTACTGATTCTGTTTGACTATTTCAGGTACCATTAGTTGCTTAGTTCTTTGAACTTGCTTTGCTTTGCTTTATAGCAATTTGCATTGAGGTATAATTCCTTATTCTTCATGTAGTCTGGAAGACCTGGCCTGTTACTTGGCCAGGCAACTGTCTGAAGTCCTCCTTAAGAGGCAATACTTGTGTGTGTTTACTTTTGTCCCAAGCAGGAAAAGTCCTTTAAATAAGGCAATTGGTAGATCAAAGAGATAAACAACCTATCTCCTACTATTCTGTGAGTCTTCTCCTTGCTCCCATTACATGGTTGTAGCATTGAGATCCAAACCCAAGATCTATAGAGTCTAATATGTGGAGAGAGTTCCTACTTTCTGAACTCCCACACCTTCTGATATTCAAATGCCCTCCCTGACCAGGGATAAGAGCAATGAGGCACACCCCCATATCCTTTCATCTGCTTCACCTTAGCCCCTCAATGGCAAGGTTAAGAGCACCCTGTGACCCTATTCCAGTTGGCTTCAATGCCTAACCCTTTTGTATGAGCCTCCTTGTTTGGTTATAGTGTGTGCTGATTGACTTCATTGATTGTTTGTTTGCTTCATATGCACATGTTTGCTTGCATGCTTTATGCATTTATCATCATTTATTGCTCATTAATGCATGATCATCTCATTTGTCTTTGTGACATTATCATTGTTGTTTGCCCATTGAGGACAATTATAAGACCGTTCATTGGCTATTGTTCCTATGATGTGGAAGTGAGTATAAGACCATTTCATTGGCCACTCATCTTACCTTTGCTTGCTGCACTTGTTTGATTGTATGTGAGGATGCAATTATAAGTCCCTGTAAGTTGGCATTTGCTTTCCTATGATCATATGTTGCTTTGCTTGTTTGTATGTGAGGATACAATTGTAAGTCCGTGTAATTTGGCATTTGTTTTCCTATGATCATATGTTGGAGTGTAGAATAAGCCCAGATAGATTGGCATCTGACATCCAAATGTTGTCTTTGTTGTTGGAGATTGGTATAAGCCCAGTGATTGGCATCCGGTATCCACTTTATTTTCTTTGTTGAGGAGATTAGTGTAAGTCCATAGAGTGGCCTCTGATATCCAGTTCTATTTTAGGAGATTGGTATAAGCCCAGTGATTGGCATCCGGTATCCGCTTTTGTTGACTTTCTTCTTTGTTTGTTTGTTACTATCCATTGCCCATTCCAAAGGACACACTTGAATCATCTCCTATATGATTTCAAGAGGTGAACATTCTAAGAAGTTTTATAATCCATCTTCATCCATTCATCCCCATTATGTCCTAAAACCTTTTCACACTTTGATTTCAAACTTGACATTGATATTGTGCAAACATCTTCATGTTTTCAAATTAAAAACCTGGACCCCAAGTCCTTGACTTTTTCAAAACTCCATTTCATAATACTTCTTTGAATTAACCTTAATCATACTTTGACTCCATTTTCATAATCATAATCAATTAACTTCACCCATTCAATTGTTTTGGCTTTGTCCATTGTTAATCTTTTCATACATGAGTTATATGTTTGATTTATCTTAGTTGGTTGATGTCAATCTCACCTATTTGTCCTTAGTTGATTGAATTGTAAGTCTTCCTTGCTTATTATAGGGTTAACCCCTCACTAGCAAGTTGAAGCTGTTCTCACATGGTGGACTTGTTGTTTGTATAAGGTTGAGTTTTCTCCCGTGGATAACGTAAGACCTTAGGGCTTGTGTTTTAAATTGAATCCACTAACTTTTGGAAATCTTTTAGCCGAACTACGGCGTTTTGATCCTTACCTTTGATGGAAGGTACGTAGGCAACGGGTTCATCCGTTCGAACACAAAAATAATAAACTTGTACATTCTTTTCTCATCATCCCAATCATGTTTGCACAATATTTATGTCATAACAAATAATAATTTAGTACAACAAGTATGAAAAGGGCTCCTTAGGAGTACCTAGGACGTAGTGGGTGCCTAACACCTTCCCATTGCGTAATTTACCCCTTACCTGTAGCGGTGTATTCGTCGCTATATGATCTATCGATTAAACCATAAGCTAGGAGATACATTGAAATTTTCGAGTCGCCACCGCACTTTTATTTATCCAAAGGACTGGCTAAAAAGCGAACAAAAGCCTAAGAAGTTTTACACGTAGAAAACTAATAAAAAGATCAGAGAGTCTGGGTAAGGGGTAAATTACGCAATGGGAAGGTGTTAGGCACCCACTACGTCCTAGGTACTCCTAGGGAGCCCTTTTCACACTTGTTGTAAAATATTGTTATTTGTTATGACAAAAATATTGTGCAAACATGATTGGGATGATGAGAAAAGAATATACATTTTTATTGGTTATTGGGTATTGGGTTCGAACGGATGAACCCGTTGCCTACGTACCTTCCATCAAAGGTAAGGATCAGAACGCCGTAGTTCGGCTAAAAGATTTCCAAAAGTGGGTTAGGTTCAATTTTAAACACAAACCCTAGGTCTTACGTTATCCACGGGAGAAAACTCAACCTTATACAAACAACAACGTCCACCATGTGAGAACAGCTTCAACTTGCCAGAGAGGGGTTAACCCTATAATAGGCAAGGAAGGCTTACAATTCAATCACTAAAGACAGAAGGTGAGATTAACATCAACCACTAAGATAAATCAAACCTATAGCTCATGTATGAAAACATTAATGGACAAAGCCAAAACAAGTGAATGAGTGAAGTTACTGATTATGATTATGAAAATGAAGTCAAAGTATAATTAAGATCAATTCAAATAAGTATTATGAAATGGATTTTGGAAAAAAGGTCAAGGACTTGAGTCCAGGTTTTTAGTTAGAAAAACATGAAGATGTTTGCACAACACTTACGTTAAGTTTGAATGGTAAAGTGTGAAAAAGTCTAGGACATAATGAATGATGAATGGATGGAATGGATAGTAAAACTTCTTAGAAGGTTCACTTCTTGAAATCATATAGAGGATGATTCAAGTGTGTCCTTTGGAATAGCAATTAATAATAATAAACAAGCAAAGAAAGACGGATATCGGATGCCAATCAATGGTCTTATACCAATCTCTTAAAACAAAATGGGATATCAGAAGCCACTCAATGGACTTACACCGATCTCCACAGGTAAAGAAATAAAAGCGAATACCGGATACCAATAAATGGACTTACACCAGTCTCCTAAAACAGAACAGGATACCAGAAGCCACTCAATGGACTTACACCAATCTCCTCAAAAGAAAATAAAGATGAACTATGGAAGTCAACTGCCAATCTATCTGGACTTAGGTTAATTCCACAGTATGCTCACAGGAAATCCAATGCCACATCACAGGGACTTACAATGGATCCTCACATACAAGAACAAAGGCAACAATATGATCACAGGAATGCAAATGCCAACTTACAGGGACTTATAATTGCAACCTCTCACACAAACAGATGAATAAACTATGATCACAGGAAAGCAGATGCCAACTTACAGGGACTTATAACTGCAACCTCACATACAAATCAAACAGATCAAATTATGATCACAGGATAACAGATGCCAACCTACAGGGACTTATAACTGTATCCTCACATACACACAGATAAACAGAAGATATGAGTGACCAATGAGGTCTTACACTCTATCCTTCCATATCATAGGAACAAATGCCAAAAGAGATGGACTTACAATTGTCCTCAATGGGCAAACAACAATGATAGCATCACAAAAGCAAATGAGATGATCATGCATTAATGGCAATTGATGATGATGACAAATGCATAGCATACAAGCAAGCAAGTGCATATGGAGCAATCAATCAATCAAAGAATAACAAACAGCACACACTCTATAGCCAAACAATGGGGGCTCATACAAGAGGGTTTGACTTTGAAAGTCCACTGTAATGGGTAAAGGTTGCTCTTAACCTGGCCATTGAGGGACTCAGGTGAAGCAGATGAAAAGGAGATGAGGGGTGTGCCTCATTGCTTCTATCTCAGGTCTGAGAGAGCATATAATAATAGAAAGTGGGGGAGTTCAGAAAGATGGAACTCTCTCCCCATTATTGACTCGATTAGATCTTGGGTATTTATCTCAATGCCTCTACCATGAAATGGGAGCAAAGAGAGGACACACTGAATAGTGGGGGATAGATTGCTTATCCCTACCTTCCACCAATTGCCTTACTTGAAGGACTTTTCCTGCTGAGGACAATTTTAAACACACACAGGCATTGCCTCTTAAGGAGGACTTCAGACAGTTTGCCCGGTCAAATAACAGACCGGGTCTCCAGACTACATGAAGAAGAAGTAATTATACCTCAAAGCAAATGCTAAAGCAAAGCAAGCAATCAAGTTCAAAGAACTTAGGCAACTAAAGTACCTGCAAAAGTCAAACTTATTAGCAAACAAGTCAACAGTCAAAACCAAGAGGAAATGAACCAATAGTCACACAGAGGGACCAATTGTGCAAGGCACAAAGACTCAAGCATGAGTCACCTACAAAACAAGGGTTAGCATGTGACAAACAATCAAATTCAATCACATTTGAGTGATCCTTAAAGCATGGGTGCTCAACCTGAAACAACAGCTCAATGGTAAACTCAGAAGACCACTAGGACTAGCCTAGGGTCAAAGATGAAAGAAAAAGGTCAAACAGCAAAGGAAAGTCAACCTAATTCATGTTCAAACATTTAAGAAGTAATCTCAATTGGATTCATCATCAAATCATGCATCATGGTCATTTCATATGCAAAAGAGTGCAAAGCATGGCAAATGCAAGCTCAAAGAAGTCAACAGCAAGACTTCATTCAAAAGTCAACTCAAACAACCTCAAAAATCATGAAATAAATCACACTCAATCCTAACATCTAACATGGTATACATGTAAAATTTCAAAGCATTTGGATGAGAGGAAGGCAGTCAATTAAAATCAAAAGGTCAAACCAAATTCAAGTAAGCATGGTGAGAGTCAACAAACATGGGTCAACTTCAAAAAAAATCATATCAATTTGAAAACAGAAGATAAATGAATGAGATTAACACCAATGCAAAGCTCAAAGAGTCTAGTTATCACATATGAAATTTCATGATCATACAATAAGATTTGAGAATTTCACAAAAGATTTGGCAATGTATATCACAAGAAGTCAACAAATGAACAAGTATGGAAGAAAATTCTCAATCAAATGGAAAACAGCAAGGTTAATTCCAAGAAAATTCATACATGAACTAGCCATGTAGAGGATGGTTCATGCAAAATTTGGGGTCAATTGGATAAGAGGAAGCATGTGAACAAAAATTGGGAAGATACATGATCATGGCATAGCACCAAATTCAACACATAACTTCAAAAAATCATAACTTTCAATCCACAAATGATAAATGCACAAACTTTATATGGAAATGAAGATCAATGTGTCAAGTTTCATCACAAAAAATTTCAAAGGCAATGGATATAACCTCATTATTTCATAATTGAAATGGCCAAGGGTATCATTTATGCACACATGTTGGGAAAATAATTATCCATAAAAATCCAGCTAATGGAAAAATAATTAAAATTCACCATTAAATAATAGACTCAATCATGAACATCATGGAAAAAGAATCATAATTTTTTGATGAAAAATGAAGAAGAAATTAAATGTGGAAATTGGATGAAATTATGATGCAATATGAACAAATATGCATGGCAATTGGTCAACATAAGAGTCAACGATGGCATAAGCGTAATTCCGGGTTCATTAATCAAAACTACTGCATTTTGGCAAACAGAATGAAATGTTCCTATTGGCTCTCAGCCAATGGAACAGTAGAACAACCAATGGAGCAAAGTTCTGGATTTTCAACAAAACCCTAGGGTTTTCAACAGCATCCATGGCACAGGCAAAGCACAAAAGCAACACAAACTCGACCAACACTTACAACAGCATAGCATTTCATCATGTAGGCATCAAGTAAACAGCATGGTAAAACAAAGTTCTTCATGTCGTAACAACCAAACAACATGAGCATGAAGATTTCATGGGCAAGGCTAGGTTCATGTGACAGCAGCAACAACATTCCTCATCATCATCATGCAACCAAACAAAACAAAACACAGCAAATACTAATCACGAAAAACAAATTTGGTCAGGACAGATTTTGGAAACAGCAGCATAGTGCATTTATCCTCATGCTTCATCATCAAAACACGAAATCAAGCCTCATCCAGGAACATGGTGTTGGCATAATGGATCTCGAGCAATATTAACTAACAACCAAACAAACATAAATCAAAAAAAAATCTAGGCGTGGCAGGTTTGAACAGCAGCATGGTTCTACCACAGCAATGGCCATGGTATCAGGTTCATGGGTTTCAAAGCTCGCTATGGGAAGCTTCTGCCTCTGCTCACCACTCAGGTTGACGAAGGTTTGATGAGTACTCTGGCTCAGTTCTACGATCCCTTGCATCATTGCTTCTTATTTCCGGACTTCCAGTTGTTGCCGACTTTGGAGGAGTACTCTCATCTTATTGGGATTCCTATTCTGGATCAAGTGCCGTTCAGTGGCCTAGAGGGTATTCCATTTGCTCGAGAGATTGCTGGCTTGTTGCATATAGATGAAGATCTGATTAGAGCTAATCTGACTACCAAAGGCGGAATTCAGGGTTTTCCTTCCGAGTTCCTCATTGCCCAAGCTACCTTTTATGGGAAGGCCATGAGTGAGGATGCCTTTGAGGCTCTATTCGTACTGCTCATCTATGGATTGGTGTTGTTTCCCAACTTCGACAAGTTCGTGGACATGAACGCCATTAGGATCTTCTCAGTTCTTAATCCAGTTCCGACTTTGTTGGGCGATGCTTATGTCTCTTTGCACCTAAGGAATATGAAAGGTGGAGGAGTTATTGTCTGCTGTTTACCCCTGCTGTACAAGTGGTTTATTTCGCACTTGCCACAGACAGTTGCTTTCAAGGAGAACAAGGGATGTCTACGGTGGTCTCAGAGACTCATGTCTCTCACCAATGATGATATCACCTGGTATGATCGCGTGTATGATACCGTCCAGATCATCGATTATTGTGGTGAATTCCCTAATGTGCCTCTTCTTGGCACATGTGGTGGGATTACCTATAATCCTATTCTTGCACGTCGTCAGCTTGGGTTCCCCCTGAGGGATAAACCTAATAGCATTCTGTTAGAAGGTGTGCTCTTTCAGGAGGGTAAAGATCCCCAAGGCCTGAAAGCCAGATTTGTCCGTGCTTGGCGCAGTATTCACAAGAAGGGTAGGAACGAGTTGGGTCCGAAGAACTGCATTGCTTTGGAGCCATACACCTCTTGGGTCAGACAGAGAGCTGCCACCTACTTGATGCCGTACGATCATCCGAGACCTACACTGTTGGATGTGGCTGGGCCTTCAACCCTCCCTACCCAACGTGTAGAGGAGTTGAGAGAAGAAGACCTTTCACGTGCTTGGATCCGTGAAAGAGAGGAATTGCTGCAGCAGCTCAAGGAGAAGGATGCTATGATTGAGTTTCTCGAGCACCGAGTGATCGATGATCCGAACGACACTTGGACTTCTCTGCTTCCTCAGTCATCCAAATTCTGGAAGAGGAGGTATGATCGACTTGCAAAGGAGAAAGCTGATATGGAGGCTGCCTATGAGAGAGAGATCAAGAAGCTGTGCACTTCTCGTCCTCCAGCATCCCGAGCTTCTAGGGATCCATAGGATGTCATTTACCTTTTCTCTTTGTAATGAATCAAAAATGCTGTACTTCTTTGTTTTGATATATTGAATGAAATATTTTCCATGAGCAATTAAAATGTTTAAATTATTCAAAATATTGCAAATAATACCCTAAGGGTTCCTTGAAAACAAAGCATTTGCACAAGCATTTCATGCATCATTCTTGCATAAGCAGGTACCCCTTTTGTTTCTTCTGGTCTTCTTGTCCTAACCTGTGTTCTTCATTTATTTTGAAGACAAGATGACTCACCGGTATTATACGCGGGTCAATTCAGCAAGGGTCATGGAGCAATGGAACAAGAGAACAGAGAACTAAAGGAAGAGGTCGCCAGACTTGGCGCTTTAATGGAGCAACTCCTTGCTGCTCAGAATCAGCCTGCTCAACAGCCAGCAACTCCTATTTAGAGGACGGTTATTTCTGAAATCTCTACTTCAACGGTGCCAGTCAGCACCCATCAGCCCAATGCCATGCCTCCCGGTTTTCCTTGGGGGATGCCTCCAGGCTTTATGCCTGATCTGCCAGCTCCAACATTTGCTCAAATGCCGGCATCTAGCCCGGTCCTTGTTCCCGCTCCTCCTGTCGTGCATACCATGCCCAGGGTAGACGACACCATCTATCACTCCGAGCCATCTGAGGGCTCAGATGTTCATGAAAAGATGGATGCCATGAACGATCAATTCCTTGAGTTGAGAAAGGAATTGAGGACTCTCCGTGGCAAAGATTTATTCGGCAAGTCTGCAGCCGAACTCTGCTTAGTTCCCGGTGTAAAGATACCGATCAAATTCAAGGTCCCAGACTTTGAAAAGTACAAGGGGAACACTTGTCCACTTGCTCACCTGGTCATGTACGCCAGGAAGATGTCAACACAGACTGATAATGATCAACTTCTGATTCATTATTTCCAAGATAGTCTGTCTGGTGCCGCGCTCAGATGGTACATGAGCCTGGACAGTGCCAACATCCGATCTTTCAATGACCTTGGCGAAGCTTTCGTCAAGCAATACAAGTACAACGTCGATATGGCGCCTGACCGAGATCAACTCAGGTCCATGTCGCAGAAAGACAAAGAGTCGTTCAAGGAGTACGCCCAGAGATGGCGAGAGCTGGCAGCTCAGATCACTCCACCGCTAGAAGAGAAGGAAATGACCAAGATCTTTCTGAAGACTCTTGGCTCATTCTATTATGAGCGGATGGTAGCAAGCGCTCCCTCTGATTTCACCGAGATGGTGAACATGGGGATGCGTCTTGAAGAAGGTGTCCGTGAAGGACAGTTGGCTAAGGATGATGGTTCTTCCTCTAAGCGGTATGGGGCGTTTAAGAGGAAAGAAGGCGAAACGCATGCCGTGCAGTCTCAGCCTAAACATAGAAGACCCGCTGTTCAGAGGAAGCCTGCACGTCGTGCCGGTCATCAGCACCAGGTGGCTCATATAGCACCTGTATTCAAAGATAATGCTCAGCAGTATCAACATCAACAGTATCAGCATCAGCAGCAATATCAACAGCCACAGTACCAACAACAACAGCAACGTCCACAGCAACAGGCTTACCAGCCTCGTGGAAGTACAATCAATCAAGCTAACATGAATTATGATAGGAAGAAGATCAGCTTCGATCCAATTCCTATGTCATATGCAGAGCTTTATCCTTCCTTGTTGGAAAGGAAATTGGTTTCTCCCAGGGATCCTCCTGCCATTCCTGCGAACCCACAATGGTGGTACAAACAAGACCAGCATTGTGTCTACCATTCCGGTGCTCCGGGCCACAATGTGGAAAATTGCTTCCCACTGAAGACTAAGGTGCAAGACCTTATGAGAAGTGGAATTCTGAGTTTTGAGGACTCAAGTCCGAACGTCACCAAGAACCCATTGCCTGCGCATGGGAAATCTGTCAATATGATTCAGGAATGCCTTGGGAAGTACAAAGTCAGATATGTCAGCCATATCAGGCAGTCGTTGGTTGATTTACATAAGATGCTGTGTCAGTACAGCTATTTGGAGCATAACCACGACAAGTGCCGCGTCTGTTCGGTTAATCGCTTGGGTTGCGACCAGGTCCGCAGAGAACTTCAGAAGTTGTTGAATGAAGATACCATTGAGATTCTGCAGAATCGCAATGTTGATATAGTTGAGCCTGAGGTGAATGTCATTTCGCCAGTGTTCAAGCTGCCTGAGCCCGTTGTTATTCGTTACAATAGCAACAAGCCAAAGGCTTCCCCTTCTTTGATTATTAAGCCTGCCGGCCCTGTGCCCTATTCATCTGATAAAGCTGTGCCATTCCGGTATAACCCCGTTGCTGTCCAAGATGGGGTAGAAGTGCCTTTGCCTTCAACTTCTGTAACCACTATTGCTGATGTCAGTGGGTTGACCCGAAGTGGTCGCGTATTTTCTGCGCCTGCTGAGGCTGTTGTTTCTGAATCTGTTGAACGCCCCGTGGGGACCGCTGTGAATGTTCAGAACCCGGCACTTGATGTTGCCAAACCCTCCTCATCCGTACAAAAGACTCCTGTTTCTTCAGTTGGCCCAAGTGGCATTGTTGATGAAGAATCTGATGAGATGCTGAGGCTCATCAGAAAGAGTGAGTACAATATTGTAGACCAGCTTCTACACACGCCCTCCAAGATTTCTATTCTTTCTCTGCTGTTGAATTCAGAACCTCATAGGGAGTCTCTGCAGAAAGTCTTGGATCTGGCGTATGTTGATCACGACGTCACCCTTGAGCAGTTTGATAGTATTGTTGCAAACATTACCGCTTGCAACACTTTGAGCTTTTGTGACGCTGGTCTCCCTGAGGAGGGAGAGACCACAACATGGCTTTACATATCTCTATGAATTACAAATCTGATGCAATGTCCAATGTGCTGGTGGACACTGGATCATCTCTTAATGTATTGCCAAAGACCACACTCTCTCGATTGTCGTATCAAGGTCCTCCTATGAGGCAAAGTGGGGTCGTTGTGAAAGCCTTTGATGGGTCGCGCAAAACCGTGATTGGGGAAGTTGATCTCCCAATCAAGATTGGACCAAGTGATTTCCAAGTTACTTTTCAAGTAATGGATATCCACCCATCTTATAGCTGTCTCTTAGGCAGACCATGGATTCACGAGGCTGGCGCCGTGACATCCACCCTACACCAGAAGCTGAAATTTGTCAAAAACAAGAAATTGGTTGTAGTAGGGGGAGAAAAGGCTCTCCTGGTTAGCCATCTGTCTTCTTTCTCGTACATTAACGCTGAGGATGAAGTTGGCACTCAGTTCCAAGCTTTATCTATTGATGAACCAATTGAGAAGAAGTCTCCTTCATTCACTTCCTACAAAGATGCGAAGCTGGCCATCGAATGTGGTGCAGTTGCTGGATTAGGGAAAGTGCTTGAACTTGAAGACAATAGATCCCGGGCTGGCATTGGCTATGGTTCTGGGGCATGTAATGAGCAAGGTTTGTTCACAAGTGGAGGATTCATCCATGCCGATCAACCTGAAGAAGAGGAAGTTGCTGCTATCACTGAAGAAGATGCAGAAGACTTGAACAATTTTGTTATTCCTGGTGGTGTCTGCCACAATTGGGTCGCTGTAGACGTTCCTACAGTCATCCATAGATCAGAGTAATAGTTCACTTTGTTTAAAACCCTTCTCCCATGCCAAAAGGAGAAGTGATGACATTGTTGGCAAAGCATATATACAATGATGTTTTCATTCAATTAATGCATTGTTAAACATTTGTTTTTCCTTTGTTTTCACTTTTTGCTTTTTGCATGAAATCAGTGATCACAAAAAACCATAAAAATAAGAATAAAAGCAAACATCTTTTTCATCTGCATAATGATTTGCTTGTTTAAATTCTAAAGTTTTTTCCTTAACCAAAATCATTATGCAGGTTGATCCTAAAACCCATTGAACATAAGGATCAAACGCCATCTCCTAATTTTGAATTCCCTGTATTTGAGGCAGAAGAAGATGACGTTGAAGAGATTCCTGATGAGATTACCCGTCTCCTTGAGCACGAAGAGAAGATCATTCAGCCGCATCTTGAAGACTTGGAAACAGTCAACTTGGGATCTGAGGATTGTGTTCGCCTGGTAAAGATTGGGGCACTTCTTGAAGGGTCTGTCAAGGAAGATTTGATCAGTTTGCTACGAGAATATTCAGATATCTTTGCTTGGTCGTATGAAGACATGCCGGGTTTAGATACAGATATTGTGCAACATTTCCTGCCTTTGAAGCCTGAGTGTGTACCTGTGAAGCAGAAGCTCAGAAGAACTCATCCAGATATGGCAGTGAAGATCAAAGAGGAAGTTCAGAAGCAAATTGATGCGGGGTTTCTGGTGACTTCGACATATCCTCAATGGGTGGCCAACATTGTGCCTGTTCCTAAGAAGGATGGAAAAGTCCGTATGTGCGTTGATTATAGAGATTTGAATAAGGCTAGTCCAAAAGATGATTTTCCTCTACCACACATTGACATGTTGGTAGACAATACAGCCAAATTCAAAGTCTTTTCCTTTATGGACGGATTTTCCGGATATAATCAAATTAAGATGGCACCAGAGGATATGGAGAAGACAACATTCATCACACCTTGGGGAACATTCTGTTATCGAGTGATGCCCTTCGGTTTGAAGAACGCCGGAGCCACGTATCAACGAGCTATGACTACCTTGTTTCATGATATGATGCACAAGGAGATAGAAGTCTATGTTGATGATATGATTGCTAAGTCCCGAACGGAAGTTGAGCATGTTGAGCATTTGTTGAAGCTTTTCCAGCGTTTGAGGAAGTTCAAACTTCGCCTGAATCCGAACAAATGTACATTTGGAGTCCGTTCCGGCAAGTTGTTGGGTTTTGTGGTAAGCGAAAGAGGTATTGAGGTTGATCCTGCAAAGGTCAAAGCAATACAAGAGATGCCCGCACCCAAAACTGAGAAGCAAGTCCGAGGTTTTCTTGGCCGCTTGAATTACATTTCCAGATTTATATCCCACATGACTGCCACATGTGCGCCGATATTCAAGCTCCTCCGGAAAGATCAGTCTCATGATTGGACCGAGGATTGCCAGAAAGCTTTCGACAGTATCAAAGATTATTTGTCTGAACCTCCGATTTTGTCTCCGCCTGTGGAAGGAAGAGCTCTGATCATGTACTTGACAGTTCTTGAAGATTCGATGGGTTGTGTACTCGGTCAACAAGATGAATCAGGGAAGAAGGAGTTTGCTATATACTACCTCAGTAAGAAGTTTACTGATTGTGAGTCTCGGTACTCTACGCTTGAGAAGACGTGCTGTGCTTTGGCTTGGGCTGCTAAGCGTTTGCGCCAGTACATGATAAATCATACAACTTGGTTGATATCCAGAATGGATCCAATTAAGTATATCTTCGAGAAACCTGCTTTAACTGGGAGGATTGCCCATTGGCAGATGTTATTGTCTGAGTATGATATTGAGTATCGAACTCAGAAAGCTATCAAAGGTAGTATCTTGGCTGACCATTTAGCGCACCAGCCAATTGAAGATCATCAGTCTGTTCAGTATGACTTCCCGGACGAGGAAATTCTGTATTTGAAGATGAAAGATTGCGATGAGCCTACACTTGATGAAGGTCCGGAACCTGGTTCCAGATGGACGATGGTGTTCGATGGCGCTGTTAATCAATATGGAAATGGAATTGGGGCAGTAATCATTACTCCTCAAGTTCACACATTCCGTTTACAGCAAGGCTAACTTTCAAATGCACGAACAACATGGCGGAGTACGAAGCCTGTATAATGGGACTTGAAGAATGCATTGACTTAAGAATCAAGTATCTTGATGTCTATGGTGATTCGGCCTTGGTTGTCAATCAGATCAAGGGTGAATGGGAGACGAATCAACCTGGTCTCATCCCATACAGAGATTATGCAAGGAGAATTTCAACTTTCTTCACAGAAGTTGAATTTTATCACATTCCTCGAGAGGATAATCGGATGGCAGATGCTCTTGCTACGCTTGCCTCCATGATTGTGGTCAGATGGTGGAATGATGTCCCTAACATTACTGTGATGCGCTTGGACAGACCAGCTCACATATTTGCAATCGAAGAAGTGAAAGATGACAAGCCTTGGTATTTTGATATCAAAAATTTCCTCCAGAACCAGGTCTACCCGCCTGGGGCATCTGTGAAAGATAGGAAAACTTTGAGAAGGTTGTCAGGCAGTTTCTACCTCAGTGGTGAAGTGTTGTATAAGAGAAATTTTGATATGGTTTTGCTCAGATGCGTGGATAGACACGAAGCAAACCTGTTAATGACTGAGGTCCATGAGGGTTCATTTGGTACTCATTCCAATGGACATGCCATGGCTAAGAAGATGTTGAGAGCAGGCTACTATTGGCTGACAATGGAGTCTGACTGTTGCAAGTATGTGAAGAAATGTCACGAGTGTCAAATTTATGCGGATAAGATTCATATTCCTCCGACACTCCTGAATGTGATTTCATCACCATGGCCTTTCTCTATGTGGGGAATCGACATGATCGGCATGATTGAGCCGAAAGCGTCCAACGGACATCGGTTTATTCTCGTAGCAATTGATTACTTCACCAAATGGGTTGAAGCCGCTTCGTACGCGAATGTAACCAGACAGGTGGTTGTGAAGTTTATCAAGAACCAGCTAATTTGCCGTTATGGTGTGCCAGAGAGGATCATTACTGATAATGGATCCAATCTGAATAACAAGATGATGGATGAGTTGTGCGCTGAATTCAAGATTGCACACCATAATTCCTCTCCTTACAGACCTAAGATGAATGGGGCTGTTGAAGCTGCTAATAAAAATATCAAGAGGATTATCCAGAAGATGACTGTCACGTACAAAGATTGGCATGAGATGCTGCCATTTGCTTTGCATGGATATCGTACGTCTGTACGCACTTCAACAGGGGCAACCCCTTTCTCTCTTGTTTATGGCATGGAAGCTGTTCTCCCAGTAGAGGTGGAGATCCCATCAATGAGAGTCTTGATGGAAGCCAAGTTGACTGATGCTGAATGGATTCAGAGTCGTTACGACCAACTGAATTTGATTGAAGAGAAGCATTTAACTGCCATGTGCCATGGTCAGTTATATCAGCAGAGAATGAAGAAAGCATTCGATAAGAAGGTCAAGCCTCGTGTGTTCCGAGAAGGTGACCTCGTGCTCAAGAAAGTTTTGTCTTTCGCGCCCGATTCCAGGGGCAAGTGGACTCCAAACTACGAGGGTCCATATGTTGTTAAGAGAGCCTTTTCAGGCGGAGCTTTGATGCTTACAACAATGGATGGGGAGGATTTCACTCGTCCTGTGAATTCAGATGCAGTCAAGAGATACTTTGCCTAGAAAAAAAAGTATATGCAAATGAAAAACAGAATAGCTCGCTAAGTTGAAAACCTGAAAGGGCGGCTTAGGCAAAAATGAGCGTCTCGGTGGAGAACCCTCAAGGGTAACCCGGGCAAAAATTAGAGACTTGAAAAAAAGAGAATATTTGCATCCCGCTAGATTGAGTACCTCACCCTGGGGCAATCTAGGCAAAAATTAGGGATTTGGCAAGTAACTGCATCCTGACAAGACTTTCTGGTTTATCAGTCGTCATTTCGTCAGAAGATTCTCGATTCGTCGTCAACCGAAGCTTCGGATACATCGAGATTCAAATTGGTAGAGAAAGGATCATTATGTTCAATGTAGCCCTCCTCCAATATATATCACTGATTTCAAATTTGTACAGATCTATGGAGTCTTGCCATTTGCAGACTACCATTCCATCAAATAAATTTGAGCTTTTTACCCAATTATTTACCCTCTTATTTGTTTCAATTCAACAAATGTTTTGCATGTTTTAAATTGATAAAATATCATTGTTTTAAACAAATCAAAATTTCAAAATTTTTGTTTTAAACAAAGTGAACATTCACAAGATTGAAAGGATACTCAAGAATATCTCAGCGCTCTCCCGAGGGTGGCATGATTTCCAACAGGTAAGACATTGGTTCATATTCCTGGTTTGGTTGTATCTTCTTTCTTCAGATCTTTGTTGAGGTTGTTCCTCGAACAGAGTTGTTGTTGGGATTGTTCCCCAGTACAGTCGCAAGCAGGGTGTTGTTGAAGATTTCGTTTTCTCCAGCAGCAGTTTTCCCAGCATGGGTGTTTTCTTGTGAAGTTTCGGCGGTTGATGGTTTGTCATCTTGGTGCCCCGTCACTTTCTCCAGTGGGTCGTATGCCCCAGACTTTATTTGTCTCCTTAACACAGTCATGAGTACAGCCGTTATTGATATCCCCATCGGATTTGCGAGCAGAGTTGTTATCACTCTTCCCAGTGCAGTTGCCAGCGGAATTGTCTGTTTCCTCAGCACGATCGCTTTCTTTTTAAAAGACTCGGTAAGTCAGTGGTTTGATACCCGGTACTTTACCCTTTTCCCCGGCGAAGTCGTCTGCGGAATTGTTGCTATCTCCTCTTCAGAGTTTTTCTCTTCAGCAGAGCAGGATTTATTTTCCTACTCATTGGTTGATTTGGGTTGACATCCCAATATTTCAATCATCTTTTCCTCAGCGTAGTCTGCAGAATGCTTGTTGTGGCAGTTTTGCCTGCCGAATACTCCTTCAATCCCCAGTATGGTCGGATGATGGCTCTAGCATCCCGAGAACGGATTGATTTCCTGACTATTTGTGATCCTCAGTAGAGTGGCTTATATTGCAGAATCTACTTGTTGTAATCAGTTTGCTATGTATATTCTCCCCAAGTGGAGTGGTTCGTTGCATAATCTACTTGTTTGATCTGTCCTTCCTCAGTGGTTTGTTCCCCAAGAGAGTAGCCGACAGTTTTCCCCAGTAGAGTTGCTTATGCAGTTAGATTCTATTTGGATGATATCTTTCTCCCTCAGTGGGTTGTTCCCCAGCGGAGTTATGTGGAGTTCGCTTCTACAGCAGTTCGTGCTTATGCACTCTTTGTTTCTCAGTTGACACTGGGATCCCCTGCAGATATCTTGGGTTTTCTCTTGTTCTCCTACAGATTCGTCTTGGTGGCTGTTTTGCCCGTTGTGACTTTCTGTACCCTGATTGGGTCGTCTCCTGATATCTCCGACCCTCTGCTTCTTCAGCAGTACCCGCAGATCTTTGCCTTACAGCATGTAGATCTCCGCAGTTTGGTTCTCCAGCTGGTTTTTCCCCTGGAAGTATAATACCGGACGTCCGATTCCTGGACCTGTTTGTGTTAGAATTGTCTGTTTTGTCAGCATTCATCAAACATAAATCACGCATATTCATGCATATTCATAAAACATTCAGATATTCATGTTGCATTTCTTGCCATGTATCCTTTGTTTGTTGTCTCCTGCTAGGGTGATATAGATCTCTTTATAGATCTCCCCAAGCCGATGTCGGGTGTTAAAAATCTCTCCATATAGAGTCAACCCCATAAGCAGAAAGTGTCGGTCTTTCCTTCTGCAGTTCCCCACTGAGATATATCCTCGTGGATGACGGTTTCTTCCGTTTCCTCCCAACACATATATTGGGATGGAGGTTCCTATTTGAGTTATATCTGAAGGAGAATTGCGACCCAAAGCGTAGCGGAAATTAAAATTTCTCCTTTAGAGATCCTTACGAATGGTCATGATCAGTGATAGAATATTTACCTCTTGTGACGGTTGAAACCTTTGGTGCAGATCTCTTGTAACGATCAAAACCCTTTGATGCAGATCCACGAAGCGATCACGAACGTTGAACGATGACAACGTCTCTACTCAGTCCACACGAACGGTTTCCTTCAATCTCAGTGCTAGCTGGTACGAGTGAAGGCTTTGAGTGAGAGAGAGAGAGAGAGAAAACGAAATAATGCAACCGCCAATTTTTGCTTCTGCACAAGGGTTCTATTTATAGAACCACTTGTGTGGGCTTCAAGCTAAAAGCCCACTTAAGTGTATTTTGGCCCATATCTTATAATATGCCCAAAATCACTTAAGCTCATGGTACCTTACCATATTTCGTATTCTACTCAAGTACACCGTACCTTACGATGTTCTATAACTCACTTAAGGGCACCGTACCTTACGGTATTCCTTAGTTACCCTATCTCTCATCAATCCGTCCTTTGTGTGTGACCCTGTAGGTTTTCGCGGCGTTGGCAATTATATTAAATCATGTATTTAACATAATAAACAGTGAGCGGTATCTAGCAACACATCACTGCTACCCAAGACACGAAAATGTCATGTGATCTGACAATTCCTTATGTGATAATACTTATGTGTATAATTACCCTTTTTCCCTTATGTCTATATTGAACACAAGGCATAGACCGTGTCATCCTTGTCTAGTTCAATATTGGGCCCATAGACATTTATCCTGTTATGCAGGATGGGCAAATTCCATCTAGGTCACTCATGTCCCTCAGCATGCTTCGTGGAGTACCCATCAACTGTCTTTATGGTTATCCAGTTACGGACAACGTTGGATCAGCAATAAAGCACTCGACTCTACACCTAGGATCCATAGTGGTTTCAGGTCGAAGAGTGGAATACACTATTATCACCATGAGAATAACTTATGACACTTTGCATAACGTTCTATATAGTATTCTCATAGCGGGTCAATCCGGTATAAATATTACTCCTAATATTCATACCTATGTTTAAGACTTAATAACTCTTTATCCATGATCCATGAGATGTGATCATCAGTCTACAAACATAATAGTCTTAATGCTTTAATGTTATCCCACTTCACACTAAAGCTCGACTACGGATACTTTAGGAATAATGTCCTTATGTTTAATGTGTTCTCATGATTAAGTCACACTTAATACATTAAACGGACTATCTATTCCAGGGACTTTATTAATCAACCATAATAAAGAGAATGCCTTTTATTATTCGATACAAGTAACAAAATGTATTGGCCTCTAGGGCTTACACCAACAATATCCTCATTAGGACGTGTCTTGATTCAGTCTGTCTTTTCGGATTATTCCCGAATTGGCTACTTGTCAAAAGTCTTGTGCTTCCCAGTGGGTTGTTCCCCAGCGGAGTATTTTTGGGCCTCTACCCTCATACCGGTAGTTATAAGTCCTACTTTTCTCCTGGCTTTCTTGGTAGAATTTGTGGTTATACACCTTTTATTCTCCAGCCAGAGTTGTTGGTTTTCTACCCTCATACCGGTAGTTGTAAATCCTATTTTCATGCTCTTCAGCAGTTTGCGGTTTGTTATAAACCCTATCTTGGTTTCCCGTGCGGATTTGTGATTTGTTCTATCCCCACGCAGAGTTGTTGGTCTTCTACCCCGTATTCGGTAGATGTAAACCCTAATTTTGTGGCCACCTCCACCCTTTTGGCCCTCTGCCTACAAACCAGCAGTCGTAAGTCCTATCTTTGCGGTTTTTTCTACTTACAAACCGGTAGTCATAAACCCTGTTTTCTCCACTTGCAGAGTTAATTTTGTTGTTTATCCTAACCGATGACAACTTCCCTTGTGGTTATCTTCATCTAGTTCTTGATGTTGATTTTTCCTTTGCTTGGATAAGTTGCTCAGATCAGCACTTATATCCCCAGCAAGTCTTTTGTGGATAATTGCCGTATGCTAGCAATTTTATCCCCAGTGGGTCCTTTCACCTTGTGTCAGTGATTGTGTTCCCCGGATCATTGATTCTCACCAGTGAATCCTCAGCAGATCGCCTTTCATTTACCCTTTTGTTGGTAATGTCTGTTGTTCCTTTGATTGGTCATCATTATATACCTAGTTTGGTATCCCGATGCCCTTCTTTTCGGTTGATTTATCCTTTATTAACCCAGTAACCGGTTGTGGATAATCTTCCATGCGAGTATATTATTCACGGTCTGCCGGTAATGAATAGTATATCTCATGCACTCTTCAGTCGAAGCCTTTTGTGTTTTCTTTGTTGAGTAAGATTCGTTATTTCCCTTTGTGGAATCGAATATTTCATTGTTGTTGGATAATTGCCGGATGCTTGCAATTTATCCCCTTGAGTTGTCTTTCGTTTACCCGGATGATTGGTATCGATTGTCTCTCTCTGTTTTGGATAGTCACCTATTATATACTTCGGTATCTCTGGTGTCTTTTCCTTTCGAGTATATTATTCACGGTCTGCCGGTAATGAATAATATATCTCATGCGCTCTTTAGTTGGAATCCTTTGTTGATTTTCCCCAGCTGAGCAAGATTCGTATTCTTTGTAGAATCGAATATCCATCCTTTAACCAGTTTGTGTTTTGGATGATGAGTGTTTTGGCATATATACCAATTCACGTTTTCGGTAGATCACCTATTATATACCCAGTAACCGGTATCTCTGGTGTTTCTTACCATGCGAGTTTATTATCTACGTTCTGACGGTAATAGATAATATATCTCATGCGAGTTTCTTATCCACGGTCTGCCGGTAATGGATATTATATCTCATGCACTCTTTGGGTTTGTGTCCCCAGTTGAGTAAGATTCGTTTTCCCGTTGTGGATTCGAATGTCCATCCTGTAAGTCGATTTGCTTTTTTCAAGCCCTCCTTTCGGATGATGAGTGTTTTGGCATATATACCAATTCACGTCTTTGGTTAGTCACCTATTATATACTTCGGTATCTCTGATGTCTCTTCCTTTCGAGTATATTATTCACGGTCTGCCGGTAATGAATAATATGTCTCATGCACTCTTGGATTAATCCTTTGATTGTTTACTCCGCAGAGTAAGATTCATATTCCTTGTGGAATTGAATATCCATCCTATAAACAAGTCTGCTGTTCTAGCTTTCTTCAGGATGATGAGTGTATTGGCATATATACCAATTCACGTTTTGGTCGATCACCTATTATATACCTTGGTATCCCTGGTGTTCCTTCCTTTCTGCTCCCTATTATGACCTTGGTCCCTTGTGGAGTCAGATTTTCCTGAGTTCTGTGCCTTTTTCAGGTCTTTCTCAGATGTTTGGTTGATTGATATCTCTCGCCCTTACACCGGTATTCATTCTTCCTGAGTTTGTTACCCTTATACCGGTAACATCTGTCATACCCCAAAAATTACCCATCATTTTTCCTAAAAAAAAAAAAAAAAAAAAAAAAGAAAAAAAATTTAATTAATTAATTAATTAATTAATTAATTAATTAATTAATTAAATAATTAAAATAAATATATAAATAAAATATAACAAATTATTTCGGACTTGGGTCTCCCTCATTCCAAGCCCATTACCCACGAAATTAGTCTATAAATACTGAAGTTTCAGTAGAGGAAAAAAGACTTGGAGTTTACACTGGGAGATTCACTGGAGAAAGAAGGAAGAGAAGCAAAACACTCCGAGGTTTCCTTGGAACAAAACCTTGAGGAAAAAGAAAGAGAGAGAACAGAGAAGGACGGATAGAAACTTTGGCATAAGAGCCCTGCCTACCCGGAGAATTCAGAGTAAAGAAACCCTGAAGGCAGCCCATCTGCACCGAAGCCATCGCCGTCCAATTCCCGCTGCCTAACTTATTCCGATACTACAAGTGGTCAATCCCTTCAACCTTGAATTGGCAAACAGGTTTGCGTATCTCTATTGTTTATACTTTCAATTGGCCATATCTACATATATAATGCATCATGATTAAATGTTGATATATAATTTGCTTTCGTATGGGAATTTAAATATGCCTGAATACCCTGAATGTTTGACCATGTTATTCCTGTGATAAAATGTCATAAAATTCAAAGTTCCTAACATGGGGCTGTTTTCAAATTCAAAATCCGTGGCCTTCGCTAGGCGAGGCAGAGGCGAACGAGACAGTACCTGATTCTTCTAGTCTGTTTTTTTTATGTTTTTATCATAGCCATGCATTATTCATCCTATCCTATTTATTGTTGTGATATTTCTCCGGTGTAATCTTCGATTGCACCCTGATTTGGTGTTCTGACATGTTTCTTTTTTTTGAGTTTCGTAAAGGTTCACATATCCCAGGAAAAGGTTATTGGCTAGGTATTCCACTTTATTTGTGGGATACCCTTGTGGAGTTTCACCCTAAATTAATTTTTTAATGTATTAATTTCTAATGTATTATTTTTTTAATATATTATTTTTAATAATTTTAATGTGGAGTTTCATCCTAATTATATAATTAATTGTAAAACTTTGCCTTTGAATAAGTGATCTTGGACCTCTCTTTGTTGCCTTACGATTACGATATTACAGTCATGTCCCGCGAACGTGGGGATACCCTTAGCAAAGACCCTTCGGTTAAATCATCATAAAATAAATTATAGTCCCTCGGATGTTGCCTTCGAATATACAACTTTGTCCCTCGATGACCCTCCGATGTTGCCTACGGTTAAATGATGATAGTCCCTTCGAATGCTAAGGTATCCTCATAACTGTTGCCTTCAATGACCAATCGATGACCCTACGATGACCCTTTTACATCCAAAGGATAAAACTACTTATTTCTCAATAATAAGGACAGTTTTACCCTCATAAGGATAGGAAATGCCCGTAAAGACCTTGGGTCGGTATAACTCTTAATTGCTGGCTCACAACTTAAAACATTTTTTTTTGCACCTCACACCTTTCAAAATGCCTTTAGAAAATCACCACTTGGTATACATTCATACTAGAATCATTACCGAGTTATATTTTTCTAAACAATTTTCAAAACTAAAACGGGATAACCACTTTGTATACATTCATACAAGAATCATTACAAAGTTAAATTCTCTTTTCAAAATAATTTTCCAAACAATTCACAAACACTTTTTCAGACAAAAATAATATAAGTGATCGAGCAATTAAGAGCCCATGGATAACCATGGATACAAAGGGTGCTAACACCTTCCCTTTGTATAATGTACCTCCCGAACCCAAAATCTAAATTAAGGTCTTTCCTGTTCTTTTCCACCTTTCCTTATTGGATAAAAGAAAAGTCGGTGGCGACTCTTGCTAACCGCGACATTGCGATAAAAAACACAAAAAGTCCAGTTCACCGTATGACAGAACTGGCGACTCTGCTGGGGAGTCGGAATATTTAAAAAGAGAGGTTACCTTAAAAACAAGATCACTTATTCAATTTGTCTGATTTATTTTTAAGGGATTGCTTGGGTATGTTATGCTTGAGTGAAAGATCCTACACCCGGATCTAGTGTACCTTAGGTAAGTAGCAAGAGATCATCGCGACTGTCCGGCGTATACTGGAATGGTCAAAATGATGGCTACGGTTAATGTGGCACTTTGGATGTCCTGATGTTCCTCATGTTAGTTGAGGAAATATTTGGCATTCGCGTGGTGTCATAAAAGCATTAACCAGACCTTTAGAACCCTAATTGACTCATCCTGGCCATTAGAAAGTAGTGAGATAACTGGCTTCGGTTCCGACTGGAGTTGGTTGAGACTCGATACTACACTCTTTGAGATTGGACTTTAGGGAAGCTTCGGTCAACCACTTGGTGTTGCACTGAAGTGGACTTAAGGAAAGGTCAATGATTTGAGATCCTTCTAGAACCCGGTTACTATTCTAAGACAGGTTGAACCAACCAAACTTCAGTGGGGAGGGTATTTACCTATGGAACTCACGCAAGCCTTAAAACCTAGGAATGATTGTTGTGTGACTTGCTTGTGCTTGTTATTTATCTAACAACATGACATCATAACAACATAACATCATAACATCATGGCATTGTACTAACCATTTCAAGGATTTAGGGATTTAACTCTGCTAAAAAAAAACAGAAAAAAACAAAAACAAAAGAGAAAAGAAAAAAAAAGAAAAGCTCTTTTTGTTAGTTTATGCAAAGTTAAATCCCGAAAGTCCTTGAAAACATTTCATACATTGCATTGCATCGCATAACAGGTATTCTAAAGGATCAGTGTTCTCACGATTTTCCTATCAAACAGATTCCAGCAGATTCAAACAGATTGAACAATGGCTCTCGAACAAACTATCAAAGATCTCCAGGCCCAGAATGCTCAATTCCAGGAAATGATGCTGAGCTTATCTAAGGGGCAGGAAGAACTGAAAGCTCTTTTGATGGAGAAGAAGAAGGACCAGAAACCTGTGGGTTACATCAACCCGGGGAGAAGGCTTAAGGGACAGGTTACAGGAGTCAAGATTAGAATTCCGAAGGATTCAGAAGAAGAGACCGAGAATGATTCGGAAGATGAGAATCCTAATCTCGTCAATTCTGAGGACGACGACGAAGATTATGAACATGAACAGTACTCTCCGAAGGATGATAAGTACAAGTTGCTGGAAGAACGTATGCTAGCTATGGAGGGGCAGAAAGTGCCCGGTCTGGATTTCGAAAACGTGGGTCTGGTCTCTGATGTGGTCATTCCCCGCAAATTCAAGGTTCCCATTTTCACTAAGTATGATGGTGCCTCTTGTCCTCAGATGCATCTAAGGGCTTATGTGAGAAAGATTCAGCCGCACACTACTGATAAGAAACTGTGGATCCATTTCTTCCAAGAGAGTCTGTCTGGCACACAGTTAGAGTGGTATTATCAGCTTGAGAGCTCTAACATCCGCACATGGACTGATTTAGCAACAACTTTCTACAAGCACTACCAGTATAATTCTGAGTTAGCGCCTACTCGGCTACAGCTACAAAATATGACTATGGGCTCTAAAGAAAGTTTCAAAGAATATGCTCAAAAGTGGAGAGATTTGGCTGGCAGAGTCAAACCCCCTATGACTGATCGAGAGTTAGTGGACATGTTCATGGGTACACTGACTGGCCCATTCTACAGCCATCTACTGGGAAGTTCCTCGTCAGGTTTCACTGAACTTATCTTGACAGGTGAACGGGTTGAAAGCGGCATTCGAAGTGGAAAGATACAGGCAGCTACTTCTGCAAGCACCAAAAAGTCCTATCAGGGAAAGAATGAATCAAATGCTGTGTACAGTGAGAGGAAGCATAACAAGAAGAATCGTGACCATACTGTTGGGGCAGTTACAATTGCCGCACCGCCATCTCAGAACTTCCAACACAGACAAGACAGGTCGAGAAGACAATTTACCAAGATCAATATGACTTTAACCCAAGCACTGCAGAGTATGTTAAAGGCCAATTTGATTACCCTCAGAGGCCCTCCTGCAAATCCCAACACTACTTCTCCTCGTTATAATCCCAACGCCAGGTGTGCCTATCACTCCGATAGCCCCGGGCATGATACGAATGATTGCTGGTTGTTGAAGAACAAGATTCAGGATATGATCGACGCTGGAGAAATTGAATTTGATCCTCCGGCGACCCCCAATGTCATCACAACACCTATGCCTAATCATGACCAGAATGTTAATGTTGTGGACGACAATTCTCACGTTACTGACGTTGCTGATTTAGCATCTCCTCTCCTGATCGTTAAGAAGAATTTATTGCAAGCTGGTTTATTTCCAGGTTGTGCTGAAGATTGCGATCTCTGTGTACTCCGACCCAATGATTGTTTGAAGTTGAAGAACGGCATTCAACGGCTGATGGATGATCGTACAATTCTATTTGAAAGGGTTCCTAAGGTGGACAACTCTATTGAAGAGGTATCTGTGATTGCTAGGTCCAAAGCTCCAGTGAAGATTACCGCTACTAGAGTGCCTGTGAAGATTACCGCTGAGCCCAAAGTGGCTCCCCTGATTATTACCGCACCTGGCCCCGTGCCATATTCCTCCAGCAAAGCTATTCCGTGGAACTATGGAGGCGACGTTTACATCCATGGCATAAAGCAAGTTGGTAGTTCTGCTAATCCTAATGATATTGTGGGGACTAGTAAAATTACTCGAAGTGGAAGGATCTTCTCTCCAGAAATCTCACCTCCCGCTCCCGAAATTCGAGGAAAAAGACCAGTCAATCCTCCTCAGTCAGAGACATCGGTCGAAGTTACTTCTGAAGATGTTGCCAAACAGGAAATGGAAGAGATGCTGAAAATCATCCGTAAGAGCGATTTTGATGTAGTGGAACAATTGGGGCATACTCCGTCTAAAATCTCAATGTTGTCCTTGTTGTTATCCTCTGAATCCCATGCCAATGCATTGATGAAATTCTTGAAGACCGCTCATGTGCCTCAAGAAACATCCGTCGATCAATTCGAACATTATGTTGCTAATTTGACTGTTGACAATGGCCTAGGCTTTTCCGATGCTGACCTGACGCCAGCAGGAAAGAATCACAATAAAGCTCTGCATATCTCCATCGAGTGTGAGGGGATCACCCTGGCTCACGTGTTGATCGACAACGGCTCTTCCTTGAATGTGCTCCCGAAAGCTGTACTCGATAAATTTGACTACAAAGGCATTGAACTGAAACCTAGTGATGTTGTGGTGCGTGCTTACGATGGTGCGAAGAGTGTTGTCTATGGTGAAGTGGTTCTCCCTATCAAGATAGGACCTCAAGTCTTCAACACTACCTTTCACGTGATGGACATTCGTCCCGCCTACTCCTGCTTGTTGGGGCGCCCTTGGATCCATGGGGCAGGTGCGGTAGCTTCGTCGCTTCATCAAAAGCTGAAGTATCCAATAGCAGGCATGGTTGTCACTGTATGTGGAGAAGAAGAGTATATTGTCAGTAGTGTGCAAGCCTTCAAATACGTCGAGATGGATGGTGAATTCTTTGAGACTCCTTCTCAGTCATTTGAAGTGGTTCCTCCACCCAGTCCTGTCCTTAAGCCAACTCCCCTTGTGCCCAAGGTTGTTCGTGCTCCCCCTGTCATGATCTCTCTGAAAGATGCTCAAGCCGCGGTTGAAAATGGTGATCGTGCTGGTTGGGGTCAACTGATCAATGTACCGTACAAGTCTGATAAAGCTGGCCTGGGGTTTAACTCTGGAAAGATAGTCAAAAATCAGATTAATGCTATGGAAGATGCTGATAGTGATTGCGACTTGGATAGCTGGATTTTCCCAACAATTGGTGACGGACTCAACAATTGGAAGACTGAAGACATTATCCCGATTTCCTTTAGTCAGGAGTAATTGTTATTGTTTATTCTAGAATTGCAAATTTTAATTTTCTTTTACAATCAAACTTCTTAAAGCATTGTGTCTATGCCCGAGGCACAATGGCTAATTTGTTAGGGGTTTTGTCATTTTCATAAGCATATTTATATTCAATAAATCAATGGACGTTTTGCATTCAAATATTGCGCTCTTTGTCTTTCCTATCATCTTTCAAACAAGCTATGTTTTCTTACACACACGCACGTAACGAATTGCAGATCCCTATCCACTCTGGATCCTGTTGATAATAGTTCTACTACTGTTCATTATGACTTTGAAAATCCGATCTACCGAGCCGAAGATGGAAGTGAGGAAGATTGTGAAGTACCTGAAGAACTTGCCAGACTGTTACTGCAAGAAGAAAGGACTATACAGCCGCATGAGGAGTCAGTTGAGACTGTAAATCTGGGTACCGAGATGGACAAGAAAGAAGTCAAAATAGGAGCAGGCTTGGAAAGCAGTGTCAAGGAAAGATTGATTCAGATGCTACATGACTATGTGGAGATTTTTGCTTGGTCTTACGAAGACATGCCAGGGCTGGATACCGATATAGTAGTGCATCGTTTGCCGATGAAGGAAGATTGTCGTCCTGTTAAGCAAAAGGTTCGTCGCATGCGTCCTGAAATGTCCGAGAAAATCAAGGCCGAAGTCATGAAACAATTCGATGCTGGTTTTCTGGCGGTTACTTCTTATCCTCAATGGGTTGCTAATGTGGTACCAGTGCCAAAGAAGGATGGTAAGGTGCGAATGTGTGTGGATTACAGAGATTTGAATAGAGCGAGTCCCAAGGATGATTTCCCACTGCCACACATTGATGTTCTGGTAGACAACACCGCTCAACACAAGGTATTCTCCTTCATGGATGGATTCTCGGGTTATAACCAGATCAAAATGGCACCTGAGGACATGGAGAAGACTACGTTTGTGACGCAATGGGGCACCTTCTGTTATAAAGTAATGCCATTCGGTTTAAAGAACGCAGGAGCAACATACCAGCGTGCTATGGTGGTTTTGTTCCATGACATGATCCATCACGAAATAGAAGTATATGTGGACGATATGATAGCCAGGTCTCATACTGAAGAAGAACATCTCGATCATTTATACAAACTGTTTGAGAGGCTGAAGAAATACAAGTTGAGATTGAACCCGAACAAATGCACCTTTGGAGTAAGATCTGGTAAACTCTTGGGCTTTATTGTCAGTGGTAAAGGTATTGAGGTCGACCCAGCCAAGGTGAGAGCTATTCAAGAGATGCCAGTTCCCCGTACGGATAAAGAAGTCAGAGGTTTCTTGGGACGTTTGAATTACATTGCCCGATTTATTTCCCATTTGACCGCTACTTGCAAACCCATCTTCAAGTTACTGAGAAAAAATCAAGAGATGATATGGAATGATGAATGTCAAGAAGCTTTCGACAAAATCAAGAAGTACCTCCAAGAACCTCCGATTCTGGTACCACCAGTTGAGGGAAGACCTCTAATCATGTATTTGACCGTTTTAGAAAACTCAATGGGGTGCGTGTTGGGAAACATGACGAGTCTGGTCGAAAAGAGCATGCCATATACTACCTTAGCAAAAAGTTTACCGACTGTGAAACAAGATACTCACTGCTCGAGAAAACTTGCTGTGCTTTGGCCTGGGCTGCTCGCCGACTAAGACAGTATATGTTGAATCACACCACTTTGTTGATTTCTAAGATGGATCCTATCAAATACATATTTGAGAAACCCGCCCTCTCCGGAAGAATAGCAAGATGGCAGATGATTTTAACAGAGTATGATATCCAGTATACCACCCAAAAAGCAATCAAAGGAAGCGTGCTAGCTGATCATTTGGCTCATCAGGCAGTGAATGATTATCAGTCTATGAATTTTGAGTTCCCAGATGAGGATGTCATGCTTGTTACTGATTATGAAGAACCTGGACCAGAGGAAGGACCTGAAGTGGGATCCCGATGGACTATGGTTTTTGATGGATCGTCTAACGCATTGGGCAACGGTATTGGCGTCGTGATCATTTCCCCCAAGGGTGGCCATACGCCTTTCACCGCTAGACTATGTTTTGAGTGTACCAACAATATGGCTGAGTATGAAGCATGTATTTTGGGACTCAGAGCTGCTATAGACCTGAGAATCAAGTTCTTGAAGGTATACGGAGACTCAGCCTTGGTAATCAGTCAGGTCAAAGGAGAATGGGACACTAAACATCCGAATCTCATCCCTTATCGAGAACGGGTGTTGACATTAATCCCATACTTTGAAGAGATCACATTCGAACATATTCCACGAGAGGAGAACCAGTTGGCAGACGCATTGGCTACCATGTCATCCATGTTCAGAGTCAGATGGGACAATGAAGCTCCCCGGATTACCATTGAACGACTAGACGAACCAGCATATTGTTATGAACTTAACGCTGATGAAGTAGAAGAGAAGCCTTGGTACCACGAGATAAAAAGATATTTAGAAGCTCAGGAATACCCTGAAGGGACATCCATCAATGACAGGAAATTTCTGAGGAAGTTCTCCGCTAAATTCTTTTTGAGTAATGGAATATTGTACAAACGTAACCATGATTCGACTTTGCTTCGCTGTGTGGATAGAAAGGAATCAGAGAAGATTATGGAAGACATGCACGACGGTATCTTTGGGACTCATTCTAGTGGACATACAATGGCCAAGAAGATTCTGAGGTCAGGGTATTATTGGTCTACCATGGAAACTGATTGCCACCATCACTCCAGAACTTGTCATAAGTGCCAGATCTATGCGGATAAAGTACATGTGCCTCCTGCTCCCTTAAACGTGTTGACAGCGCCTTGGCCCTTTGCAATGTGGGGCATTGATGTGATTGGCGAAATTAAACCTACCGCCTCTAATGGACATCGTTTCATCCTTGTTGCTATTGATTACTTCACAAAGTGGGTGGAGGCAGCCTCATTTGCTTCTGTTACTAAGAATGTGGTGGCACGATTCATCAAGAACAGCCTCATCTGCCGATACGGCGTCCCTGAGAGAATATCACTGACAATGGCACTAATTTGAACAACAAGATGATTACTGAACTCTGCACGCAGTTCAAAATAAAACACCATAACTCTTCTCCGTACCGGCCAAAGATGAACGGCGCTGTAGAAGCGGCTAATAAGAATATTAAGAAGATTATACAAAAGATGACGGTAACATACAAAGACTGGCATGAGATGTTACCATTTGCTCTTCATGGTTATCGTACTTCCGTGCGAACTTCGACAGGGGCAACTCCTTTCTCTTTAGTCTACGGAATGGAAGCCGTTTTACCAGTGGAAGTTCAGATTCCCTCTCTAAGGATCATGAAAGAGGCGGGCTTAGACGAGGACGAATGGATTCAGACTCGACTCGATCAGATAAATTTGATGGATGAGAAGAGACTTGCGGCTGTATGTCACGGGCAGATATATCAGAAGCGCATGACCAGGGCATTCAACAAAAAGGTCAAGAGACAAGTGTATCAAATTGGCGACTTGGTAATCAAACGCATCATCCTACCACAAACTGACCCCAGAGGCAAATGGACTCCCACATACGAAGGGCCATTTGTAGTTAAGAAGGTATTCTCAGGTGGAGCCATGATACTCGCTACAATGGATGGTGAAGACTTCCCACATCCCGTGAACGCGGACATAGTTAAAAAATACTACGCATAAAAGAGACCCGCTAGATCGACGTATCTAGGCAAAAGTAAGGGCATCCCGGCGAACCAAAAGGGTTCGGGCAAAAATTAGGGATATATAAAAAAAATGTACACCCGGCAAGTCGAAAACCTGAAAAGGTGGCTTAGGCAAAAAAGGGTATCCTGGTGGACTGAAAACCTGAAAAGGCGGTTCAGGCAAAAATTAGGGATTAAAGCGTATGACTATGTCCCGTTCTCAGTCAACTTTCATCCAAGTTCGAGGGACTGACCAAGCCAATCACTTCTATCCGACAGCAAGGGATGAGATGCTCGAAGACATAATGACAGTAGTAGGCTTAAAATCAATAGGACTTCTTCCACATAGCTTTCTCTTTGTTTTTGACAATTTCCTCTTACTAGGATTTCTGTCTCCTTGTACACAGATTGCCTGTTCATAGGCCTCCTTTCAAAATCAATGCGATTCATTTCAAAAAAAGATGCTTTTGTTTTACTTTTTCTGTTTTGTTTGCGTAAATGTCCATTGATTTAATTTGAATTAATATGTGCATTTGAATATGATAAATGTTTACCAAAATATATGCGTAGAATAGCAATAGCAATTACTACCCGACTTCAGGATCGAGGATAAGGTCTAACCATGCTTCCAATGAATCCGCTACCAATTCTCTTCCCCAGCAAGCCTATTTTTCCCAGAAGAAATTGGCAGTATTCCCCGGCACAGCCAGCTATTCCCCAACAGAGGTCGGCATCGCCAGACAGGCTGATCATCTCATCCATCTCCAGCCCGACTCTGTTGAATATTTCCACCATCAGACAGAATCAAGAACCCCCTGCCGAGAAAGGGTCATCGTTACAAATATCTCCAATCAGTAGATGGGGATTTATTTTCCCCAGTAGAGTCCCCAAGCAGAACTTCTCATACGCATAACTCATTCATTACATCCTTTCACAGCATACGCATGCATACAACATTCACATTTATTTTAGCATAACACGAAACATCTCATGCATCATGACATAGCATGAAGCTAACTTTTTCTTTGCAGGTTAATTATCCTCCTGATATAGTCAAAGTAGAAGGTTCATTCAGACAGACACCTTTATCAATCACATTCAAGATTCAGATACATATTTCAAATACAGTTCATGGGAACATTCATTCTGACAACACTTCGATATCCTCCTAACGATGGCATCTTTAAGCCCATCCCAGACATTTATTGCAAGTACAACATATACAGGTTATCAGATACAGCCTAACGTACGGTTCATTCTGATTCAGCCCAACATATGACTTCTTCAGCAACTCCAATGCGGTCTAACGTACGACCCATTTGGACCTTCAAATCCTCAGATGCTGCCTAGCGTACGGTGCATTCAGGGATGTAGTCTAGCGTACGACTACTTTCTTCTTCGGATACAGCCTAACGTATGGCTCATTCTGCAACTCAGATACGATCTAGCGTACGATCCATTCTGAACTCTAGCAACTCCAACGCGGTCTAACGTACGACCCGTTTGGATCTTACAACCCTCAGATGCTACCTAACGTACGGTACATTTCTGAAGTGTAGTCTGGCGTACGACTACCGCTTTCATCATCAGATGCGGCCTAACAGACGACTCATTCTGCGACGGTCTAACGTACGACCCGTTCGGATGTCCATCCCCTCAGATGCTACCTAACATACGGTACATTTCTGAAGTGTAGTCTAACGTACGACTACCCCTTTCGTCATCAGATTCAGCCTAACGTACGGCTCATTCTGCAACTCAGATACGATCTAGCGTATGGTCCATTCTGACCCTTTATCCCCAACAGCATATGACACACTCCGACTCCCCAGCGAAGTCGGCAGCCTAATGGATGACTCATTATTCGGTCTAATGTACGACCCAGTGTGGCACCCATGTCTTCAAATTGGCCTAATGTACGGCTCGATCTGAAGCTTTCGTCATCAAACCTCCCGGATGGCATCTTTAAGCCCATCTCCATCAAGACCAACTGTCGATTCTCAAGTGCAAATTTTTGGGGCATTCTAGTGTTCAATAATCTTCCACCTCCAGACCACGAATGGCATATACGCCATCCTAACTCTCTCGGTTCAAGAATATTGAACAGGGGCAGCTGTCATACCCAAAAAATTACCCATCATTTTTCCTAAAAAAAAAAAAAAAAAAAAAAAAAAAAAAAACGAAAAAAAAAAAAAAAAAAAAAAAAAAAAAAAAAGAAAAAAAATTTAATTAATTAATTAATTAATTAATTAATTAATTAATTAATTAAATAATTAAAATAAATATATAAATAAAATATAACAAATTATTTCGGACTTGGGTCTCCCTCATTCCAAGCCCATTACCCACGAAATTAGTCTATAAATACTGAAGTTTCAGTAGAGGAAAAAAGACTTAGAGTTTACACTGGGAGATTCACTGGAGAAAGAAGGAAGAGAAGCAAAACACTCTGAGGTTTCCTTGGAACAAAACCTTGAGGAAAAAGAAAGAGAGAGAACAGAGAAGGACGGATAGAAACTTTGGCATAGGAACCCTGCCTACCCGGAGAATTCAGAGTAAAGAAACCCTGAAGGCAGCCCATCTGCACCGAAGCCATCGCCGTCCAATTCCCGCTGCCTAACTTAATCCGATACTACAAGTGGTCAATCCCTTCAACCTTGAATTGGCAAACAGGTTTGCGTATCTCTATTGTTTATACTTTCAATTGGCCATATCTACATATATAATGCATCATGATTAAATGTTGATATATAATTTGCTTTCGTATGGGAATTTAAATATGCCTGAATACCCTGAATGTTTGACCATGTTATTCCTGTGATAAAATGCCATAAAATTCAAAGTTCCTAACATGGGGCTGTTTTCAAATTCAAAATTCGTGGCCTTCGCTAGGCGAGGCAGAGGCGAACGAGACAGTACCTGATTCTTCTAGTCTGTTTTTTTTATGTTTTTATCATAGCCATGCATTATTCATCCTATCCTATTTATTGTTGTGATATTTCTCCGGTGTAATCTTCGATTGCACCCTGATTTGGTGTTCTGACATGTTTCTTTTTTTTGAGTTTCGTAAAGGTTCACATATCCCAGGAAAAGGTTATTGGCTAGGTATTCCACTTTATTTGTGGGATACCCTTGTGGAGTTTCACCCTAAATTAATTTTTTAATGTATTAATTCCTAATGTATTATTTTTTTAATATATTATTTTTAATAATTTTAATGTGGAGTTTCATCCTAATTATATAATTAATTGTAAAACTTTGCCTTTGAATAAGTGATCTTGGACCTCTCTTTGTTGCCTTACGATTACGATATTACGGTCATGTCCCGCGAACGTGGGGATACCCTTAGCAAAGACCCTTCGGTTAAATCATCATAAAATAAATTATAGTCCCTCGGATGTTGCCTTCGAATATACAACTGTGTCCCTCGATGACCCTCCGATGTTGCCTACGGTTAAATGATGATAGTCCCTTCGAATGCTAAGGTATCCTCATAACTGTTGCCTTCAATGACCAATCGATGACCCTACGATGACCCTTTTACATCCAAAGGATAAAACTACTTATTTCTCAATAATAAGGACAGTTTTACCCTCATAAGGATAGGAAATGCCCGTAAAGACCTTGGGTCGGTATAACTCTTAATTGCTGACTCACAACTTAAAACATTTTTTTTTTGCACCTCACACCTTTCAAAATGCCTTTAGAAAATCACCACTTGGTATACATTCATACTAGAATCATTACCGAGTTATATTTTTCTAAACAATTTTCAAAACTAAAACGGGATAACCACTTTGTATACATTCATACAAGAATCATTACAAAGTTAAATTCTCTTTTCAAAACAATTTTCCAAACAATTCACAAACACTTTTTCAGACAAAAATAATATAAGTGATCGAGCAATTAAGAGCCCATGGATAACCATGGATACAAAGGGTGCTAACACCTTCCCTTTGTATAATGTACCTCCCGAACCCAAAATCTAAATTAAGGTCTTTCCTGTTCTTTTCCACCTTTCCTTATTGGATAAAAGAAAAGTCGGTGGCGACTCTTGCTAACCGCGACATTGCGATAAAAAACACAAAAAGTCCAGTTCACCGTATGACAACATCTCATTTCTTTGGTGCTTCCTCAGTGAAGTTTTCTTGTTGCTTCTCCCCAGGAGTCAGCTTGTGTCTCTCCAATGGATTTATTTTCCTTTGGAATTTTCTTTTCCCCAGTGTGAGCCCTTCACTCCCTTGGGAGGTCTCCAGTCTGTTTTCTGTTATTCCCTAATCAGAGTCGTGTCTTGTTCGCGCTGTATCAGTTTTGTCTATCCCCAACAAGAGTCTTGTTAGAGTCTCTGTTCCTGGCGAGTGTATTACTCCGATGGATCGTCTTTTCTTCTGTGTGAATCATATTCCCCACAGAATTTGTGTCTTTTGCATGCATACAGCTGCATCATGAGGTCTCTTAGGGACCAAAATTTGTCTCATTACTGTTATTTAAGCCCATTCTACCGCGTCGAGATGAAGATTTCTAAACTTCACTTCTCCGGCTAGAATGACCTTAAATAGGGGCATCTGTAAGACCCCAATTTTGGCCCTAAGATCCCTCATGGCCCGTATCATATCATATCATATCATGGCCTCAAGGATCATTGCATGCCCTAGCTTCCCTCCTAGTGGGTAGGTTGCCTTGTGAGTGTGGTTCTTGATCACCAAGCATGTCTTGAATTTGTATATCCTTGCTTTTCATATGTTTACTAACCAAAAAGTACAAAAATATTGTCCTCTAACCATGTTACTTGCAGCTGAAGCAAATTAGGTCAAAATCAGTCAAAGTCAGTCATTGCAGTGGATGGTGGCCATTCTTGCAGAATTTGGGCACCATGATCAATAATCAAGAGTTCATATAACTTGGGACATCATTTGGAATCAAGATCTCAAGGAATTAGGGTTTGGAATTCATCAGAAGGTGCTTCAGTCAAGCAAAACCCTAGAAAGTCAACTGTTGGTCAACTGTGGATTTAATAAGTGATTTGAGGATGGGATTTGGTCTGAGAGGTCTCATTCATGTCTATATAAGCTTCATATATCATGTCAAGCATCCACAGTGAAGAAAATAAAGTCAGACAAGAAATTTCCAGAAATAGAAAGTTGACCTGTAATTGGAATTTGCCAAAAATGGAAACTTCTTGATCCTAAACTTACATCATGATACAAGCTTCAAATGAATTTTTGCCCAACATGAAAGTTGTAGATCTTGTTCTCCCATTTCCAAAAAGTCCAAGAACACTCAATTCCCATGTATGGTTGGCAAGATATGATCAATTCATTTTCAAAAATTTGTGAACTTCAAAAGGCCATATCTCTCAAACCATTTGGCCAAATTGGGTGGGGTTTTTTCCTACAAGTCATATTTGATCCCCTCTTTCCAAAAATGTCATCATCATTCATCAAAACATCACCAATCAAAATGGCCTTTTTGGACTTGCATTAATTAATTTCAAGTGTGGTGCAAAAATGGACTTTTGAAATAATCAATTCTAACACATTTTGCCAATTGAGATAGTTCAAAAATGTTGTTTTGGATTTGTTTAGGCCCAAATTTCGCAGCCAGCTCATGCACATGCACCATTTGAGTGAGAAACCACCAATTAGCAAAAACTTGTCATTAGCAAAATTCTGTTTTCATTTACCACTAACCATGCTTAGCCAATACAAAACAGAAGTATATAAGCACATTTTCTGCCAATTCAAACCCTAGCAGCCAGTATTCCATAACAGAAAAACTCACTTTCTCTCATTTCACCATTGGATTCATTTTGCATTTTCGACCAAAGAACTCAAAGAGCAAGGTTCTTGTTTGTTTGCTTCATCATCCAACATCTTTTTGGAGGCCATTTGGAGCTTTGTTCCCGACTGTAAGCTCATTTCCCGTTCTGTTTTCTCCAAGCTCCATTAATGGAAATGTTCGATTTGAGCAAGAAGGAAGGCAACTGAGCTAAACTTCTTCAAGTATCCATCATTATAAGCTTGGTTGGACATCTGTTTGAGCTTATATCACCAAAACAACAACTGTTTCACAAATTTCTTCAAAAGCAAGTAAGATTTCGATTCCTTCTTTTTTCAAAATCATGATATGAAATGTGTAGATCTCATTACCCTGGTCATTATGAGCTTCAATTTGATGAAAATGGTTAAGTATTTAGCAAGTTATGTTGAAATGAATGTTGATGCTCAAACTTGTTCTTGCTCGATGCTTCTTGTTTAGCATGATTTGATGAATTTGGTTGTTAGATTATGCATGTGTAATGTTTGCTGATCATGATAGTATGTTCAATTGGTGTTCCTGGGCAAATTTATTTTTTCGATTTGTGAAGAAGATGATGATGAACACTGTAGCTGTTGAAACCCTAAAATGCATTTCCAGATTTTTCTGTTTTCACGTGGTATGCATGTGTGTACTGTGTCATTAGCCAACAACCAATCAGCTTATTTCATTTGCATGGCCTAAACGCCGCGTTTCAATAACCGGTCCAAATAATTACAAAATTGCCATTGTGACCAAATTATTTAATTAATAATGTTTATTTCTTCAATTTTCATTTCAATTTTGTGATCATCTTCCAAAAATCATAACATCTTCATTTTTAATCCAAAATTGATGGGAATTTTTGCATTGTCTTCATCATGACCTCTAGTATTTTGTCATATTTTTTCCAGATTTTTTTTATGAATGGATTTTATTTGGAATTAGGGTTTGTGACATGTATCCACATTTTGCACATTCCACCAAATCATTTCTGAAATAGTCATGCTTTATCCTATGGACTTGAAATTTTTTGTGCTTAAACTAGACTCATCCATGGTGATTTTGGTATAGAGTTTGTGAATTTATCTTATCTGGTTTGTGAGTTATGAATTTTTGAATTAGGGTGTGACAATTTGTGTCACACCATTGATGTGCAATTTGATGATTTTCTTTACCATGCTTCTTGAACTCCAATTGATGTGAATTTTTGCATGAACCTACTTGTGTATGTCTAGTTTACATGTGAATTTTCTTGGAATTATTTGTGGCATTTCCTAATTGTTTGAGATTTTCTCCCCTGTTTGATCAAAATGTTGACTTTTGTGATACATGTTCCCATTTCATTTGTGAAATTCTCATACTTTATTGGATGAACTTGAAATTTGACATGTGATTAGTAGACATCTTAAGCTTTGTCATGGTGTTGATCCCATTCATTTATCATATGTTGTCACTGATTTATGATTTTTTGAAGTTGATGTATGTTTGGTTGACTTCTTTGAGCATGCTTAAAATTGCTTTGACTTTCTGATTTTCATTGACCATCTTCCCATGATCCAAATGAGCTGAAATTTTATATGCAGGTCATGTTATGGATTATGATTGATCATGAATTATTTGATGATTTTTGGAATTGATTATGATTGGTTTTGAGTTAAGTCTTGCTGTTGACTTCTATGAGCTTTCATTTGCCATGCTTTGACTTCTTTTGCTTATGAAATCATGATGATGTATGATATGAATGTGGGACCAATTGAGCTTACTTCTTGATTGTTTAAACTTGATTTTGGTTGACTATCACTTGCTGTTTTGACTTTCTCATCCCTTTTTGACCCTAGGCTTGTCCTAGTGGTCTTGTTGCTTATGTTTGAGTTCATGTTTTCAGGTTAAACAACAAATGCTCCAAAGAGATCATACAAATTTGATTAAGCTTGATTGTTTACCATGAGCTAACCTTTTTGTTTTGTAGGGGGCTTGACTCATATGATTTGAGTCTTGTGCTTTGCACATTCATCTGATTATGTTGACTGTTAATTCTATTCTCATTTTGCTTTGACTTTTGAATTGTGTACTGATTCTGTTTGACTATTTCAGGTACCATTAGTTGCTTAGTTCTTTGAACTTGCTTTGCTTTGCTTTATAGTAATTTGCATTGAGGTATAATTCCTTATTCTTCATGTAGTCTGGAAGACCTGGCCTGTTACTTGGCCAGGCAACTGTCTGAAGTCCTCCTTAAGAGGCAATGCTTGTGTGTGTTTACTTTTGTCCCAAGCAGGAAAAGTCCTTTAAATAAGGCAATTGGTAGATCAAAGAGATAAGCAACCTATCTCCTACTATTCTGTGAGTCTTCTCCTTGCTCCTATTACATGGTTGTAGCATTGAGATCCAAACCCAAGATCTATAGAGTCTAATATGTGGAGAGAGTTCCTACTTTCTGAACTCCCACACCTTCTGATATTCAAATGCTCTCCCTGACCAGGGATAAGAGCAATGAGGCACACCCCTCATATCCTTTCATCTGCTTCACCTTAGCCCCTCAATGGCAAGGTTAAGAGCACCCTGTGACCCTATTCCAGTTGGCTTCAATGCCTAACCCTTTTGTATGAGCCTCCTTGTTTGGTTATAGTGTGTGCTGATTGACTTCATTGATTGTTTGTTTGCTTCATATGCACATGTTTGCTTGCATGCTTTATGCATTTATCATCATTTATTGCTCATTAATGCATGATCATCTCATTTGTCTTTGTGACATTATCATTGTTGTTTGCCCATTGAGGACAATTATAAGACCGTTCATTGGCTATTGTTCCTATGATGTGGAAGTGAGTATAAGACCATTTCATTGGCCACTCATCTTACCTTTGCTTGATGCACTTGTTTGATTGTATGTGAGGATGCAATTATAAGTCCCTGTAAGTTGGCATTTGCTTTCCTATGATCATCTGTTGCTTTGCTTGTTTGTATGTGAGGATACAATTGTAAGTCCGTGTAATTTGGCATTTGTATTCCTAGGACCATACTGTGGAGGTTAGAGTAAGCCCAGTGATTGGCATCTGACATCCATGTTTTGTTTTTGATTGCTTATGTGAGGATACAATTGTAAGTCCGTGTAACTTGGCATTTGTATTCCTAGGACCATACCGTGGAGGTTAGAGTAAGCCCAGATAGATTGGCATCTGACATCCATGTTTTTGCTTTTGTTTGTATGTGAGGATACAATTGTAAGTTCGTGTAATTTGGCATTTGTTTTCCTATGATCATATGTTGGAGTGTAGAATAAGCCCAGATAGATTGGCATCTGACATCCAAATGTTGTCTTTGTTGTTGGAGATTGGTATAAGCCCAGTGATTGGCATCCGGTATCCACTTTATTTTCTTTGTTGAGGAGATTAGTGTAAGTCCATAGAGTGGCCTCTGATATCCAGTTCTGTTTTAGGAGATTGGTATAAGCCCAGTGATTGGCATCCGGTATCCGCTTTTGTTGACTTTCTTCTTTGTTTGTTTGTTACTATCCATTGCCCATTCCAAAGGACACACTTGAATCATCTCCTATATGATTTCAAGAGGTGAACATTCTAAGAAGTTTTATAATCCATCTTCATCCATTCATCCCCATTATGTCCTAAAACCTTTTCACACTTTGATTTCAAACTTGACATTGATATTGTGCAAACATCTTCATGTTTTCAAATTAAAAACCTGGACCCCAAGTCCTTGACTTTTTCAAAACTCCATTTCATAATACTTCTTTGAAATAACCTTAATCATACTTTGACTCCATTTTCATAATCATAATCAATTAACTTCACCCATTCAATTGTTTTGGCTTTGTCCATTGTTAATCTTTTCATACATGAGTTATAGGTTTGATTTATCTTAGTTGGTTGATGTCAATCTCACCTATTTGTCCTTAGTTGATTGAATTGTAAGTCTTCCTTGCTTATTATAGGGTTAACCCCTCACTAGCAAGTTGAAGCTGTTCTCACATGGTGGACTTGTTGTTTGTATAAGGTTGAGTTTTCTCCCGTGGATAACGTAAGACCTTAGGGCTTGTGTTTTAAATTGAATCCACTAACTTTTGGAAATCTTTTAGCCGAACTACGGCGTTTTGATCCTTACCTTTGATGGAAGGTACGTAGGCAACGGGTTCATCCGTTCGAACACAAAAATAATAAACTTGTACATTCTTTTCTCATCATCCCAATCATGTTTGCACAATATTTATGTCATAACAAATAATAATTTAGTACAACAAGTATGAAAAGGGCTCCTTAGGAGTACCTAGGACGTAATGGGTGCCTAACACCTTCCCATTGCGTAATTTACCCCTTACCCAGACTCTCTGATCTTTTTATTAGTTTTCTACGTGTAAAACTTCTTAGGCTTTTGTTCGCTTTTTAGCCAGTCCTTTGGATAAATAAAAGTGCGGTGGCGACTCGAAATTTCATTGTATGCTTTGCTTATGGTTTAATCGATAAATCATATAGCGACGAATACACCGCTACAATCTTCGCGATCAGAACCACTTGTGGGTAGGCTGATTTTTCTCATTGAGATTTTCTCTGATGATGGTCGATAGGTGGGTTCGCCAGCACCGTTGAGGACATCTGGTATAGAGGAAGATTTGCTTGTTATTTGGGTGGCAGCGTCTGCGCCATCCTGAAGGCCAAAGGTTAAGAGATAAATTAGTTAAAGAAAAATAAAATAACATCAAACAACAAAGTAATGTATTGATTTTTACTTTGTTCCCTTCGACTCCGGGACTAAAGTTGTCACTTTCGCCTAGTGTCGTTGCTATCTTCGACATATCTCTAGGATTAGGCTCTCGAATGGTGAGAGCAGCGAGTCTTTTTATAACTTTGGCAGCCTTAGCCTAAGGTTGGCTCGAGCTTCAGTGGCCTTTGTTAGTCTTTTTCTCTTCTTGTGAGACAGGTCTAGGACGAGAGAAAGATCCTCTTCGTATGACTCTATCACCATAGGAACTCCAACTGCTTTCGTTTTGATTTTCAGGGGAGTGGGGGGAGGTTTTCGAGCACCCTAAATAAAAAATAGAAGTGTTAGAGATACCATTATATATAACATAAAGCAAAGGGAAGAGTAAAGATGTACCTTAATGGTCTTGCTGCCACCCTTAACTTTTTCTTCGACCAGCTTCTTAGTTGCTGGTTTCCTAGGTGGAACTCTGACAGCTAAAAGAAATGAAAATGAAGCAGTTACTATAAGTCAAGAGTGAATATTCTAATAAGAGATGTGATATGAAAGGCCTTCCATTCCACACCTTCATATATATATATATATATATATATATATATATATATATATATATATATATATAATTCAATGTGAACATCTTCGATTCCTATATTAAGATGCCCTTTGAAACTGTCTAAAGTATGCTTAGTCGCAACCACCCAATGGGTTTTTTTCTATGATTGCTGTCGAAGGATTTTTATAGAATCCCATAGATGAACCAGTCTGGGAATGGAGGGGCAATGACCATTCCAAAATCAGCGGTTGGCAGTTGAGGAAACTTAAGAGGATGCATTTTGAAATCCATTTCGTAGCGTTTCTCAGGAGGAACGTAAGAAGGGATTTTTAAATTCTCCATTTTCTTTGAAATTTTTTCCTTTGGTGTGACAGATGCCTCGCGAAAGGTTCGGCTAAGATTATCGGGCCTATAGGCAGTTTTAAAGTAATTTTAGAAAGCATGAATCTCTTTTATGTGTGTGTAAGTACCTTTCTTGACTTTTTCCTGCACAAAGAGGAAAGATTTAGTAATATGCTGAGAAAATGAAGAAACATCATAAAAATTTCAGCGTAGTATTTCAACCACCACTTCTCAAACTCTGGAGTGCAGAGGAAGCATGGCTCAAATTTAACTGGGGCAAGGTGCGTTCTACCAGTATATCGAGCTATCTATTTAACAACAGTGGTTTCGGTGGATTGCGTTGTATAGAAGGAGATTGCTCTTTTTGTCATAAAGACACTTTGGGAGAGCCTGAACTAATCCAAACTGTCGAGCCACTAGGTTGGGTTGATAAGCGATTAAGGTAACCTGGATCTTCGACGGGTGTAACCTGAGGGTTATAAGTTTTGGGGTTAGAAAGGATTCCCAAAGTAGAATAGATTATGTCTCTTATTTCTTGGCAGGAGAGGAAAAAGGTCTTCTGAACCATGTTGGACCATACTTCCTGGATGCAAAGGGGGCCATGTTCGACGTAAATTCATGGCGTCTTGCAAACATTATGATGTAGCTCATAAATGTAGGTCGAATGGCTTTTCCTTCATCATTTGGTGTCAGTTGAGCCAAACGAACTCCTTCGACCCTCCTATTCTTCACTTCTTCAGAGTCTTCGTCAACGAGGCCTTTGCTGGGAAGGCTTGCCTTGAAGGTGGCATTTAACCAGAGCTGTAATAGCCAGAAAGGCCTAGATAGGAGGAGATTCCCCTTTTCTCCTAAGTTTTTTAGTTGGGTGACACCATCACTTAACGATTCATAGAGGCTGGCCAAGATCATTTCGCTCAAACAAACGTCGTGACCAGCATGTAGTTGTTTTGCTAGAGTAAGGTATTTCTTGGCCACCTGCAGTGATTTCGAGCAGAAAACGCAATGGGATAACCATAAAGCCAAGAAGGCAGTATGTTCCACGTCGGAGACGGTTTCGATGTCCTTATCATGGTAATGGGCTATATGGGTTGAATAAGCAGCCCTAGAAATGGAGAAGGCAATGGAGTCCTCAGAGTCTATGTTTGGGTCGTATGTGTGTCCAGTCGGTTTTAGCCCTGTGATAGCGGCTACGTCGAAAAGAGTTGGTGTAACCATTTCACAAGGAAGGTGGAAGGTGTAGTGGGTGTTATCCCAGAAATACAAGGAAGATACTAGTAAGGATGAACTATATTCTAATCCTATCTTTGATAACATGATTAAGTCATAAATTCCCATATTTTTCCAGGTTTGGGCTTTGGCTTTCTCTATTTTGTTTAGCCAATTTATATAATCAGTTGGATCTTTAAATGAAGGAGTTGCATGGAAAACCCTAAAACCATTATTTATTAACCTAAGGTCTATAGGTTCATTTGTTGATGATTGAGGTTCCTCAGTGGGGTTAGCCCTAAGTTTTTTGGACTGTCCTATGGGTTTACATTTGTGGGGGGGGGGGGGGGGGGGGGGGGGGGAGGATCTTTGGAAGCTTTGCTGGAAGTAGCCATTGTTGTTGAGAGTTTAAATAAAATTTGGGTTTTGTTTTGAGTTTTTGGAAGAAGATGAAAAGTTTAAGTGCTTAAGGTTTTTTCAGGAAGCGTGAAAAAGAGGAATGAGTAAGAAGTGCGCCTTTTATAAGTTTTTGAAAGAGAAACGATTTAAATCAGCATTAATGATTGATAAGTGAGTGAGATACGTGTCTCTCTAGGATTACATAATGGAATGGTGGTAATTAATGCTTAATCATATGATCTCATAGAGTCCACGAAACATGATGATTAAAAAGATTTGGGTATGGGCTGAAAAGATATGTTAGGAAAAGGGTAATGATGGTGCTGATGTCACCAGCCAGCTGTAAGAAACTAAAAGGTTTTTGTGACATTGGGGCATCAGTAACATGCAACAATTGTTCAAGGCGTCGAACCATATTCTCAAAAAATGTTTTTTTCTTCGAAATGTAGAAAATGACATTTTTAAGGGGCAATTTGTTAGCTCCCAATTTCAGCGGCCATATAAGTTAAGAGAACAAAGTTTCATGTGAAGATGTTTCAACAAAATTGTGCGTTTGAAGTTATAGTCGAAGATGCATTGGTACAAGGGTAAAAATGTTGCATGGACTTAGGAATATTTTAAAGTAGTTTGAGGTGTTTTTCGACAGAGGCGCCACCAGTTGTGGTTCAACGAGAGATTCAAATTCAAACAAAGGAGGGAACTTTTGTTCTTATATAACTGTTGAAAATACATGTGGAGCATAGTGGGTAGCTACATGCATGCAAAGTGCCACTTGTCTCGATTTTGTAGAAAGGCCGTTAGAAGCGGTTACTTCGATTAGTATAAATAAGAGGTCTTAGTGTTAGGATCGTGTGTGTGTTCAAGTGTGTACAAAATTTGTCATTTTCCAAAGTATCCGTGTTTAGAGAAAGAGTAAATTGAGAAATGTACGTTTGATGTTACACCATTGTTTTTTACTTGAAGTAATTTAATCAATTCTTTATTTCCAGAATTGTACTTTTACCCAAAAGTTCTTTACTTCCATTTACTTTCGATTTACAATATTCTTTTTATCCTCTTTCATTTTATATCTTCATTAAGTCCTTTAACGAATTACTTCTGGTATGAACACCGTCGAAGTGTTTATGTTCATTAGAATTCACCTTTAAAAACAGTTAGCACATGTCCTGGGATCAATCCTATCGATCCTGTAAGTAACCAAATATAGTACTTTGGAAGATCAGTGGTTGTTTACCAATTTTCACGGTAAACAATAACATCAATATGTTTAAACAACAAGAAGAAGATTAAACCTCTAGAGTTTTGGGTCTCAACAACAACAACAACAACAATAACAACAAACAACAACAACAACAACAAACAAACAACAACAACAACATTAATATAACATGAGTAGTGATGTTTGAAATACCAGATCTATGAAGAAGAACTGAAATAAATGATTTGGGTCTTTCATTTTGGAAAGTATCGAATGAGATCCCTAAACACATTTCATCTTTGTATTGATGATGACATATGTTTAGAGATCGCATTGTTTAGGGCTCTCTATATATATAGTAGAGACACATTCCTGCAAGGTTGCAAGAATGTGTGATTACATAAGATGATATGGTCGATAATGAAGGTGAGCTAGTGCATTATGCTTTATATGCAAATGTCAAACCAGTCAATGCAACTGAGGCATTAAAGGATTCGAACTGGGTGAAAGCAACGAATGAGGAAGTTGAGTCCATAGAAGTCAACAACACTTGGTCACTTATCGAATTGCCTCAAGGCAAGAAGGAAATCGATGTGAAGTGGGTATACAAGGTGAAGTTGAATCCCAAAGGAGAAGTAACTCGACATAAGGCAAGGCTTGTGATGAAAGGATTTCTTCAGAAGGAAGGAATCAACTTCGACAAAGTTTTTACACCTGTTGCTAGGATCAAAACAATCAGGTTGGTTGTTGGTTTAGAAAACATGAACAACTAGCACATATGTCAGATGGATGTGAAATGTGAATTCCTGAATGGCCCCTTAGAAGAAGAAGTTTATGTTGAACAACCACGGGAGCTTGTGAAGCAAGGCGAAGAAAGCAAGGTATACAGGTTGTATAAAGTCCTATATGGACTTAAGCAAGCTCCAAGATATTGTAATAAGAAGATATATAACTTTCTAAGAGAGAAGGAATTTATGAAGTGCAAAACTGCGTATTGAGTATATGTAAGAAAAAGCAATAGTGAATTTCTTATACTATGTCTCTATATCGATGACCTGTTGATAACAGGAAGTTGCAAGAAAGAGATCAAAGACCTCAAACATGACCTAAGTGAGGAGTTTGAAATGTCTCATACTTACTTGGTATCGATTCTACAAGAGTAGTAGAGGCTTGATGATGCACTAAATAAGATATGCAGGTGAAATGCTCAAGAGATTTGAGATGCAAGATTGTAATCCAACTTTGACTATAGTTGAGCCCAGATTGCAACTGTCGAAAGGCATAGATTAAGATGATCTCGACCCAACGTAGTACAAAAGACTCATTGGATCACTTTGATACCTATATCACACAAGGCCAGACTTAGCTTACTATGTAGGTATGGTGGGTAGATTCATGCAGAAGTCAAATGTACCATATCTAGCAACGATGAAGAGGATATTAAGGTATCTAAAAAGAACTATCGACTATGGAATTTTATTTCATGCAACTAATGAAGGAAAATAATGCAAGCTAGTGGGATACACCAAGTCAAGTTGGTGTAGTGATCATGAGGATCGAAAATCAGCAACTGACTTTGTGTTTATTCTAGGTGGTGCATCAATTGCTTGAACTTTAAGAAAGGAAGAAGTAATGACATTGTCATCATGTGAACCAGAATACATAACTACTTCTCTTTGTGCATGTCAAGCAATATGGATGGTAAATTTGGTTGAATAGATTACAGGAAAGAGTCATGGAGCAATTACCATGAAGATGGACATCATGTCTGCTATCAATCTGGCGAAGAATCCGATAGCACATGGAAGAAGTAAGCACATTAGAATGAGGTTCCATTATCTTCAAGAGCAAGTAGCAGAAGCAAATCGAAGTATTCAAGAAGTTAAGATCTATGATGAATGTAGATAATTTAGACACAATAAATTATATGATGTGTTGAATTGTAATTCCTTGTGTCGAAGCAGATTGCTTGACAAAGGCAAGGAAGTTGTTGAAATGCATTGTGTTGTCGAAACGTTGAAGTAGTGTACCTCGACAGAAATTTTGACTTAGGTCTAATTTTGTAGTGTTAACAAAATTAGATATTTTTGGGTTTTGTTTAAGAAGCAAACAAACCCAAATCTATAAATAGGGAGTAACCCCTATCATTGTAATAACTTCCATTTGCAAAGAATAAAACTCCAGTTTTTGAAGTAGAGATAAGCTCTGCAAAAAATCTTTTCTTCTTCCTTTAATTTGCCTAAACCCTAATTTCTTTCTTCTCAAATTTCATATTTTCTTTTTTCTTCCATTAACAATTGTGCAGCGAGAATCATCTTACAACCAAGGTTGGTTAATTTACTCGAGTCAAGAGTGAAGAATAAAATAGAATTCGATCGATGTGAATGAATCTTGTTCATCAAAATTGTAGCAAAATTCTCCACATATTTTGGTAAATTTCCAACAATTTCCAGATAATTCATAAAGCCACCTATCATTATCTATTGTGATAGCATATCTTTTTACAACTAATTTCATGCTACATTCAATGTGGGACTTTTAATATATAAATATTCTTAATAATATATACAAATATTAACATTCTCCATCAAACTTAAATATATAAATCAAATGCGTCAAATTAGTAGAAATTTTATAAAATGATATTCTAATTGATCATTAGAATGAATTCTTTTAACAAAGTTGTTCCTTCCTAATCTCAATTTAGTAAATGTAACATGAATATATGGTGTTCCTATTCCCGAAGCTATTTGCAATAGAATGAATGACTCTCAATATTCTTGTGGGAAACTATGTTAACGCAACAAAGATGAACATGTGTGATCTTTAGGTTCTTTCTAATTATATTGTAGATTAAAGTTAAAGCTTAAAAAAGCATTGTAAAAAAAAAGTTGGCAGTGTTAATTAACATTCGAATTCTCTTTAAATTATAACATACGAGTTGATTTCTCTCTATTGTGTTAATGGATTTAGAAATGTAAAAAATCGATTTGACTCTAGTTTTATACTTTTTGATAGATTTATTTCGCTTTATTTGAAATATATTTCATATAAATTAGTCAAAAAATAGAAATATCAACCTTTTTCAGCAATAAATATTCTTAGACCATTTGATGTAAAATTAATAACCTTCCTCTCGGAATGGTTAAACATGACCACCGCAAGTGTTAAACCGGCATCAAAATATAGAACTTGAACATTGACTGAAACAACTGTTGGTTAATAAACTATTCATAAAATAATAATAAAAATGAATAAAAACATATAAATCTAGATAAATTAAGTTGAATTTGTACTCAAGTAATTTTTTTAAAATTGGATATTTGACTTAAACAGCACTAACTACTACACCTCTTATTTGGCAACCGTTATTTGAAGTTGGTGGGAGTTGCCATGGTCAATTTTATTTCATCTTAGACCTGCTGTGCTGCCTGCTGATGTAGACATTTTCTAACGTAATACTTAACTAGTAGCATTCTTAATTCAGGTTTTTGCTGTGACATGTTCTTGATTTATTTTATTGTTGTTAAATGTCGTAATCTTATCTAACTCCATCATCATTCAATTTTAAAATATATGCAAATTTTATCTAACCTCAGTGACGGATGCAAAACCGTAAGTAATTATAAATAAATGTTATTTATTATTATTATTATTATTATTATTATTATTATTATTATTATTATTATTATTATTATTATTATTATTATTATTGTTAATGTTGTTGTTAGAGGAATAAATATGGTAGTAGTTTTATTGAATCTTGAAAGGTAGTAATTAGAACGAATCATAGGCAGGCGCATGGTTAAGAGAAGGTCAAATAATTGTTATTCCAAAAAAATTAGAAAGTCAAATGGCCTTGTTTGGAGTTTGGCCGGTATCTTAATACTACTACTTCTCCATGTGCTTGGATTCTTTGAAAGCTTCCCATAATATCGTATAATAGTGTAGAAGGTTTCCATTTATATCTTTTCTTTAAAATATTAACTCTTTTCCTATATTAACTACTATCTCCGTTTTTTTATTATATGTTACTTTGGAAAATTATTTTGTACCACAATATAAGTCGTTTTATAATATCAATGAATCATTAATGTTATTTTTTTTATTTTACCCTTATATATTTATTATTCTCTCTCCTTTCAATTATATCAATTTGTCATTCGAATACAATTAATGAAGGATAATTTTGTAAAATCATTCATAATTTATCTTTTTCATACCATAATTATTACATTTCTTAATACGCATGAAAAGTAAAAAACGACTTATAATAAAAAACGGAGGGAGTACTTTCTTTTATTTAAGAATATGGATTTTGTCAAAAGGATAGAGTACTAATTAAATTTTAGTTTGTATCTTCACCACTAACAATAATCAACATGTCATGATTAACATTAAGATTTGGAACTAGTCACACATAAAATTAAAAAATATACTTTATATTGAAATTTAATCTCACTGTGCATTTGATTGAAATTTCACCTTCTTACACGAGTCCATATTCTTGTTTTTCTATCAATTTTAAACTTTAATCTTACTCTCCAATATGATATTATTATGCTACTATAGATTAACATTCCATTATGGTCACTTTGCAATATTTTATTGATTACTATTCTATATATTTTATTTACTATAAAAGTTTTCAAGAGAATTTATTAAAGAAATGTTTCCAATAAAAATAATTTATTCTTGGATATCCCGATTACTTTTTCAAATTAATCCCACGAATATATATAATTCAGAGGAATAGTAAATGATTCATATACAACATCTAATTTCACATAGTTTATACTTATTATTTTATGAGTTTAAATGTAGTTTACTGGATGGTATAAAAAACATTATTACGTAGAACTAACTCATATTCCTACTTATTTTTCAAATTAATCTATTTTCAAATAATAAAAACTCAATACAAAGGTGACGTCAAATCAATTGACGATAGTGTATAAAAATTAAGATGAGTCGTCAATTCAATTAACGACAGTGTACAAATACAGAGGGAGAGAGTGTATTCTCTCTCCTCTCTGTTTGCACACTGTCGTCAATTAAATTGACGTCTTCTCTTATTTTTTGTACACTGTCGTCAATTGAATTGACGCCACATTTGTGTTGAAATTTTTTTATATTTGAAAATAAATTAATTTGAGAAATACGTGGGAATGTGAATTAGTTTGGATATTTATTTGAAAAAATTTGTTATCTGAATATAAATTTCCAGACATTTAATCTAGAATTTTTTATATTATCAAATTATATTAATATTTTAAAACTAAAAATGTCATATGATGAGATACATGTAAAAATATTTGATATACACGATAGTGCTAGTTTTGTGTATTCGAACTTTACATGTTTTTGCACTTGTAAACTATTAACTAAGAATTTAATAGGATTCAACCTGAATCCTAGATTGATATGTCGAATTGGACAGGACCGGCAACAAGTTCTATAACACCGCATATGGCTCTAAATTTTAAATGACTCCAAATTTTAAAAGGTGAATAGAAACAATTGTTCCTTACAAAATTCTAGGGACAGTTTTATGCTTCATTCAGTTACTGACATCATACGACAGATCCTGAGGCAATAAATGAATCATAATAACCGCGAAATGATGAATATGATAATTCAATAAATGGTTAAAATATTTAAGTCAATAATAGAAAAATCCATTATAACATTCCAAACATTGGCTACTCATATAGGTTTTATTATTGATGTCTTGGGGAACAACCTGATTTTACCAATGAAACTGTAAATAACGATATAGCCCAAGGAATTTGTCGAAGATCGTATATCAACCCTCATCACACCACAATGGAAACTTTGGCCACCCTGATAAATGACCTAGTTTAATCTACAAAGTCAAATACTAACTTATGCTTATGAGTGAAGGTCATAAAATCCATTCTTCTGAAAAAATAAAAGGGAGAAAATATTTTAAAATGCATAATACATTTGGTCATCACTCTTATTCATGTATTCTTTCCAAGAATATGATTTAGAAAGCCATAGAAGAAGGAAGGTGTGTGGTCTATGATAAAATCAAAGCACTGGTGAAGATAAACGAAGACTCTTTCTATTGTGATGTTAATTATGCATTGGACATATATGTTGTAGAAGACATAAGTATTGAATTTATGATTGAAAAGGTTGAAAATGAGACCTTAAAGAAACTTTACCCCAAGAACGATGAGTTAATTATGGATTTCCTACTCAAAAAGTGCAATACCAACAAAGATGCCATGATGTGACATTATTGCAATTCATTATTTGATAAGGATTATACTTAAGATTTTTGGAGGTAATAACTTCTACTACATAGTGTATTTAGACTTCGAAGAATTAGACAAACACTTTCACATCCTGGACCTCTAATATACTTCAGGCGTGATAGCTTATGTTCTTATAGGAACCCACAAACCTGTGTGTAATTCTGCAGCATTTAATTGCCTAAACGATGAAATGAGAAGACGTTTGAAGCCCTTATTCATTCAAGTCAAAGTTAACAACATGAATATAAATAAAGTCTTGATCAACAATTGTGTATCATACATAATGTTTGGAATAATGTGTATACCGTGATTAATGTAGTAACAAGTAAAACGCAAATATAAGTAAAAGGACACAAGGAATTGTTAACCCAATTATGTAAAAAGTCACTTACGTACGTATGGAAAACATTAACCCAAAAAATAAAATTCACTCTTAATAGTAAAAGTACAAATTGATTTTGGTTGAATCCTTCTAGTTCAACGACTCTTTCTTAGTACTACCGTTGAATTCCTATTATGGACTCCTCCTGAATATGAGATCCATCTCACTTTATCTCAAGCACTCCCCCTAGTGTTTGGAAAGTTATAATATTTTATGAATGATGAAAGTGATTACAACTCAAAACAAACTATATTTCTCTATATAGGAATGTGACTAGAGAATAGAGTTTACCAAAACTAAAATCAAAACAAAAGATTCAACGCTATTAAAACATGCCTTGTTTTTTTTTCTTAAGGTTTGAATCTTGCGTGAAGAGCTCCTCCTAAAATAGCAACAAAATCCAGCTACAAGGCCCATTAGGGTTTGTATAATTTTGTGCGGATGAAGAAAATCCAAAGGCGCAAGGAATTATTTTTCATTAAGTTGATTTTCAATCTTTGATTTGATAAATCTTTAACAATCAAATTTGTTCTCTTTAATTCTTGCAAATTGATTTTTTGGAAAAACTTTTCTTATTCCACAAGTGCATAAATCAATTACATAAGATTGAATAATAATGGAAATAAATCTTCAGCAAGCGCGAAATTTACTCAACATAAATTCGCTTCTGGATGAGACAGAATCTCTCACATTTTGTGGAACATCTTGCTCCATATGTTACCTCCTGGTTATAGCTCATAACAATACAATGTATCACTTAATATCATAAAATTTTGCTCCATATGTTGCCTGTTAAAATGATGTCAATTAGATGTAACAAAAAAAGGGGTAATAGGATTATCTAGCCCAGAGGGGAATTAAACATATAACATAATAACCCACACATGGGCACAAAATACCATCATTAGAAAACACCAAAACAAACTTCCACTCATAAAAAAATGCAATCCTCGGATTCAACAGAAGAGACATATTCATATTTGTCATACGGTGAACTGGACTTTTTTGTGGTTTTAATCGCAATGTCGCGGTTAGCAAGAGTCGCCACCGACTTTTCTTTTATCCAATAAGGAAAGGTGGAAAAGAACAGGAAAGACCTTAATTTAGATTTTGGGTTCGGGAGGTACATTATACAAAGGGAAGGTGTTAGCACCCTTTGTATCCATGGTTATCCATGGGCTCTTAATTGCTCGATCACTTATATTATTTTTAAAAAAAAAAAAAGTGTTTGTGAATTGTTTAGAAAAATTGTTTTGAAAAGAGAATTTAACTTTGTAATGATTCTTGTATGAATGTATACAAAGTGATTATCTCGTTTAGTTTTGAAAATTGTTTAGAAAATATAACTCGGTAATGATTCTAGTATGAATGTATACCAAGTGGTGATTTTCTGAAGGTATTTTGAAAGGTGTGAGGTGTGAAAAAATGTTTTAGGTTGTGAGCCAGCAATTAAGAGTTATACCGACCCAAGGTCTTTATGAGTATTTCCTATCCTTATGAGGGTAAAACTGTCCTTATTATTGAGAAATAAGTAGTTTTATCCTTTGGATGCAAAAGGGTCATCGTAGGGTCATCGATTGGTCATTGAAGGCAACAGTTACGAGGATACCTTAGCATTCGAAGGGACTATCATCTTTTAACCGTAGGCAACATCGGAGGGTCATCGAGGGACAAAGTTGTATATTCGAAGGCAACATCCGAGGGACTATAATTTATTTTATGATGATTTAACCGAAGGGTCTTTGCTAAGGGTATCCCCACGTTCGCGGGACATGACCGTAATATCGTAATCGTAAGGCAACAAAGAGAGGTCCAAGATCACTTATTCAAAGGCAAAGTTTTACAATTAATTATATAATTAGGATGAAACTCCACATTAAAATTATTAAAAATAATATATTAAAAAATTAATACATTAGAAATTAATACATTAAAAATTAATTTAGGGTGAAACTCCACAAGGGTATCCCACAAATAAAGTGGAATACCTAGCCAATAACCTTTTCCTGGGATATGTGAACCTTTACGAAACTCAAAAAAGAAACATGTCAGAACACCAAATCAGGGTGCAATCGAAGATTACACCGGAGAAATATCACAACAATAAATAGGATAGGATGAATAATGCATGGCTATGATAAAACATAAAAAAAAACAGAATAGAAAAGTCAGCTACTGTCTCGTTCGCCTCTGCCTCGCCTAGCGAAGCCCAGGCGAATACTCGCCCCAGGCTCGCCTAGCGAGGTGCTAGCGAGCGGCCACGGATTTTGAATTTGAAAACAGCCCCATGTTAGGAACTTTGAATTTTATGGCGTTTTATCACAGGAATAACATGGTCAAACATTCAGGGTATTCAGGCATATTTAAATTCCCATACGAAAGCAAATTATATATCAACATTTAATCATGATGCATTATATATGTAGATATGGCCAATTGAAAGTATAAACAATAGAGATACGCAAACCTGTTTGCCAATTCAAGGTTGAAGGGATTGACCACTTGTAGTATCGGAATAAGTTAGGCAGCGGGAATTGGACGGCGATGGCTTCGGTGCAGATGGGCTGCCTTCAGGGTTTCTTTACTCTGAATTCTCCGGGTAGGCAGGGTTCCTATGCCAAAACTTCTATTCGTTCTTCTCTGTTCTCCTCCTCTTTTTTTTTTCAGTGAATCTCCCAGTGTAACTCCAAGTGTTTTTTCCTCTACTGAAACTTCAGTATTTATAGACTAATTTCGTGGGTAATGGGCTTGGAATGAGGGAGACCCAAGTCCAAAATAATTTGTTATATTTTATTTATATATTTATTTTAATTATTTAATTAATTAATTAATTATTATTATTTTTTTTTTTAAATTTTTTTTATTACTGAAGTGTTGGTATTTATAGTGATAATGGTGACCTAATGGGCTCAGAATGAAGCCCGAAATTTTTGTTGTCTATCAGCTTCGCTAGGTGAGCGCGTAGCGAACAGGCCAGTTTGGGCCATTTTCTGGATTGGGCCATCCGTGAGCTGGGCCTTTGTTTCTTCAAGATCAGTGTTATATATGAGTCGGAATGCCTTGCAAAATGTCTTGAAATATTAATGGGCAAATTTTGGGGTATGACAGCTGCCACTGTTCAATATTCTTGGACCGAGAGAGTTAGAATGGTGTATACGCCATTCGTGGTCTGGAGGTGGAAGATTATTGAACACTAGAATGCCCCAAAAATTTGCACTTGAGAATCGACAGTTGGTCTTGATGGAGATGGGCTTAAAGATGCCATCCGGGAGGTTTGATGACGAAAGCTTCAGATCGCGCCGTATATTAGGCCAATTTGAAGACATGGGTGCCACACTGGGTCGTACGTTAGACCGTATAATGAGTCATCCATTAGGCTGCCGACTTCGCTGGGGAGTCGGAGTGTGTCATATGCTGTTGGGGATAAAGGATCAGAATGGACCATACGCTAGATCGTATCTGAGTTGCAGAATGAGCCGTACGTTAGGCTGAATCTGATGACGAAAGGGGTAGTCGTACGTTAGACTACACTTCAGAAATGTACCGTATGTTATGTAGGATCTGATGATGAAAGGGGTAGTCGTACGTTAGACTACACTTCAGAAATGTACCGTATGTTAGGTAGCATCTGAGGGTTAAAAGATCCAAACGGGTCGTACGTTAGACCGCGTTGGAGTTGCTGGAGTTCAGAATGGATCGTACGCTAGATCGTATCTGAGTTGCAGAATGAGCCGTACGTTAGGCTGTATCCGAAGAAGAAAGTAGTCGTACGCTAGACTACACCCCTGAACGTACCGTACGCTAGGCAGTATCCGAGGATTTGAAGGTCCAAATGGGTCGTACGTTAGACCGCATTGGAGTTGCTGAAGAAGTCATATGTTGGGCTGAATCAGAATGAACCGTACGTTAGGCTGTATCTGATAACCTGTATATGTTGTACTTGCAATAAATGTCTGGGATGGGCTTAAAGATGCCATCGTTAGGAGGATATCGAAGTGTTGTCAGAATGAATGTTCCCATGAACTGTATTTGAAATATGTATCTGAATCTTGAATGTGATTGATAAAGGTGTCTGTCTGAATGAACCTTTTATTTTGACTATATCAGGAGGATAAATAACCTGCAAAGAAAAGTTAGCTTCATGCTATGTCATGATGCATGAGATGTTTCGTGTTATGCTAAAATAAATGTGAATGTTGTATGCATGCGTATGCTGTGAAAGGATGTAATGAATGAGTTATGCGTATGAGAAGTTCTGCTTGGGGACTCTACTGGGGAAAATAAATCCCCATCTACTGATTTGAGACATTTGTGTCGATGACCCTTTCTCGGCTGGGGATGCTTGATTTCTGTCTGATGGTGGAAATATTCAGCAGAGTCGGGCTGGAGATGGATGAGATGATCAGCCTGTCTGGCGATGCCGACCTCTGTTGGGGAATAGCTGGCTGTGCCGGGGAATACTGCCAATTTCTTCTGGGAAAAATAGGCTTGCTGGGGAAGAGAATTGGTAGCGGATTCATTGGAAGCATGGTTAGACCTTATCCTCGATCCTGAAGTCTTGTAGTAATTGCTATTGCTATTCTATGCATGTATTTTGGTAAACATTGGTCATATTCAAATGCATATATTAATTCAAATTAAATCAATGGACGTTTACGCAAACAAAACAGAAAAGAAAAAACAAAAGCATCTTTTGAAAGAAGGTTGTATTGATTTTGAAAGAAGGCCTATAAACAGGCAATTTGTGTACAAGGAGACAGAAATCCTAGTAAGAGGAAATTGTCGAAAACAAAGAGAAAGCTATGTGGAAGAAGTCCTATTGATTTTAAGTCTACTACTGTCATTATGTCTTCAAGCATCTCATCCCCTGCTGTCGGATGGAAGTGATTGGCTTGTTCAGTCCCTTGAACTTGGATGAAGTTGACTAAGAACGGGACATAGTCATACGCTTTAATCCCTAATTTTTGCCTGGACCGCCTTTTCAGGTTTTCAGTCCACCAGGATACCCTTTTTTGCCCAAGCCGCCTTTTCAGGTTTTCGACTTGCCGGGTGTACATTTTTTTATATATATCCCTAATTTTTGCCCGAACCCTTTGGTTCGCCGGGATGCCCTTACTTTTGCCTAGATACGTCGATCTAGCGGGTCTCTTTTATGCGTAGTATTTTTTAACTATGTCCGCGTTCACGGGATGTGGGAAGTCTTCACCATCCATTGTAGCGAGTATCATGGCTCCACCTAAGAATACCTTCTTAACTACAAATGACCCTTCGTATGTGGGAGTCCATTTGCCTCTGGGGTCAGTTTGTGGTAGGATGATGCGCTTTATCACCAAGTCGCCCATTTGATACACTTGTCTCTTGACCCTTTTGTTGAATGCCCTGGTCATGCGCTTCTGATATATCTGCCCGTGACATACAGCCGCAAGTCTCTTCTCATCAATCAAATGTATCTGATCGAGTCGAGTCTGAATCCATTCGTCCTCGTCTAAGCCCGCCTCTTTCATGATCCTTAGAGAGGGAATCTGAACCTCTACTGGTAAAACGGCTTCCATTCCGTAGACTAAAGAGAAAGGAGTTGCCCCTGTCGAAGTTCGTACCGAAGTACGATAACCATGAAGAGCAAATGGTAACATCTCATGCCAGTCTTTGTATGTTACCGTCATCTTTTGTATAATCTTCTTAATATTCTTATTAGCCGCTTCTACAGCGCCGTTCATCTTTGGCCGGTACGGAGAAGAGTTATGGTGTTTTATTTTGAACTGCGTGCAGAGTTCAGTAATCATCTTGTTGTTCAAATTAGTGCCATTGTCAGTGATAATTCTCTCAGGGACGCCGTATCGGCAGATGAGGCTGTTCTTGATGAATCGTGCCACCACATTCTTAGTAACAGAAGCAAATGAGGCTGCCTCCACCCACTTTGTGAAGTAATCAATAGCAACAAGGATGAAACGATGTCCATTAGAGGCGGTAGGTTTAATCTCGCCAATCATATCAATGCCCCACATTGCAAAGGGCCAAGGCGCTGTCAACACGTTTAATGGAGCAGGAGGCACATGTACTTTATCCGCATAGATCTGGCACTTATGACAAGTTCTGGAGTGATGGTGGCAATCAGTTTCCATGGTAGACCAATAATACCCTGATCTCAGAATCTTCTTGGCCATCGTATGTCCACTAGAATGAGTCCCAAAGATACCGTCGTGCATGTCTTCCATAATCTTCTCTGATTCCTTTCTATCCACACAGCGAAGCAAAGTCGAATCATGGTTACGTTTGTACAATATTCCATTACTCAAAAAGAATTTAGCGGAGAACTTCCTCAGAAATTTCCTGTCATTGATGGATGTCCCTTCAGGGTATTCTTGAGCTTCTAAATATCTTTTTATCTCGTGGTACCAAGGCTTCTCTTCTACTTCATCAGCGTTAAGTTCATAACAATATGCTGGTTCGTCTAGTCGTTCAATGGTAATCCGGGGAGCTTCATTGTCCCATCTGACTCTGAACATAGATGACATGGTAGCTAATGCGTCTGCCAACTGGTTCTCCTCTCGTGGAATATGTTCGAATGTGATCTCTTCAAAGTATGGGATTAATGTCAACACCCATTCTCGATAAGGGATGAGATTCGGATGTTTAGTGTCCCATTCTCCTTTGACCTGACTGATTACCAAGGCTGAGTCTCCGTACACCTTCAAGAACTTGATTCTTAGGTCTATAGCAGCTCTGAGTCCCAAAATACACGCTTCATACTCAGCCATATTGTTGGTGCACTCAAAACATAGTCTAGCGGTGAAAGGCGTATGGCCACCCTTGGGGGAAATGATCACGACGCCAATACCGTTGCCCAATGCGTTAGACGATCCATCAAAAACCATAGTCCATCGGGATCCCACTTCAGGTCCTTCCTCTGGTCCAGGTTCTTCATAATCAGTAACAAGCATGACATCCTCATCTGGGAACTCAAAATTCATAGACTGATAATCATTCACTGCCTGATGAGCCAAATGATCAGCTAGCACGCTTCCTTTGATTGCTTTTTGGGTGGTATACTGGATATCATACTCTGTTATTCTTGCTATTCTTCCGGAGAGGGCGGGTTTCTCAAATATGTATTTGATAGGATCCATCTTAGAAATCAACAAAGTGGTGTGATTCAAGATATACTGTCTTAGTCGGCGAGCAACCCAGGCCAAAGCACAGCAAGTTTTCTCGAGCAGTGAGTATCTTGTTTCACAGTCGGTAAACTTTTTGCTAAGGTAGTATATGGCATGCTCTTTTCGACCAGACTCGTCATGTTGCCCCAACACGCACCCCATTGAGTTTTCTAAAACGGTCAAATACATGATTAGAGGTCTTCCCTCAACTGGTGGTACCAGAATCGGAGGTTCTTGGAGGTACTTCTTGATTTTGTCGAAAGCTTCTTGACATTCATCATTCCATATCATCTCTTGATTTTTTCTCAGTAACTTGAAGATGGGTTTGCAAGTAGCGGTCAAATGGGAAATAAATCGGGCAATGTAATTCAAACGTCCCAAGAAACCTCTGACTTCTTTATCCGTACGGGGAACTGGCATCTCTTGAATAGCTCTCACCTTGGCTGGGTCAACCTCAATACCTTTACCACTGACAATAAAGCCCAAGAGTTTACCAGATCTTACTCCAAAGGTGCATTTGTTCGGGTTCAATCTCAACTTGTATTTCTTCAGCCTCTCAAACAGTTTGTATAAATGATCGAGATGTTCTTCTTCAGTATGAGATCTGGCTATCATGTCATCCACATACACTTCTATTTCGTGATGGATCATGTCATGGAACAAAACCACCATAGCACGCTGGTATGTTGCTCCTGCGTTCTTTAAACCGAATGGCATTACTTTATAACAGAAGGTGCCCCATTGCGTCACAAACGTAGTCTTCTCCATGTCCTCAGGTGCCATTTTGATCTGGTTATAACCCGAGAATCCATCCATGAAGGAGAATACCTTGTGTTGAGCGGTGTTGTCTACCAGAACATCAATGTGTGGCAGTGGAAAATCATCTTTGGGACTCGCTCTATTCAAATCTCTGTAATCCACACACATTCGCACCTTACCATCCTTCTTTGGCACTGGTACCACATTAGCAACCCATTGAGGATAAGAAGTAACAGCCAGAAAACCAGCGTCAAATTGTTTCATCACCTCGGCTTTGATTTTCTCGGACATTTCAGGACGCATGCGACGAACCTTTTGCTTAACAGGACGACAATCTTCCTTCGTCGGCAAACGATGCACCACTATATCGGTATCCAGCCCTGGCATGTCTTCGTAAGACCAAGCAAAAATCTCCACATAGTCATGTAGCATCTGGATCAATCTTCCTTTGACACTGCTTTCCAAGCCTGCTCCTATTTTGACTTCTTTCTTGTCCACCTCGGTACCCAGATTTACAGTCTCAACTGACTCCTCATGCGGCTGTATAGTCCTTTCTTCTTGCAGTAACAGTCTGGCAAGTTCTTCAGGTACTTCACAATCTTCCTCACTTCCATCTTCGGCTCGGTAGATCGGATTTTCAAAGTCATAATGAACAGTAGTAGAACTATTATCAACAGGATCCAGAGTGGATAGGGATCTGCAATTCGTTACGTGCGTGTGTGTAAGAAAACATAGCTTGTTTGAAAGATAATAGGAAAGACAAAGAGCGCAATATTTGAATGCAAAACGTCCATTGATTTATTGAATATAAATATGCTTATGAAAATGACAAAACCCCTAACAAATTAGCCATTGTGCCTCGGGCATAGACACAATGCTTTAAGAAGTTTGATTGTAAAAGAAAATTAAAATTTGCAATTCTAGAATAAACAATAACAATTACTCCTGACTAAAGGAAATCGGGATAATGTCTTCAGTCTTCCAATTGTTGAGTCCGTCACCAATTGTTGGGAAAATCCAGCTATCCAAGTCGCAATCACTATCAGCATCTTCCATAGCATTAATCTGATTTTTGACTATCTTTCCAGAGTTAAACCCCAGGCCAGCTTTATCAGACTTGTACGGTACATTGATCAGTTGACCCCAACCAATACGATCACCACTTTCAACCGCGGCTTGAGCATCTTTCAGAGAGATCATGACAGGGGGAGCACGAACAACCTTGGGCACAAGGGGAGTTGGCTTAAGGACAGGACTGGGTGGAGGAACTACTTCAAATGACTGAGAAGGAGTCTCAAAGAATTCACCATCCATCTCGACGTATTTGAAGGCTTGCACACTACTGACAATATACTCTTCTTCTCCACATACAGTGACAACCATGCCTGCTATTGGATACTTCAGCTTTTGATGAAGCGACGAAGCTACCGCACCTGCCCCATGGATCCAAGGGCGCCCCAACAAGCAGGAGTAGGCGGGACGAATGTCCATCACGTGAAAGGTAGTGCTGAAGACTTGAGGTCCTATCTTGATAGGGAGAACCACTTCACCATAGACAACACTCTTCGCACCATCGTAAGCACGCACCACAACATCACTAGGTTTCAGTTCAATGCCTTTGTAGTCAAATTTATCGAGTACAGCTTTCGGGAGCACATTCAAGGAAGAGCCGTTGTCGATCAACACGTGAGCCAGGGTGATCCCCTCACACTCGATGGAGATATGCAGAGCTTTATTGTGATTCTTTCCTGCTGGCGTCAGGTCAGCATCGGAAAAGCCTAGGCCATTGTCAACAGTCAAATTAGCAACATAATGTTCGAATTGATCGACGGATGTTTCTTGAGGCACATGAGCGGTCTTCAAGAATTTCATCAATGCATTGGCATGGGATTCAGAGGATAACAATAAAGACAACATTGAGATTTTAGACGGAGTATGCCCCAATTGTTCCACTACATCAAAATCGCTCTTACGGATGATTTTCAGCATCTCTTCCATTTCCTGTTTGGCAACATCTTCAGAAGTAACTTCGACCGATGTCTCTGACTGAGGAGGATTGACTGGTCTTTTTCCTCGAATTTCGGGAGCGGGAGGTGAGATTTCTGGGGAGTAGATCCTTCCACTTCGAGTAACTTTACTAGTCCCCACAATATCATTAGGATTAGCAGAACTACCAACTTGCTTTATGCCATGGATGTAAACGTCGCCTCCATAGTTCCACGGAATAGCTTTGCTGGAGGAATATGGCACGGGGCCAGGTGCGGTAATAATCAGGGGAGCCACTTTGGGCTCAGCGGTAATCTTCACAGGCACTCTAGTAGCGGTAATCTTCACTGGAGCTTTGGACCTAGCAATCACAGATACCTCTTCAATAGAGTTGTCCACCTTAGGAACCCTTTCAAATAGAATTGTACGATCATCCATCAGCCGTTGAATGCCGTTCTTCAACTTCAAACAATCATTGGGTCGGAGTACACAGAGATCGCAATCTTCAGCACAACCTGGAAATAAACCAGCTTGCAATAAATTCTTCTTAACGATCAGGAGAGGAGATGCTAAATCAGCAACGTCAGTAACGTGAGAATTGTCGTCCACAACATTAACATTCTGGTCATGATTAGGCATAGGTGCTGTGATGACATTGGGGGTCGCCGGAGGATCAAATTCAATTTCTCCAGCGTCGATCATATCCTGAATCTTGTTCTTCAACAACCAGCAATCATTCGTATCATGCCCGGGGCTATCGGAGTGATAGGCACACCTGGCGTTGGGATTATAACGAGGAGAAGTAGTGTTGGGATTTGCAGGAGGGCCTCTGAGGGTAATCAAATTGGCCTTTAACATACTCTGCAGTGCTTGGGTTAAAGTCATATTGATCTTGGTAAACTGTCTTCTCGACCTGTCTTGTCTGTGTTGGAAGTTCTGAGATGGCGGTGCGGCAATTGTAACTGCCCCAACAGTATGGTCACGATTCTTCTTGTTATGCTTCCTCTCACTGTACACAGCATTTGATTCATTCTTTCCCTGATAGGACTTTTTGGTGCTTGCAGAAGTAGCTGCCTGTATCTTTCCACTTCGAATGCCGCTTTCAACCCGTTCACCTGTCAAGATAAGTTCAGTGAAACCTGACGAGGAACTTCCCAGTAGATGGCTGTAGAATGGGCCAGTCAGTGTACCCATGAACATGTCCACTAACTCTCGATCAGTCATAGGGGTTTGACTCTGCCAGCCAAATCTCTCCACTTTTGAGCATATTCTTTGAAACTTTCTTTAGAGCCCATAGTCATATTTTGTAGCTGTAGCCGAGTAGGCGCTAACTCAGAATTATACTGGTAGTGCTTGTAGAAAGCTGTTGCTAAATCAGTCCATGTGCGGATGTTAGAGCTCTCAAGCTGATAATACCACTCTAACTGTGTGCCAGACAGACTCTCTTGGAAGAAATGGATCCACAGTTTCTTATCAGTAGTGTGCGGCTGAATCTTTCTCACATAAGCCCTTAGATGCATCTGAGGACAAGAGGCACCATCATACTTAGTGAAAATGGGAACCTTGAATTTGCGGGGAATGACCACATCAGAGACCAGACCCAAGTTTTCGAAATCCAGACCGGGCACTTTCTGCCCCTCCATAGCTAGCATACGTTCTTCCAGCAACTTGTACTTATCATCCTTCGGAGAGTACTGTTCATGTTCATAATCTTCATCGTCGTCCTCAGAATTGACGAGATTAGGATTCTCATCTTCCGAATCATTCTCGGTCTCTTCTTCTGAATCCTTCGGAATTCTAATCTTGACTCCTGTAACCTGTCCCTTAAGCCTTCTCCCCGGGTTGATGTAACCCACAGGTTTCTGGTCCTTCTTCTTCTCCATCAAAAGAGCTTTCAGTTCTTCCTGCCCCTTAGATAAGCTCAGCATCATTTCCTGGAATTGAGCATTCTGGGCCTGGAGATCTTTGACAGTTTGTTCGAGAGCCATTGTTCAATCTGTTTGAATCTGCTGGAATCTGTTTGATAGGAAAATCGTGAGAACACTGATCCTTTAGAATACCTGTTATGCGATGCAATGCAATGTATGAAATGTTTTCAAGGACTTTCGGGATTTAACTTTGCATAAACTAACAAAAAGAGCTTTTTTTTTTCTTTTCTCTTTTGTTTTTGCTTTTGTTTTTGTTTTTTCTGTTTTTTTTTTTAGCAGAGTTAAATCCCTAAATCCTTGAAATGGTTAGTACAATGCCATGATGTTATGATGTTATGTTGTTATGATGTCATGTTGTTAGATAAATAACAAGCACAAGCAAGTCACACAACAATCATTCCTAGGTTTTAAGGCTTGCGTGAGTTCCATAGGTAAATACCCTCCCCACTGAAGTTTGGTTGGTTCAACCTGTCTTAGAATAGTAACCGGGTTCTAGAAGGATCTCAAATCATTGACCTTTCCTTAAGTCCACTTCAGTGCAACACCAAGTGGTTGACCGAAGCTTCCCTAAAGTCCAATCTCAAAGAGTGTAGTATCGAGTCTCAACCAACTCCAGTCGGAACCGAAGCCAGTTATCTCACTACTTTCTAATGGCCAGGATGAGTCAATTAGGGTTCTAAAGGTCTGGTTAATGCTTTTATGACACCACGCGAATGCCAAATATTTCCTCAACTAACATGAGGAACATCAGGACATCCAAAGTGCCACATTAACCGTAGCCATCATTTTGACCATTCCAGTATACGCCGGACAGTCGCGATGATCTCTTGCTACTTACCTAAGGTACACTAGATCCGGGTGTAGGATCTTTCACTCAAGCATAACATACCCAAGCAATCCCTTAAAAATAAATCAGACAAATTGAATAAGTGATCTTGTTTTTAAGGTAACCTCTCTTTTTAAATATTCCGATCCCCAGCAGAGTCGCCAGTTCTGTCATACGGTGAACTGGACTTTTTTGTGGTTTTAATCGCAATGTCGCGGTTAGCAAGAGTCGCCACCGACTTTTCTTTTATCCAATAAGGAAAGGTGGAAAAGAACAGGAAAGACCTTAATTTAGATTTTGGGTTCGGGAGGTACATTATACAAAGGGAAGGTGTTAGCACCCTTTGTATCCATGGTTATCCATGGGCTCTTAATTGCTCGATCACTTATATTATTTTTAAAAAAAAAAAGTGTTTGTGAATTGTTTAGAAAAATTGTTTTGAAAAGAGAATTTAACTTTGTAATGATTCTTGTATGAATGTATACAAAGTGATTATCTCGTTTAGTTTTGAAAATTGTTTAGAAAAATATAACTCGGTAATGATTCTAGTATGAATGTATACCAAGTGGTGATTTTCTGAAGGTATTTTGAAAGGTGTGAGGTGTGAAAAAATGTTTTAGGTTGTGAGCCAGCAATTAAGAGTTATACCGACCCAAGGTCTTTATGAGTATTTCCTATCCTTATGAGGGTAAAACTGTCCTTATTATTGAGAAATAAGTAGTTTTATCCTTTGGATGCAAAAGGGTCATCGTAGGGTCATCGATTGGTCATTGAAGGCAACAGTTACGAGGATACCTTAGCATTCGAAGGGACTATCATCTTTTAACCGTAGGCAACATCGGAGGGTCATCGAGGGACAAAGTTGTATATTCGAAGGCAACATCCGAGGGACTATAATTTATTTTATGATGATTTAACCGAAGGGTCTTTGCTAAGGGTATCCCCACGTTCGCGGGACATGACCGTAATATCGTAATCGTAAGGCAACAAAGAGAGGTCCAAGATCACTTATTCAAAGGCAAAGTTTTACAATTAATTATATAATTAGGATGAAACTCCACATTAAAATTATTAAAAATAATATATTAAAAAATTAATACATTAGAAATTAATACATTAAAAAATTAATTTAGGGTGAAACTCCACAAGGGTATCCCACAAATAAAGTGGAATACCTAGCCAATAACCTTTTCCTGGGATATGTGAACCTTTACGAAACTCAAAAAAAGAAACATGTCAGAACACCAAATCAGGGTGCAATCGAAGATTACACCGGAGAAATATCACAACAATAAATAGGATAGGATGAATAATGCATGGCTATGATAAAACATAAAAAAAAAACAGAATAGAAAAGTCAGCTACTGTCTCGTTCGCCTCTGCCTCGCCTAGCGAAGCCCAGGAGAATACTCTCCCCAGGCTCGCCTAGCGAGGTGCTAGCGAGCGGCCACGGATTTTGAATTTGAAAACAGCCCCATGTTAGGAACTTTGAATTTTATGGCGTTTTATCACAGGAATAACATGGTCAAACATTCAGGGTATTCAGGCATATTTAAATTCCCATACGAAAGCAAATTATATATCAACATTTAATCATGATGCATTATATATGTAGATATGGCCAATTGAAAGTATAAACAATAGAGATACGCAAACCTGTTTGCCAATTCAAGGTTGAAGGGATTGACCACTTGTAGTATCGGAATAAGTTAGGCAGCGGGAATTGGACGGCGATGGCTTCGGTGCAGATGGGCTGCCTTCAGGGTTTCTTTACTCTGAATTCTCCGGGTAGGCAGGGTTCCTATGCCAAAACTTCTATTCGTTCTTCTCTGTTCTCCTCCTCTTTTTTTTTTCAGTGAATCTCCCAGTGTAACTCCAAGTGTTTTTTCCTCTACTGAAACTTCAGTATTTATAGACTAATTTCGTGGGTAATGGGCTTGGAATGAGGGAGACCCAAGTCCAAAATAATTTGTTATATTTTATTTATATATTTATTTTAATTATTTAATTAATTAATTAATTAATTAATTAATTAATTAAATTTTTTTATTTTTTTTTAAATTTTTTTTTTTTTATTACTGAAGTGCTGGTATTTGTAGTGATAATGGTGACCTAATGGGCTCAGAATGAAGCCCGAAATTTTTGTTGTCTGTCAGCTTCGCTAGGTGAGCGCGTAGCGAACAGGCCAGTTTGGGCCATTTTCTGGATTGGGCCATCCGTGAGCTGGGCCTTTGTTTCTTCAAGATCAGTGTTATATATGAGTCGGAATGCCTTGCAAAATGTCTTGAAATATTAATGGGCAAATTTTGGGGTATGACAATATTCTTCTTCACTTCCACTACCTTTCGCCCCAATTTCATTGTCATCCTTATCCATATTATTTCCCGCATCATTCCCTACATCCCATCTTGTAGCATGGGAAGTAGACGTGTCAATCACTTTTGGACTCATCATACATCTTCTTATTTCTTGTAGTGGAGGTAAGAATCACATCCCGCAAGCTCTTGGAAACCTATAACTTTACCAGACATGGGAGGAACCTCATGTAGGTTTCCCTTTACAATCAGATCATTAATATCAAAATTTTGAATCTTGGGAAGCATAATGTCTAGGACATGATTTCCCAGCAAATTGTCGGTAACTAAAGTTCAAGGGACTAGAACTAACACCATCAACATCATCATAACTTAAAATTCCAGGCTTTTGATTGGTCATAACACCATAAATAAGGGACGACAATGTTATAGGTAACTTAACAACAAAAGATTATGCTTGCTTTAAAATTTGCTCAAAAACGTATTCACCAAAATCGAAGGATGGCCTAGTGTGCCTATTTGATATACCAATCTAGTAAGAGATGGGATGGTGATACCTGGACTATGATTAGTTGTAGTCGAGTTAGAGACTCTAATTTTGTTTAGTATCACATACTTCACACTTAAGCTAGCAGTAGGGAGCAAACATTTTACTTGGCAAGTCTTCATACATGCTTATAGTGATTTCCTAGGTAATGACTTTTTGAGAGGGAACCTTATCAGCAGTGATAAACTTTCCTCTTTCAAGATACTCATTACTTATAGTATGAGGGAATCTAAAATAACAACCATGTACATGAACCTTTTTGAAGTCTTTTCTTCCAGCATTTTTGAAGTCTTTGGGAATGTTGACAATAAACACTTTGATAGTTTTTAGGTAATATGGACCAAGGCTTGATACAGTCTTCATAAGCTGAGCATCCACCAAGAGCTCAACAATTTTTTCACATTTTAAAGCTTCCTTAGAAATATTTTTTCAGGGGATATCCTTCTAGGATACACAAACTTCCATTTAAGAAAGCTTTCCTTATAGTGTGAATACACGTTATATAACGGAGCAATAGGAACATTAGTAGGAATTTTCTTTCCACCAACTATTTTTTGATTTTTCTTGAGTGTGGGTACCATAATGTGTTCCAGATTGTTCTCAAAATCTTATTCAACATCTTCAACAAGGGGAACTATTTTAATTTTAAGACATTCCTTCTTCTTTCCTCTTGACTTCTCACTGGTGGTTACATATTTATTCTTTTTACCAACATCATCCTTCTTTTTGGGTGTATTCTTTGTCTTCACAAGAATATGAGTCTTCTTTGAAGGAGTCATATTAGCCTTCAATGCAACTTTCTTCTTTTCTACCTTCTTTTTGTACTTCTTGGCAGACTTTTTACTCACAATAATATTATTCGTAAGAGTAGAATCAACATGAAATTCATAGTTCTCAGGGACAGGAGCTTCATAATTATTAGCAGAGTCATCAACATTGTCATAAATGGTTTTACTCACAGTGCTTACATCATTATTTACCCTGTAATTAACAAGGACTACTTGCTCATTCTCCTTTTGAGTTGGAGACTCGATATTTAACATGTCAGACTGGTTGTCTGGTACATCTTTATTGTCATCTTGATTTCCAAGGTCAAGTTCTTGGTTACATCAACAACATCCTCTTGGATTTCTTCTTCCATGGGGGCTTCTTTAACCTCTTCTTCCAACGACTTTTTCACAACTTCTTCAGCCATTTCCTCAACACTGGTTTCTTCACTACCATCCGCTTCATCAAAACTTGTTTCCACAGATTTCTCTACTCCATCATAAGAGTTGTCATTATCAACACTGACAACATCTTACACTAAATTATCTTGGCTTACTATAGGCTCTTCATCACTTGAGTCTTCACTACGTAGTTATCATTCAGAATGTCATCAATAAAGGTGCCTATTACAGGAATATCAATAGACGAATCTTCTACAGGTTGTTCACCAAGAATACTTTGAATGTTATCTTCTCTAGGGGGTTTGTAACAAGCATTCAGTGAATTTAAGGTTTGGTTTAGGTTTTCTGAATCAACATCTTTGGTTCTAGGTTTATGACCTTCAACAACAATATTTGACATATTTTCATCAACATTAGGATTTAATGGTTTTAGAAACACTACCTTTACCGATTTCTAGAAAGACCGTTTGAAGGGGCACAATATCAATGACTTCTTTTGTTGGATGTTCTACAATAGATACTTGGGTACGAGGAACCTTATTTTCCTTTGAGGTTTTACTAGCTTCTTCCTTCCATTGACCAGTAAGATCAAACATCATCAAAGGGACTCTAGTAGTGCGATCATCCACCTTTCAGCTTCTTTTTCTGAACTCCTTTTGGTGGTTCCTTAGTGGGGGGACCTATGATCGGACCATCGACATTCCCTTCTAGGACCACTCATTTCATTGTTACACCATGATGTTAATCACATGCTTGTATTCCATAATGAATTTCTTGGCTTTTTTTTAGTTATTTTCATTTCTTTGCCTAAAGAATTAGTTCTTTGCCTTGTTCCTACCATAATTGCACAATCTTTGAGAGGAAGATGAGTGGATTGTCTTAGGGTTAGGATAGTGAGAAGATAGATAAGCTTCGAAAACATAAATGAGTGCTTGTGATACTCGAGGCGCATAACATAAGTAGAGAAATAAATTTGAATGGTGGTCATTTTTGGAATACTAATAAGCAAAGCATGTAGTATTGCACGTGTCTTGGAGTTGATGGCTATGCAAGACAATAATACGGCCCAATAACTCCCACGCCATCTCAGAATTAAGTGCTAGAGATTCTCAATAGTATAAAGACCTATGACACTTCTAAAATTTTCAAATTAAGCATCATTTAGGGCTTTGGTAAAGATGTCAGCTAGTTGGTTTTTAGTTGACCACTACTACAAATAACATATCTAACTTCGGCCGCGAAATGCATTTTAACCTTGGCTATAAAGGCGAGGTAACGAAGGGAGACATGAAAAGCAATCATTTTTCACCTTATTGATTCTAAAGCCGAGGTTAGAAATTAAAAGGTCATGGGTTCGATCCCCATCATCAATATTTTTATTATTTTCAGAACTCGATGGCGCGCCGAATGTTATTACCTCAGTTTTATGTAAACACCGAGGTAGTTTCTCAATGTTATTACCTCGGTTTTATGTGAACACCGATGGGTAAATATTTTTTATACTGGCGTTTGTACCTGTATTACAGAATCATTTATAGAATCGTATTTCTGAATATATAACCATATTTTTAGAACCAATTATAGGAATATATAACCATATTTTTTGGAACCTGTATTGCAGAACCGATGACAGAACCATTTTCAAAACTAAAACAAAGGATTATGAAACAAAATCAATAATCAAAATGGAAAATTTTGTAGGCTTTCTAATATGATTTGTCATTGGTCCATAAGCACCTATATTTTGAACAACATTTGAAACTAATTAGGTCAATCAACAACAACTTTAAATATATAGTACAATGATTAAAAAGGAGTAAAATGATTAATTATAAATTTCAAAGGGATATAAAACATTTACTTACTAGTTTTACCATATCCCCTCTTCATGATCACGACGAATAGAACGCACATCATCTAAATCATTTTCTTCAGATGATTGACGTATATGTGTTGCTAAATAAGGCGTCTCATAGTTAAAATCTTGATTTTCATTAGTACTATCAGGAAGATGTTTACCTTGAAGAACAATTGACCATCTAGTGTTAGAAGGATCAGTGACATAAAAACTTGTTTTACTTGGGTTGCCATGATGAAAGGTTCGTTCTTATAAGTTGCCTCATGAATATCAACTCGTGTGAATCCTAATTCATCGGTTTCTACACCAGTGCTACTGTCAATCCACTTACACTTAAATAAAGGCACTTTAAAAGAAACATAGTCAATCTCCAAAATCTCGTCAATGACCCCAAAATATGCCCTAGATACTAGTACATGATTGTTATCTTTGGAACTATAAAAGTAAATTGATTCAACCTTAACCATAACCCCACTATTTTGCATGGTGCTACGATCATCCTTTGATTTTGTATAGAATGAATATTTATAAATTTCATATGCATTCTAAGTAATTACTTTAAACTTAGGCATACATGACAACCATTTGCAAAGATCTGATGCACTACTCTCTTTAGAAATACTTTCATTAAACTAATTTATGAAAGTTTTGTTATGCTCTGTAAACAACCATTTTTCATTCATCTGGGGGAATTTTTTCTTTAAAAGACTTTTGTGAGCGGTCAAGTAAGGTTGAACTTCACTAAGGTTATTGAATATATATAAATATGCTTGAAGAACTACTTCTCGGGAAAATGTCTTAATTTTTAAACCTTTAATACCTCTACCATCATAAAATCCATCATGAAGAGACTTATGAATTCCTATAAAGGAAGCTTCTGACAAAGAGTTTGTACAAAACTCAATAGCTTCTTCTGTGATGTACATTTCAATGATCAAAACTTCCGGACGGTGATGATTCTTTGTATACCCTTTAAAAATCTTCATGTAATGCTCTACCGGATATATCCACCATAAAAAAATTAGACCATAAACTATAATCTCCCTTATTAGATGAACAACTAAGTGAACCATAATTTCAAAGAATGATGGAGGGAAAAACATCTCTAATTTGCACAAGATAACTGCAGCTTCGTGTTCCAAGTCATCTAAATTTCCAGGATCAATAACTTTACTACATATATAATTGAAGAATAAGCACAATCTGGTTATATTTACCCTTATATTTCTTGGTAAAATGTCACAGATAGCCACTGGTAAAAGTTGTTGTATCAAGACATGACAAACATGAGATTTTAAGCCAACTAATTTGTGATCGTTCTCTGACACAAGTTTCTTCACATTTGATGAGTACCATTGGGGAACTTTGACACCCTGCAAATAATTGCAAAAACTTTTTTTTTTCTTTTTTAGAAAGAGTGTGACATGCTAGGGGCATATAAATTCTATTTCTTACTTATTTTGGGGCTAAATCTTGACGTATACCCATCACATACATTTTTCTCCATAGGCATCACATCAAGACAATGTCTTACATTAAGACTAGATCAGTATGGAAGATCAAAGAATATCAACCTCTTTTTTTCAAATATTTTTCTTCATAGGCATCACATCAAGACTAGACCAGTATGGAAGATCAAAGAATACCGACCTCTTTTTCCAAATATTTTTTTCCACAAACTTTTTTGTTTCTTTCTAAAGACAACCTTAATGTGTTGTTGGTTTCTATAAACTTCCTTCCCAGTTAAGGGATTTAGAGCAATATCAAACTCCTGCTCCCATTAAAAGCCTTCCGCAATCTACGATATGGACCATTAGGTCTTAGAAAATTTTGATGCCCAAGATAAACTGTCTTTTTTCCATTTTGTAATTGGTGATGACATGGATCATTACTGTTTTTTTGTATTAAAGTGGTTTTTACAAGGACACCGAAAAATCTCATTATTGTCAGGAAGGTTTTTTTTTCCAGCGAGAATAAGAAATGGTTTCAATCCATTCTCATATTCTATACTTAATCTATTGGATTTCATCAAACTAAGATCTACAACCACATAAAGCTTTTAGAAATAAATAAATATAGTACACAACCAATAAAAATAAAGCTTCTCAATAACAACAACAACAACACTAGTAATGGAGAATAATAAGAACAACAGTAATGGACCAAAGCAACAACAAGAATAACAACAACAAGAGTAACAATAACAATAATAACATACTGGAGAATAATGGTAAGAGAGCTTTTTCATTCGCTAGGGCTCCTTGGAGAATAAGTGTTATTTCGTTGTCTAGAGAAGAAGTGTTCTTTCGCTAGGGCTCGATAAGTGAATGAGGTAGACACTGAGGAAATAAAACATATAAAGAATATTTATCGCGATTATACTGAAAACTGAGGTAACACCGACGTAAAATCTTTAAAAAATAAATGTGCCTTTTTGGTTCCAAAAAGAATAAAAAATTAGAGAGTATTTATCTCGGTTTTCATGAAAACCGAGGTAAGATATCTAACATAAAATCTATAAAAACTAAAGGCGCCTTTTTGATTTCATATAAAACATTAAACTACAGAAGATGTGAATCGAATCTCAAACCCTGAGCATATATTTATGTCAGCTTTTCAAAAAACCGAGGTAACAGATTGATTTTTTTTAATAAAAAAAAGGCGCTCCCGTTACATACACCCTCGATTCTATATTGTTTATGGTGAAAGATTTGTCATAAAAAGCATTATTTGTTGTAGTGGACACATGATTCATAGTAATTACCTTTTGTTCGACCTGTTCTCTAATAAAGTGGTGATGAATGTCAATGTGTTTTGTATAATTATGCTAAATTGGATTTTTTGAAATATTGACGACACTCATGTTGTTATAGTATAATGTCATAACATCTTACTTGACATTATACACTTTTAGAATTTTCTTCACCCATAACATTTACGTGCAACTGCTCCTAACTACAATGTACTCAGATTCAACAATAGATAATGAAACATAATTATGATTTTTTCTAAACCATGAAATTAGGTTATTTCTTAGAAAGAAACATCCACCAGAGGTGCTATTTCTATTTTCAACATTGTCTGCCTAATTACATCACAATATCCAACTAAAATAGAGTTGGTGTCATGAGAGTGAAAAATTCAATAGTCACAAGTTTCATTTATATACTTGATGATTCTTTTGACTTGTGTGAGATGACTTAATTTTGGATTTGCTTGGTAGTGAGCATATATCCCTACAAAGAAGGTGATGTCAGGGCGGCAGGTTATGAGATACAAAAAACTACCAATCATACTTCTATAAAGACTTTGGTCCACATAAATGACTTGATCATATTTAGTCAGGTTGACATGAGTTGCAACAGGAGTACGTTATAAGAATATACTGTACCTAAGAAAGGGGGGGTGAATTAGGTAATTTGAAATTTTCTGGTTTTTAGAGTGAGTGTATCTTTATTTTACTGGTTTGATGTTTGGTTATGAAAGTAGTAAAGTGCGAAAAATAAATAACGCGGGAGGTTTATACTAGTTCCCCTCACAATTCGAGAGTAAATATAATCCTCTTACCACTGTAAGAGATTTTACTATTGTTAGAACTTTGTACAAGTCTATACCTAGCTTTAATACACAAACTTATAGCTAAATCACCAAGGCAAATCACCTTGTGATTTTACAACACAAAAAGAAAACACCCTTTCTTTTTCCAACCTCTTGTTTTCAAAAATCTTGGACAACAAGATACTTATACAAATATAAGAGTTTTTTTATAATAAAAGTTTGAAGTAGTAGGATAAAATAAATCCTAACTTGTAGAGTTCATTCCCTTTCAACAATATGGTATATCAAAATATATCTTTAAGTGCTCAAGAAATTTCCTATTATTTGATTTATGAAAATAACGTACAAGTTCTTGATGATTGAAAAATGATAGATGTAGTAAGATACAGTGAAATACTTAGGAATACATTTTTGAAAGAGGTCAATTTGATCATATAAAATACTCTCTATTTATATGGCTTCTCACACCCTTTTGAATCAAGTCATAGCTCTTGATAAATTGTGATAAGGTGTGAAATTGTTTTGAAAAGATACAATGAAGGTGCCATGAACATAAGCAATCCAAATAAGTATTTTTTTCTAAAAATTCACAATGTCAATCGATTGAATGGGATAGACAATCGATTGCACCTATAAATACATTGAAATTTTTGAATTTTGAACTAATGTCAATTGGTTGCTTATCCCATGAAATCGATTGATGGATTTAAAAAAAATCAAATTTAAATGATGACAATCGATTATTTGGCTTAGAATTTTTTTTTTCAATTGAAAACTATGCAAAAAAATTCTAAGTATAGACCGCAATTACATGAATTATTAGTAATGTCATGGATTTATTTTAGGTAGTTGCAACCATGAGATACCATATTTACCATCTTGTTAGATCATTCATAACATAGCAATTTGAGAAGCGTTTTCCATCTTTATGTATTTTATCATATCTTCACAATCTTGATTGTCTTCATCAAAACATCTTTGTTGGAAGCTTGAATTTACATTCTCCCCCTTTTTGATAATTACAAACCACTTCATGATTGTTTGTGATTACTTGAAAAAATTAGAGAAACTCCCTATATGTTGGATAACTCCCCCTTAATATATAAATCTTGCTAAGGTTGAATTTTATGAGTTATCATGTACCTAGAGAGATAAAACACAAGTAACATAAGCATTCATGCATACACCTTTCTCCCCCTTTTGACATGATCAAAAAGAATGGAAAGATGGGTAAAGTAACAATATATGAAATATAATATTAATAAACATGCATAATAATTTTAAAAGGTAAACATACTTCATTACTTGAAACAAAATCCAATAAAGTACATACCATAAACCATAATCAAAACATAAAGTATAAATAAGTATTAGGACATATTGAAACAAAATAAAAATAACATACAACAATAAACATAATAAAACAAAGTAAAGAACTGGTCTTGCTACAAATCATCTAGATTTGTCTCTTGGTTCAGAAAGTTGTCTTGGTTCACAAAGTCTTGTTTCGTGTTTTTTTGGTTCATGTCATCTTGATTCATGTTGGCTTGGTAATGAGGATAGTGATATGGTTGAACTTGATGTTGAGGAATGTTCATATGGGAGTAAAGGTATGAAAATTGATCATTCATGGATGTGTTCATGCGTGTCATGTAATCAAAGAGTTGTTGGTTGGTTGGTTTCTCTTGATTGGTTGGTTATGAAATCGGAGGAGGAGATTGAATGTTCACACTTTCATCAACGTACCTGGTGGTCTTCTTCTTGAAATCGTACTCCATGCCCATCTTAATATTGTAAATCATCACAAATATCATCCAATGACCCATCTCCACAGGATCTTCATTTGAGAAATTTACCCCAAAATATGCAAAAATCTTGGATAAGAAGAAAGAATTATGAAGCACTAAAACATCTATATAATATGTGGCCATGTGCTTAAGAATTAGTGATGCCCAATTCACTGAAGACCATTTTTGATGGCAAAGAGAAGTTGCATTTATGTAGCTGTGGTAGTTGAATGGTTTGAAAACTTGGGTAGAATAACATAATCCAAAATATAATGCAACAACCTATCATCAATATAAAATATCCCAGCAGACCAAGAGTTCCTCTCAGAAAACTTACCACCAAGCATTTTTTTATGCTTATGAAAAAATTCATGTTCAGTAAGCCTAACACTCCCATAGTAAAATTCCTTTTTGACATAACTTGGTAATGAAACAGTCTTATTCATTTTAATCTCTAAACCCTCATATGGTATATCCAAAATTTTACAAAACTCCTCAGCATCAAAACTAATTTGTATTCCTTTCACAGATGAACTAATCGCTCCTTTTTCATAAGACATGTTGGTATAAAAAGACCTTAGCCAGTTTAGGGAAAAAATAACCATTCATCCTTACTAATCCATCAATATTTTTCCTCAAATTCTCAATAAACTTAAAGCAGGGGTATGGAAAAGAGCCTAAATCAACATACCTTGGACCAATCGCGGGTTTGGCAAGGAAGTAGTCAATGTACCTTTTATGTTGAACTTGAGTAGGAAAAAATCGGTTTAACTTCGAATCCAGTGAAGAAGATCTTGTAGGATTACATGATGTGGTTGATAAGTTCCAAAAGATAGTATTTGACCATATTAAAACTTGGCACTTATTAGCTCAAACTAACATTTTCTAACATTGATATCCCCAAATATTGCATAGGATTAAGTTTGATACATATATGTGTGGTACTTTTTTATTTCTTTGCTATTGTGTAGGAATTTCCACACTAACCAAGATTGAAACACAAAGAAAGAATAGATCATGCATGTTCACCAGGCGAGCATCTAGAGAGGCCAAGGAAAGAGCTCACCCAGCAAGCCAACAACGAGGCTCAGGTGTGGAGTAAAAGAAGAAAAAATCACCCTTCTCACCAGGCGAGCCTCAAGTGAGCCATCTCGGCCAGTAAAGCTACAACGAGAACCAAGCGAGACAAGTCATAGACTTTCCATAAGCAAAATGTCACATTGTTGTCAGGCGAAGTTGCAGCAAGGAAGCTCGCGAGGAGAGCCTTTTGCTCGCCTAGCGAGACAAGGCAGTTTGAGATGCTAAGTTGGCAGATACTTCAGGGTGAAGAAAGATGGCTTTCCAGGCGAGGCAACAACTCACCAAGTGAGAGCAGCAGAACATGACCATTATATATAGTTCAGAAACATTTCATTTAGGGGAGACCTTGAGATTTAGAGAAAGAAATAGTTTAGTAGAGAGAAAGAGAAAGATAAAACGATAGACTTGAAGAATATAAGTCGGATACACATCAATTATCGGGAAATCACCTTTGATGCTCATCTATCTTTCTTTCTTCTCAATTGTCATCAAAGCTACCATGAGTAGCTATATCTCTTTCTTGTTGAGATTGAATGTAATCCATCGGTACCATATGTATTTATTATGATCATGGCGTTATATATGAATCAGTCGTTTATTGATATTAATGTTATCATTGTTTACTTGTTTAACTTATAGATTTGAACCTTTATTGATAAATACTATTCGAATCTCGACCTAGGATAATCATCGGTTAGATGATAAACTCCAAACATAGATTTAGGTTTAACATTCACAAGAGTATTGGATCTTAATGCTACCATATTATTTAATAGGCTGAGAGATCGTCGATTAAACAATATGGTTGAACTCTCATCAGGAGTTTATACATAAACACTATCGGCACACGATACCTAATAACATTGATCAAATGACTAATCTATGTATAACTGATTAGAAGAATACGCGTGTAATCAATGGATGAGCCCCAATCCCAGCAAGTTGTCTCATATTTGAAACATCATTTTATACAAACAAACAACTTGATAAATTTTCACTTAAACAATATCAATTGTTGAACGACATTTAATATTGCATCAGTCCCTATGGATACGATAAACAAATACTTACTTTTGATGTTGAATATTGCAACCATCAGTGACTTTGTGTTTTCCCTTTCATCCCTTCCTTATCATGAGTTTGGGAGCCATTTGGAGGAGATATGAAGGTTCATTTATGAGATCAATGGAGTTTTAGGGTGGTTGTAGTGATAAAATTGTGACCATTGATGATATAAAAATGGAGTCTTGAGAAAAATTTATGGGAAGATGAGGATGAATAGTAAGGGTGTGTTTTGGAAGAGAGATGGAGAGAAAAATTCTAAATTTGTATAGTAGGGGGCGACTAGGGTTGAATGATGTGGTAAAAAATGAGAACTAACATATAAGGGGAAGTTATTTAAGAGATTTGACCAAGAATTAAATTAAAAATAAAATAAAAAACTAAACAACATCAATCGATTGACAGCTCATTGCAATCAATTGGCATTTAAAAAAATTGAAAAAATAAACAACATCAATTGATTGACATTAAGGGTCGCTACACACTGCCAAAACCAAAAAAGCGTTTTTCATGCCATGCAGTCGAATAATTCATAATTTTAATCGATCATTTTGAAATTTTTTGAAACATCAATCGATTGACATATCCAACCAATCGATTGCTTGCATACAAATTTTGAATTTTTTAAAATAATGTTGGAAAAGCAAGATTTCACCAATTAAGAACATAGAATGCTTATAATTAAATTACAAAAACCTAAATCATCATAAATATTCATAAATAAATCATGATTATTGTAACACCCGAGACCGAAGAGGGCAGAAAGTGGTTACATGTAACACCCGATGGCGAGGGAGTGGTTATCGGTGCATGAGGCATGACAATGCGACACTCCTAGCAGCTTATATGGAAAACCTGAATGCACATCGGAATGAGAGGGGTCTCGAGGTTGTGTAGCTATCAGACTGTTTGGTTGAAGGAAGGCTTATAAGGATTAATTGGTACTACCTATACCAACAAGATGCATCTTCTTTTCAGTAGCATAACAAATAAGAACTCCATAGTTAAGCGTGCTTGACTTGGAGTAGTATTTGGATGGGTGACTTTCTGGGAAGTTTCCCGAAAAGCGTGTGAGTGAGGATAAAACATGCTAAAAAGATCCGTGTTGGCTTGTGGGGTCAGTCGGTAATCCTGAAAGCAGTTTAGGGCGTTACAAATGGTATCAGAGCCATACCTCTCCCAGTACGATGTGGTTCGGGGATGAACCAACCGGAAGCTGGTGGGCATGTAGCACCCAATACCGAAGAGGGCAGAGAGTGGTTACATGTAACACCCAATAGCGAGGGAGTGGTTGTCGGTGCATGAGACATGACAATGAGATACTCCTAGCAGCTTATATGGAAAACCTGAATTCACATCAAAATGATAGGGATCCCGAGGTTGTGCAGCTATCAGACTCCTTGGTTGAAGGAAGGCTTATAAGGATTAATTGATACTACCTGTAACACCTCAAAATTTGCCCTCCTCTCTTGGGACTAGCATTAACATATTTGCATATCATTTTAGGACATTAGGCATTTCATATTGCATATCATGTGGTTACATTATGCAAGCCATCTTCCCAAGTCTTAATCAGGAGATGAGGAAGTTCAAAGGTGCAAGCTAGGGTTTAATGACTGATCATGGGCCATCTGAGGATTGGACTGTGAATTAGGGTTTCATGATTTCCAAGGATATTGGTCTTCATCTTGTTTGAATTGATACATCATCATCATCATGGTTGGATGTCATCAGGAGATTGGAGAAGATTCCTTGAGATTAGGGTGTTGACCACTGGTCAACCCTAATCAGTTGTATTGGGCCAATCAGGGCTGGATCAGGAGATGGGGTTTATGAAGGAGATGAGGATCATTTTGTGACTATATGGTGCTTATGGAGGCAAGGGTATCACCCTTGAGCCATTTCAGTTGGAAATTGGGGTTCAAATTGATCTATGCATTGCCAAATTCATCTATCAGATGGAAAAGTCAACTGTGGTCAACTGTACATGATCTGATGGATTTGGAGGTGAAAATGAGTTGAAGACACTTCATTCATGTTGGAATAAGTGTAAAATGACATTGCAAAGCTTGAGAATGAAGAAAATCAGGTCAGGACAAAAACTGCCAAAAATAGCAATTGACCTGTAACTGAAGTTTCCAAAAATGGAAAGTTTTTGACCTCAAAAACAGATGTCCAAGGAAGCTTAAAATGAAAAATTGTTCAACATGAAAGTTGTAGATCTTGTTCTCACCTTTCCAAAAAGTCCAAGAACTTGAAAATCCAATGTGTGGTTTGCAAGATATGGCTCATTGAATTTCAGAAAAGACCCGTAATCAGGAGGCCATAACTACCACATACTTTGTCCAAATTGCAAGTTCTTTATATGCACAAACTCCATTTGACATGTACTTTGAGGGTGCATCATTGGATTTTCCCAAAAATAGCCAAGGCAAAAAGTCACTTTTCAACTGGACAGCTGAATTGGACCAGGGGCAAAATTGTCCAACTCTCAAAATAATTGGAATTTTTGAATGGGACTTTTTCCAACACCTCAGGAATGGCATTTGGAGTGTGTTTGAATATTCATTTCATGCATAGGCCTTTTAAATTGAGATTTGGCTTGAAAAGTGAAATGGTGAAAATTGGTCATTTTGCATACACATAGTGAATTTGAGAATGGAGCAACCAATCAGCATGGGACAAGTTCCTACAGCTCATACATGATATTTAGGGGTTGTGTGAGGTGTCAAAACAGGTGTCAATGAGCTGGCTATGGAATTGACAATTTTGCCCTTATTTGCACAATTACCATTTTCACTTAACATGCCATTTAACTAATCAAGTGGATTAAGCATGGATTAGGCTCACATATATAATCAAAATCACTTGCTAATCATAACAGAATTCACAATCTCCAAGAACTAGATCTGAAAACCTCTCATTCTCTCAAAATTTCATCAAGAACTCAAAACCTTCATTTCCAAAATTCTTGACAAAATCTCAATCATTCTTCGAAATTTCTTTTGATTTGAACTCACATCATCATCCTTAGCATCTGTTTTGGGAGTTTGGAAGAGGAAAAGCTCGGAATCTCGACTGTCCAATATCACATCAACAATGGTGAATTCGAGTTTTGAGCTCTAGAAGCAACATCAATTGAAGCAAGCACCTCTAATCATCTTCTCCATAGCTCTTCTTCAGCTGTTTTGTGGAAGTGAGGCTCGAGGACGCTCGTGACATAGCTGCCGTTCCAGGTTTGGCACTTTTTCGAGTCTCATAATATGTTAAATGTGTATGTGCATTTGAAAGATTGTTCCACGTAGAGTATAGTGATGTGTTTGGTTTTGATTATCGTGAACCATAGGAGACGGAATCTGGATTCGAAGTTTTGGTAGTAAACCCTAAGTTGTTCGATTTGGAAAATATAGCAACAATTAGGTTGAATTAGGTTCATATTTAGATTCCTCGTAGTTAGACGGTTCCAACGAGTATTCATTTGCTCGTTTTGGTGGAGATTGCATGTTCGTCGTTTTTCTGGAAATTCTGGAAATGACGTATGAAGAAGACGAAGTCCTCTGCGCAAAAGTGTGTTCAATCCAAATTTCTGTTTGAATTTTCAAAATTCCTGTTTCCCGCTCCCGCTCAAAAGATTTACCAAAATGCCATTTGCTTAATTTAATTATTTCATTTAAATATTAAAAATTCATATGATCATTAAAAAATTCATAAAAAATAGGGAAAAAATCAGAAAATTATGGAAAAAATTTTGTTGACTTTGTCTTTGACTGTAGAATTTTTTTTTGACCTATTGGTCAAAGTTGTGCATGGCAAATATTTTATTTGACCTAGGGTTTTCTAATGTATGTTCATTTTTGATACATTTTGCCAATTTGATCATGAAATGCTCATATCATAAAATAAATTCTTGAAAATTTTTGTGATGATTCTTGACTCATTGATGCTCATTTATATGTAAATTTCATGCATTTTTGATACCTGGTCAATGAGCAGCAAATTCTGGAACTTAGGTGTGACAATTTGTGTCACACCTCATTATGTCAACTTGCTGGATTTTTTTGAGTGACCTATACTTGTTGGATTAATGTGAAATTTTGCATGATGGTTGATTAACATGTTAAGATGCTATGTGAATTTTTGTGGAATTTTATGTGGCATTTACAATTTGATCATGATTTTTCATTTCTGGTGGTCATTTGTGCAAGCTTGTATGACATAGGTTGGTAGAATGATTGGGAAATCCTCATATGGTACTGTATGATCATGAAATTTGATGTGAATGTTGTAGACACATAATGTGACATCCCTGTTTTGGCCTCATCCATTTCTTTTTTGTTTTCAATGAGATATGAATTTTTGAAGTGGATGTATGCATTGATGTTGTGAATTGAAGCATGAAATTGTGTCTGTTTTTGTTGATTTTCATTGACATGGTTCCATTTTCCCAATTGAGCTCAAATTTGACATGGTAGACCTTGAATACCCCCTGTTTAGGTGTAATTAATTTGAGAATTTTTAGAATTGTTTTGATATGGATTTGAATGCAATACTTCTGTTGGTATGTTTGGTGGTTCATTTGACCTAATATGGATTGTTTTGTGCATAACATGAGCATAATGAATGATATAAACATGAGACCAATGATGTTTGCTCTTGTTTGATGTTAATTTGACTTTGGTTTGTGAATGCCTTGCTGTTTGGGAATTTTTGTCACTTTTGGACCCTAGGCTTAGCCTAGTGGTCTAGTTGCTAATGTTTGCTTGGTTTTTCAGGATCAAAAGCATAATGTACATGGAGAATGATACAAGTTGATTTTAATTGATGTTGTGGATGTTTGTACACTAACATAACATTGTTTGGTAGGTGTTGGAGCTTGGGCTTAAGCCTTGAGCTTGCTTTGTGTTGTATTGTTTAAACTGTTTGATTGTTTGCTGTATAGTTTGTCTGATTGAGTACTGACTGAGTTTGATTGTTTCCAGGTACTTTAGTTGCTCAGTTCCTTGTGAACTATTGCTTTGCTTTGCTTTGCATAAGCAACTTGCATTTGAGGTAGGTCTTCTTGACTTCATGTAGTCTGGAGACCCGGCTGTTACCGAGCCGGGCAAATAAATGTCTGAAGTCCTCCTTAAGAGGCAATGATTGTGTTTGTTTATTTTTAAGCCCAAGCAGGTGAAAGTCCTTTAAATAAGGCGATTGGTGGAAGGTAGGGGTATGCAGTCTACCCCCCACTCTTCAGTTGAGTCTTCTCCTTGCTTCCATTACATGGTTGAAGCATTGAGATCAAAAGCCCAAGATCTGTGCTGTCGCACAATTGAGTCGGAGTCATCGAGTATAGAAGGGTTCCCCTATTCTGGACCCATGCTCATTTGTCAGCTCTCCCTGGTTAGGGATATGAGCTGTGAGGTCTGATCCTCACTTCATCCCATCATCTGCTTCACCTTAGCCTCGTAATGGCAAGGTTAAGAGCAAACACAGCCTGTACAGACGATGGCTTAGGCAGTCAAACCTGATTGATTGAGCCCCTTGTTTGGCTATAGTGCATGCTACGTGGATATCTGATTGACATGTTTGTTTGAGATGCTTGTTCTCAGTTGATGTATGATATATGATTGTATGCTTGTGTGCTAGCTTCTTTCCTGGTTAGGTTAGTTTGCTTATGCAAGTAGGATAGAGAACCGAACTTAGGGTGACTTTGCATGACAACATTAGGCTCGAGTCTCAGCTCCCTAGTGTCGTGTTTTCCCCTCGGTTTCTGGTTAGCAATTTAGTCCCTTTCAGGGGAACTACATCGCCCTGATCCTCGTTCCAGACGAGGTATGTAGGCAGGTGGTCGTGCGAGACCACTCCGGGCAACCTTTTTCTTTTTTGCGTGTGTTTAATTGTTATCTGATTGTGTGTTTTGGCTTGGATGCCGACGTAAGCCCAGTGATTGGCAGTCGGGCTCCACGTTTTCCCTTTTGTGCGTGTTTTGGTTCGGATGCCGACGTAATTCCATCCGGTGGTTGTCGGGCTCCATGTTTGCCACCCTCGCTTGTTTGTATGTTTTGTGTTGTTTGGCGTGTGTAAGCCGAACTACAGTGGCTCTGATTCTTGTTCCAGACAAGATATGTAGGCATAAGGTGCGACGCCTTATCGAGCCCGTTTCTCTTAACCCCACCTGCGTTCCCCGTGTGTGTGTGTGATGTTTAGCAACCTTTTCTCTATTTTAGAACGTGGATCCCTAGGAGTACCTAGGACGTGAGGGGTGCTAATACCTTCCCCTCGCGTAACCGACTCCCGAACCTTTTCTCTCTGGTCGCGAGACCATGTCTTTCCAGGTTTCTCTGAGCGTTTCCTTTCCCTATCTTGGGATAAATAACGTTTAGTGGCGGCTCTGTGTGTTTTTATTTTTAGGCTCGCCGGTTGATTTTTCGCAGGATGCGACAGCTGGCGACTCTGCTGGGGACTCCTAACATGTTGACCTATGCTGGTCCATGGTCCCTAAGCGAGTCTCTCCTAGCGCTTTAGGATGGGTTTGGTTGCTTGTGTTGTTTATTTATTGCATTTATTATACTAACCCTTGTTTATATTTGCATTAAATATGTGCATGCATCATTACTGTCATGTTGCCATTTTCCTCTGCAGGTGGTTCTGTTGTTTGGGGTGGGTGTTCTGAGTGGGGCTAAAACCCAGGCCCGAGTGTACACCTAGGATTAGTGTGGGTCTCGCGTACCTCACATGTCGGTTGGGCATGATGTTGTGACGTGACATACCACAAGCCGGACGAGGTTCAGTCGATAGTGCTTTCCATTGTGGAACATTTCACGGTGGCTTAGTTACTGCTTCTGAGCTGTTGACTCTGGTGACCGATCATTCCCGGATCTTTGGTTTAGACGATTTTAAGAGAGCTACAATGGCACACCCGAAAGGGCAAACCCATTGAGTATCTCTGCCCGATTGTCGAGACTATTATCCGCCTTAGGGTGACCTGATTAGAATTTACCTGTGAGGGGAGGGTGAATCTTTCAGATGCATAATCAGATGAGCTCAGATGGTGACTTTTGACCCGTGATGCAGAGACATATTTATAAGTCGGATTTATGGTTATTATCGCTGTGACGCCGGAGTGCTGTCCGTGATTTATCAGCAGGGATCCGTTTATTTCAGGATTCCCCGGGCCGAGATATTTATCAGTGGGGATCCGTTTATTTCAGGATTCCCCGGGCCGATTCAGATGGTGGTGATGTGTCTGCTCAGAGACTGATGATGATGATGATGATGTATCTGTCTTCCGTTTATTTCGGAACCCGTGGGTCAGAATTGTGGTTGTTTGTTCCTCAGATGTTTATGATCAGTTCAGAATCCAGATTCAGTGCAAATGATCAGAGGACTTGGAGGATGGCCCAGTGCACTCATACATCTGCATCATCACATCTTGCATTCATCTGCATCAAACCTGAGTCTAGCCATATGGGGAATATTATGGATTGAGAATCTGGTTGAGAGACATTCGGATGTCAGAATGTTATTGATGAAATATTATTTGTCTCGATGAAACCAAAATCAAGAGACAAAGTGTTCCTCATATGGATGGACGTTGCATTCATGCATATTAACCTGTTTGCTGTTTTGCAGGTGTCGGGTTCTAACGTGCTTGTCTGTTTCAGGAACCATTGCTCGTGCTCGTAGAACTGTACCCTTGCACTCAACTCGACCTCACAGATATTTCACCAGAAGAAATACACCCAGACTCATGGAACTCCCAAACGCTGACATCCTCGAGCTGAAAGACAAGATGAGTGAACTGATCAACATCATGCAGGGCTTTGCAGTTGGTCAGAAGGCTTTGGTTGATAAGGTTGAAAAGCTCGAGCGGGCTTCAGCAGCAAACAGCGGTGTTAACCTGGATGGTGTCTCCAACCAGGGGCAGGGGTCTCGTGATGGTGGAAAAAGAGAAACTGTGGGTATGGTGAACAACCCTGCTGGAGGTTTTGGTGCTGGTGGTCAACCTGGGCCCGGTCAGGGGCAAAATCTGAAAGACGGCCTGTTATCTCCATTCTTCGGTTTTGATGAGGACCGAGAGGAAGACCGAGAAGCCGATCAATTCTCAATGCACAACGAGCCATTTGGGCAATACAATACCCAGCCACAGAGCAAAGAGATCCAGTTGCTGGCAGAGAAGGTAAGGGCTCTGGAAAGCCATGCTACTCCGGGATTTGTCAATATGTCCAACATGGGGCTAGTTGAGGGGATCGTGATCCCACAGAAATTCAAAGCGCCGGCCTTTGACAAATACAATGGGAGTTCCTGCCCGGAAACTCACCTCCAAGCTTTCGTACGTAAGATTTCTGCCTATACGACGGATCAGAAGCTGTGGATGTACTTCTTCCAGGACAGTCTGTCTGGAGGATCTCTGGAGTGGTACACCAAGCTGAAATCTGCTGACATCAAGGGTTGGCAAGATCTGGGAGATGCTTTCTTTAAACAGTATCAGTTCAATGCTGATATGGCCCCGAGTCGTACCCAGCTGCAGGGTATGTCTCAGAAGAATACTGAAGGGTTTAAAGAGTATGCTCAAAGATGGAGGGAGTTGGCTGCCAGAGTGCAACCTCCTTTGGTGGATCGGGAGATGTCTGATCTCTTTATGGGTACTTTGCAAGGGGTCTTTGCCGAGAGAATGGTGGGTTGTCCCGTCACCAACTTTGCTGATATTGTGGTGGCGGGTGAGCGAATTGAAAGTTGGCTGAAAATGGGGAAGATCCAGGGTGGTAATGCTTCGTCATCGGGATCAAAGAAACCATTCGGGAACGGTCAGCGCAAGAATGAGGGTGACTCGAGTGATGTGTATGAGCAAAGAGGATATAGTGGGGGTCGTTATTATCAGCATGCTGCTGCGGTAAACATCCCTGTTGGTAATCAGTCAGCCAGACAGCAACGTCAGCCACCGCAATCGAGAGCCGGGTACCAGGTGAAAGGGAAAGGAGTTGATCGTCACTTCGACAAGCCGCCCGTGTCATATGCCGTGCTGTTCAAAAAGTTGAGGGATTTGGGGTTGGTCCAGCCGAGGGCGATGGTTCCGATAAGAACAGATCAGTGGCCTCCTGATTACGATGAGAATGCCAAGTGTGAATTTCATTCTGGTACGCAGGGGCATAACATTGAGGGCTGTAGAGCATTCAAGAATGTCGTCCAGGACCTGGTAGACTCCAAAGCTATCAATTTTGCGCCATCACCGAATGTTAATGCTAATCCCATGCCGGTACATGGTCAAGCGACGGTGAGTGCAATTGCTGAAGATGCAGATTACACCTGTGCAGTGGGTGGAGAGACCAACAGTGACTGCAAGCTGGATGGTTGGGTAAAACCGTGTGCACCAGGGCAGCAAATCCTGAACTGGAGGGTTTGAAAGATCAACATTGTTACTCGTCTGGAAGAGTATTATTTCTTGTTTTCAGTTTATTTGCATGAAAGCCATACGTGTTGCCCGACACGCAATGGTCCATTGTAAGGGCCACCTCATGTTTAAATTTGCATTTCTGCATCATTAATAAATGGATGTTTTTCAGTCAAAAAGTGGCGTTCCCTGTTTTTCATTTATTTTTGCAGTTTAAAAACAAAATAAAAATGGCAATGTTTATTTTCTGTTTTTTCCTTTTGTTTTGTCTCGTCCCGACTTCAAAAAAAATTCTTCTCCGGATCTCATTGATAACAATTTGGTTACCTCTCATATGACTTCGACAAACCGATCTATCTTGCTGAAGAAGAAGACGAAGAAGATTGTGATCTGTTAGGATTGGCCAGATTGCTGAAAACAAGAGGAGAAGGTGATTCAGCCGCCTGTGGAGCAGATTGAGATTGTTATTCCACGCACCGCCGAGGTCAGGAAGGAATTGAAATTGGAGCCGCCTCAGAGGCAAGTCAAGAGCAGAATGGTAGCCCTGTTAAAAGAGCATGTGGATATTTTCGCTTGGTCGTGTCAGGATACGCCAGGGTCGAACACCGGTATCGTTGCTCACAAGCTACCACGGAGAGAAGACTGTCCTCTTGAGAAGCAGGGCGCCGATGCCGCGTATCAGGGTGACTTTGTTTCATGATATGATTCATCATGGAATCAGATGCTATGACATGATAGCAAAGTCCCAAGCAGAAGAGGGGCATTTGGCGGACCAGGGTCAGTCGGTTGACCGGTTGAGATAATTCAAACTGAGGTTGAATTCAAATCAGGGCACTATCAGAGTGCGATCCGGTAAATCGGTGGGGTTCAATATAAGAGAGGAATCGAGGTTGATCCTGCTAAAAAAAAAAAGTAAAAAGTAAAAAAAAAAACAATAAGAGAAAAGCCTGAACCGAGAAAAAGTAAAGAAAGAGGTTCGTGGTTTCGTAGATAGATCGAACTACCTGTCATGGTTCACATCTCATCTAACAATCACGTGCGAACCTATATTCAAGATGTTGAAAAAAAAAAGAAGATCAAACGGTCAGGCGAAATAATGATTGCCAAGGGGCATTGAAAAAAAAGAATAAGTTGCAGGAACCTCTGATTCTGATACCTCCTATGGAAAGAGACTGTTAATCTGTACTTGACAGCCTTCGAGGGGTCTACTAGGGGTATTGGGTCAGCATGACGAGTCTTGTCGAAAAGAGCATGCAATTTACCTTAGCAAAAAGTTTATCGACTGTGAAACAATACATTCACTGTTCGAGAAAACTTGATGTACTTTGGCATAGGCTGCTCGTCGACTGAGACAGTATATGCTGGTTCATACCACTTTGTGGATTTCAAGATGGATCCGATCAAGTATGGGTTTGAGAAGCCAGCATCGACCGGGCGGGTTGTGAGAGTGCAAAAGAATATTGACTGATCAGTATACTCTCAGAAAGCCATCAAGGGGTGTATTGTCTGATTACATCTCTCCGCAACCTATTGAGGGTTATCAACCGATGAAGTTTGAGGTCCCTGATGAGGACATCTCGAGGTGCTCTAATCGAAAGATTAAGAGTAACCGATCCCGGAGGAGGGGCCTGACCCTGAATTCGAACGGATTCTGATGTCTGATGGGGTTAATGTGAAGGAGTTAGTGCTGCTGTGGTTACGCCAAAAGGATCCCATGTTCCTTTTGTAGCCAGGATGACGTTTGAATATACCAATAAATGATGGCTGAGTATGAAGTTGGTATCCTGGGTACCGTACCTCGATGCGTGCATCTACTGGGGCAACGCCTTTCTCACTCAGAGAGCCTGATTGAAGAAAAGAGGCTGGCAGCCATCTGTCATGGGCAGTTATACCAGCAACAGATGAAGCGTGCTTTTGACAGAAAGGTACGACCTCGGGTACATCACGTGGGTGATATGGTGTTGAAAAGGATCCTTCCTCCTCAAAACGATCGTAGGGGCAAATGGACGCCGAATTATGAAGGTCCATTCGTGGTCAAGAAGGTTTTCTCTGGCGGAGCCTTGTTGTTAACGACCATGGATGGCGAAGATTTTCCATCCCCTGTGAATGCGGACGCAGTTAGAAAATACTTCGTGTAAATAGACCCGCTGGACGAAAAGAACAAAATAGTCCAGGCAAAAATGGGCGTCCCGGCGAACCAAAAACAGAAAAGGGTTCGGGCAAAAATTAGGGATAAAATGAAAAATGTACACCCGGCAAGTCGAAAATCTGAAAAGGCGACTTGGGCAAAAAAGGGTATCCCGGTGGACTGAAAACCCGAAAGGGCGGTCCAGGCAAAAGAGGGATTGAAACGAACAATTGCGTCTAGCATGATCGTTTGCGCTTTGGTTAAAGCATCATGGATAATACCCGGTAGGGATCAGTCAGAAGCGTCTTGTTCAGAAGGCAGAAAAGCACGGAGAGTCTGAGGACATATGGGGTGTAACCAAGTTGGAACTCGATGAGATCACGGGTTTCACGTTGCCATTAGGATAGATTTTTCCTTTTGTGCGCAATTACCTCTTTTCAGGAATTGCTTCCTTTTGTATTGCTCATTTGAGCCACACTTTTCAAATCAACAAAATGCACATTCAGTCAAATAATTTTGTTTTTGTTTTTCATTACCGTTTTGATTGCAAAAACATCCAGATATTTTTGATAAAGAATTTTGCATTTTAAGACATACAGGTTTCTTCCAATGCATGTTTATAAGATTGAAAACTTGAAATCTTATTTTGGAAGGTTGAGTGACCCGGTGTTGAAATCTTGACACGCCCGGGGCACGGTTTTATCTAACGATCTGTTTTGCAGGTACTGTTAGGTATTCGTCACTCACTTGCAGGTTGTGATGTGGAAGCTTTGAAACAAATCCCCGGAGAGTTCGTTCAGGAACGAATGAATGAAAGAACGACGAAGTGACGTTGCGGCGCACGACGATCCTTGATGGTAATCAAGAAGACTCTTCAAAGTCGGAAGATTTGAAAGTATGTAATTCCCCGCAGAGCCCGATCAGGGGCGAGTGCACGAAGAAGGGCGACGAAGAGACGACGAGAGACGTCCGACGACCATTGAAGTTAATCAAGAAGACTCTTCAAAGTCGGAAAATTGAAATTTCTGTATAAATCCCAGGATTACGTTTCTCGTCGGGCGCGGAGCGACTTGGAATATAAGATGATGGAGCAGAAAAGGTCCAGACGAGTCTGGGAATTCTCAAAAGTGGAAAGCTGATACGAGATTTGGAAGATTGATACCATGGTTCGATGAGTCGACGGGTGTTCTGTGCCAACTTTTCTCGTTTCCCAGCTAGGTCCCCAAGCAGAATCATAGGACTAGCTCCCCAGCAGATCCAAGGTCTGTAGACTTTCTCCAGCCGAGTCATGGTGGTTATCTCCGGCAGGTTTACAACGATGTTTCCTCAGCAGCCAGGCCAGAAGGTTGTTAGTCCCCGAGTGGAGCGGGTTTCAAAGAAATATATCTCCAGCTAGTCCCCGAGTGGAGCGGGTTTTTTCAATGACATATCTCTCCAACAGTGTTCATTCTACCAGTGGATTGAACGAGTTTCCGTAGCAGACGAATATCTGCATCCCCAGCCGAGGGTATCCTACATGTGGATTGATTGGGTCCTCCCCAGCGGAGTAGTTGTCGTTCCCCTAGCAGGGTCTGGATGGTATTCCCCCAGCAGGTTGAAGATTGCTCATTTCCCCAGCGGGAGTATCTGTGAGGGTTCCCAAAGCAGAGTTGGGATCTATATCCCCAACAAGTCAAAGACTGTGGTATTCCCACAGAGTGCAGTGAAGGATCTGTATCCCCAGCATGTCCTCGAGAGGGTGGGGTGCAAAGGAGGTATTCCCCAGCATGTCCTCGAGAGGGTGGGGTGCAAAGGAGGTATTCCCCAGCATGTCCTCGAGAGGGTTGGGTGCAAAGGATCTGTATCCCCAGCAAGGGTTGTCTATTTCCTAGCAGCAGTGCTATCCCCGGCAGGGTGGAAATCGGAGCAGTGGCGAGTTCCTCAGCAGAGAGTCTCGTTTTCCCCAGAAAATTCCCTTGAGGGGGATATTTTTATGCATTCATCATGTAGAATAAGCATTGCATATTGCATAGAAAAATAAATAATCGCGTAGCATTTCCATAATTATGGAGCATTACGCAGAAGAAATCAAGCATGCATCATTGCAAACGTCAGCTAGTCTCAAGCCGTGGTTATTGTTTGAGAGGTATTTTGCCAGAAAATGAAAGTGTTACTCCGAGTAGTATAGCCTCATGATTGGATCACAGGTATTGTCCCAGTGGTACGACACTGGAGAAGACTCCTTCCGTCGGACGGAGATGGAAAAGGGATGTATTCAACGCAACCCAAACTGTGGTTACCGCTTGAAGATTTGGGGTTCACCAAAGGTGAAGATGTTACTCTGAGGAGATTAGCATCACAACGTCAGATCAGCAATGTTCCCCAGTAGTGCGATATTGGAGGAAATGTTCCCGTCGGACAGAGATGGGGATACAGTCAGAAGACGTTACGCGATCAGCGCGATTCAAGCCGTGATTACCGCTTGAGGTTTGGTTTTGTCTGACAGCGAAGACGATGCTCCGAGGAGTTCAGCATTGTGAGTTTGGAACCACCGTTTCTTCCCAGACATCAGTAAGTGTTTGGTCGATCATTGTTTGATGTCTGTCCGCATCATTGTTTGATGTCTGTCCGCATCATTGTTTGATGTCTGTCCGCATCATTGTTTGATGTCTGTCCGCATCATTGTTTGATGTCTGTCCGCATCATTGTTTGATGTCTGTCCGCATCATTGTTTGATGTCTGTCCGCATCATTGTTTGATGTCTGTCCGCATCATTGTTTGATGTCTGTCCGCATCATTGTTTGATGTCTGTCTGCATCATTGTTTGATGTCTGTCCGCATCATTGTTTGATGTCTGTCTGCATCATTGTTTGATGTCTGTCCGCACCATTGTTTGATGTCTGTCCGCATCATTGTTTGATGTCTGTCCGCATCATTGTTTGATGTCTGTCCGCATCATTGTTTGATGTCATGTCAACATCATTGTTCGGTGCCTGTAAACATCGAGTTTCCTCCCGGTCATTGGTTAATGTCTGGTCGAGCTTTTTTTGGTGTCAGTAAACATCATCGTCCGATGTTCAGTAAACGTCGAGTTTCTTCCCAGTCATCAGTCAGTGTCTGGTTGAAGGTGTACCCTCTGACGTGTTGCCCTTAGAGTGGTGATTAGTGAAGTTTCCGACTATCAGGTTGAAGCACTTATGGTATTCAGGCCAGTTTTTCGGAGTTCAGACCGAAGTGGTTTTCGGACCAGGTAGAAGAAGAGAAAATTTTCGGGGTTCAAGAAAAGCAAAAAAAGAATGAGAATCCCGAGTGGATGTGGTGTTCAGACCATGGTTATCCCTGCGTTACCATTTATTTTGGCATCCAGGTCGTCGGTTTTTCGAGTTTTTCTTCGCCGATGCTGACAGGCGCTGTTAATTATTTTCCCATCAGAGTGCAAATTGTTCGTCTATTCTTGGTATTCAATCACTCTTCATCCTGATCATCCGAACGCCGAGGCTATTTCGTATCGACAGGTTCACAGTGGATTGAATAGGGGCAGCTGTAACACCTCAAAATTTGCCCTCCTCTCTTGGGACTAGCATTAACATATTTGCATATCATTTTAGGACATTAGGCATTTCATATTGCATATCATGTGGTTACATTATGCAAGCCATCTTCCCAAGTCTTAATCAGGAGATGAGGAAGTTCAAAGGTGCAAGCTAGGGTTTAATGACTGATCATGGGCCATCTGAGGATTGGACTGTGAATTAGGGTTTCATGATTTCCAAGGATATTGGTCTTCATCTTGTTTGAATTGATACATCATCATCATCATGGTTGGATGTCATCAGGAGATTGGAGAAGATTCCTTGAGATTAGGGTGTTGACCACTGGTCAACCCTAATCAGTTGTATTGGGCCAATCAGGGCTGGATCAGGAGATGGGGTTTATGAAGGAGATGAGGATCATTTTGTGACTATATGGTGCTTATGGAGGCAAGGGTATCACCCTTGAGCCATTTCAGTTGGAAATTGGGGTTCAAATTGATCTATGCATTGCCAAATTCATCTATCAGATGGAAAAGTCAACTGTGGTCAACTGTACATGATCTGATGGATTTGGAGGTGAAAATGAGTTGAAGACACTTCATTCATGTTGGAATAAGTGTTAAATGACATTGCAAAGCTTGAGAATGAAGAAAATCAGGTCAGGACAAAAACTGCCAAAAATAGCAATTGACCTGTAACTGAAGTTTCCAAAAATGGAAAGTTTTTGACCTCAAAAACAGATGTCCAAGGAAGCTTAAAATGAAAAATTGTTCAACATGAAAGTTGTAGATCTTGTTCTCACCTTTCCAAAAAGTCCAAGAACTTGAAAATCCAATGTGTGGTTTGCAAGATATGGCTCATTGAATTTCAGAAAAGACCCGTAATCAGGAGGCCATAACTACCACATACTTTGTCCAAATTGCAAGTTCTTTATATGCACAAACTCCATTTGACATGTACTTTGAGGGTGCATCATTGGATTTTCCCAAAAATAGCCAAGGCAAAAAGTCACTTTTCAACTGGACAGCTGAATTGGACCAGGGGCAAAATTGTCAAACTCTCAAAATAATTGGAATTTTTGAATGGGACTTTTTCCAACACCTCAGGAATGGCATTTGGAGTGTGTTTGAATATTCATTTCATGCATAGGCCTTTTAAATTGAGATTTGGCTTGAAAAGTGAAATGGTGAAAATTGGTCATTTTGCATACACATAGTGAATTTGAGAATGGAGCAACCAATCAGCATGGGACAAGTTCCTACAGCTCATACATGATATTTAGGGGTTGTGTGAGGTGTCAAAACAGGTGTCAATGAGCTGGCTATGGAATTGACAATTTTGCCCTTATTTGCACAATTACCATTTTCACTTAACATGCCATTTAACTAATCAAGTGGATTAAGCATGGATTAGGCTCACATATATAATCAAAATCACTTGCTAATCATAACAGAATTCACAATCTCCAAGAACTAGATCTGAAAACCTCTCATTCTCTCAAAATTTCATCAAGAACTCAAAACCTTCATTTCCAAAATTCTTGACAAAATCTCAATCATTCTTCGAAATTTCTTTTGATTTGAACTCACATCATCATCCTTAGCATCTGTTTTGGGAGTTTGGAAGAGGAAAAGCTCGGAATCTCGACTGTCCAATATCACATCAACAATGGTGAATTCGAGTTTTGAGCTCTAGAAGCAACATCAATTGAAGCAAGCACCTCTAATCATCTTCTCCATAGCTCTTCTTCAGCTGTTTTGTGGAAGTGAGGCTCGAGGACGCTCGTGACATAGCTGCCGTTCCAGGTTTGGCACTTTTTCGAGTCTCATAATATGTTAAATGTGTATGTGCATTTGAAAGATTGTTCCACGTAGAGTATAGTGATGTGTTTGGTTTTGATTATCGTGAACCATAGGAGACGGAATCTGGATTCGAAGTTTTGGTAGTAAACCCTAAGTTGTTCGATTTGGAAAATATAGCAACAATTAGGTTGAATTAGGTTCATATTTAGATTCCTCGTAGTTAGACGGTTCCAACGAGTATTCATTTGCTCGTTTTGGTGGAGATTGCATGTTCGTCGTTTTTCTGGAAATTCTGGAAATGACGTATGAAGAAGACGAAGTCCTCTGCGCAAAAGTGTGTTCAATCCAAATTTCTGTTTGAATTTTCAAAATTCCTGTTTCCCGCTCCCGCTCAAAAGATTTACCAAAATGCCATTTGCTTAATTTAATTATTTCATTTAAATATTAAAAATTCATATGATCATTAAAAAATTCATAAAAAATAGGGAAAAAATCAGAAAATTATGGAAAAAATTTTGTTGACTTTGTCTTTGACTGTAGAATTTTTTTTTGACCTATTGGTCAAAGTTGTGCATGGCAAATATTTTATTTGACCTAGGGTTTTCTAATGTATGTTCATTTTTGATACATTTTGCCAATTTGATCATGAAATGCTCATATCATAAAATAAATTCTTGAAAATTTTTGTGATGATTCTTGACTCATTGATGCTCATTTATATGTAAATTTCATGCATTTTTGATACCTGGTCAATGAGCAGCAAATTCTGGAACTTAGGTGTGACAATTTGTGTCACACCTCATTATGTCAACTTGCTGGATTTTTTTGAGTGACCTATACTTGTTGGATTAATGTGAAATTTTGCATGATGGTTGATTAACATGTTAAGATGCTATGTGAATTTTGTGGAATTTTATGTGGCATTTACAATTTGATCATGATTTTTCATTTCTGGTGGTCATTTGTGCAAGCTTGTATGACATAGGTTGGTAGAATGATTGGGAAATCCTCATATGGTAATGTATGATCATGAAATTTGATGTGAATGTTGTAGACACATAATGTGACATCCCTGTTTTGGCCTCATCCATTTCTTTTTTGTTTTCAATGAGATATGAATTTTTGAAGTGGATGTATGCATTGATGTTGTGAATTGAAGCATGAAATTGTGTCTGTTTTTGTTGATTTTCATTGACATGGTTCCATTTTCCCAATTGAGCTCAAATTTGACATGGTAGACCTTGAATACCCCCTGTTTAGGTGTAATTAATTTGAGAATTTTTAGAATTGTTTTGATATGGATTTGAATGCAATACTTCTGTTGGTATGTTTGGTGGTTCATTTGACCTAATATGGATTGTTTTGTGCATAACATGAGCATAATGAATGATATAAACATGAGACCAATGATGTTTGCTCTTGTTTGATGTTAATTTGACTTTGGTTTGTGAATGCCTTGCTGTTTGGGAATTTTTGTCACTTTTGGACCCTAGGCTTAGCCTAGTGGTCTAGTTGCTAATGTTTGCTTGGTTTTTCAGGATCAAAAGCATAATGTACATGGAGAATGATACAAGTTGATTTTAATTGATGTTGTGGATGTTTGTACACTAACATAACATTGTTTTGTAGGTGTTGGAGCTTGGGCTTAAGCCTTGAGCTTGCTTTGTGTTGTATTGTTTAAACTGTTTGATTGTTTGCTGTATAGTTTGTCTGATTGAGTACTGACTGAGTTTGATTGTTTCCAGGTACTTTAGTTGCTCAGTTCCTTGTGAACTATTGCTTTGCTTTGCTTTGCATAAGCAACTTGCATTTGAGGTAGGTCTTCTTGACTTCATGTAGTCTGGAGACCCGGCTGTTACCGAGCCGGGCAAATAAATGTCTGAAGTCCTCCTTAAGAGGCAATGATTGTGTTTGTTTATTTTTAAGCCCAAGCAGGTGAAAGTCCTTTAAATAAGGCGATTGGTGGAAGGTAGGGGTATGCAGTCTACCCCCCACTCTTCAGTTGAGTCTTCTCCTTGCTCCCATTACATGGTTGAAGCATTGAGATCAAAAGCCCAAGATCTGTGCTGTCGCACAATTGAGTCGGAGTCATCGAGTATAGAAGGGTTCCCCTATTCTGGACCCATGCTCATTTGTCAGCTCTCCCTGGTTAGGGATATGAGCTGTGAGGTCTGATCCTCACTTCATCCCATCATCTGCTTCACCTTAGCCTCGTAATGGCAAGGTTAAGAGCAAACACAGCCTGTACAGACGATTGCTTAGGCAGTCAAACCTGATTGATTGAGCCCCTTGTTTGGCTATAGTGCATGCTACGTGGATATCTGATTGACATGTTTGTTTGAGATGCTTGTTCTCAGTTGATGTATGATATATGATTGTATGCTTGTGTGCTAGCTTCTTTCCTGGTTAGGTTAGTTTGCTTATGCAAGTAGGATAGAGAACCGAACTTAGGGTGACTTTGCATGACAACATTAGGCTCGAGTCTCAGCTCCCTAGTGTCGTGTTTTCCCCTCGGTTTCTGGTTAGCAATTTAGTCCCTTTCAGGGGAACTACATCGCCCTGATCCTCGTTCCAGACGAGGTATGTAGGCAGGTGGTCGTGCGAGACCACTCCGGGCAACCTTTTTCTTTTTTGCGTGTGTTTAATTGTTATCTGATTGTGTGTTTTGGCTTGGATGCCGACGTAAGCCCAGTGATTGGCAGTCGGGCTCCACGTTTTCCCTTTTGTGCGTGTTTTGGTTCGGATGCCGACGTAATTCCATCCGGTGGTTGTCGGGCTCCATGTTTGCCACCCTCGCTTGTTTGTATGTTTTGTGTTGTTTGGCGTGTGTAAGCCGAACTACAGTGGCTCTGATTCTTGTTCCAGACAAGATATGTAGGCATAAGGTGCGACGCCTTATCGAGCCCGTTTCTCTTAACCCCACCTGCGTTCCCCGTGTGTGTGTGTGATGTTTAGCAACCTTTTCTCTATTTTAGAACGTGGATCCCTAGGAGTACCTAGGACGTGAGGGGTGCTAATACCTTCCCCTCGCGTAACCGACTCCCGAACCTTTTCTCTCTGGTCGCGAGACCATGTCTTTCCAGGTTTCTCTGAGCGTTTCCTTTCCCTATCTTGGGATAAATAACGTTTAGTGGCGGCTCTGTGTGTTTTTATTTTTAGGCTCGCCGGTTGATTTTTCGCAGGATGCGACACTACCAATACCAATAAGACGCATCTTCTTTTCGGTAGCCTAACAAATAAGAACTCCATAGTCAAGCGTGCTTGACTTGAAGTAGTATTTGGATGGGTGGCCTTCTGGGAATTTTTTCCGAAAAGCGTGCGAGTGAGGATAAAACATGCTAAAAAGACCCGTGTTGGTTTGTGGGGTCTGTCGATAATCCTGAAAGCAGTCTAGGGCGTTACACTTGGGATTTCAAATCAAGTATCAATCACATTTTAAATATTAATGTTTCTTATTTTATCTTAGAGATGTCAACAAAAGAAAGTTAAGAGTTTTTACACGTCCAAGGTAAGTCGAAGTGGATTCAATAGAAGATTGAGAGATCATCCGACATATTTCTACTCCTTCTTTATTGCTAATATGTGTATTAAGATTTATTCAGCTGGAATTAGATTTGTAGGCTTTTATTGCATATATGTATTATTTGTGATCATGGGCTTGTACTTGTTTTAGTTATTCAATCACACACCATCTTTATGCTTTCGTCTAATGTATGTTAAATTTTTGTACCATTTTTGTAAACACATATGATGTTGAAACGAACTCTTATGATTAGACCATTGATATGTTCTTATACCTAAACATGACTTGATCATTTCTAACATGTTTTACGACCTTAGAACACCGTTATGAAACACTCTTTAGGTTTAACCTCGGAATCATCTACATTATTGAATCATAATGCTATCACATTATTTATTATATCAGAGAGTGTCGAATAAAAAATAATTCATTTTATGATGTTATATCATACATGGATAATGTTGTTGAGGAATAAGTGATTATATGAATTGATAACTAAAATGTGTATAATTGATCATTCATATGCATATGATTTGAGTAGTTTCAATCTAATCCCAACATCTTTCGATCACCGTTAATCTTCACTTATTTTTACTTTTTCTATTGTTTCTAAAACAAATCTCACAACAACCCTGAAACCTTAATAGTTTGAAATAGTAACAATTATCTATAAATTATAATGTCACATCAATACCCGAGGAGAAGATATGAAAATACTGAAATTGCTCAGCTCTCCTAGGGCTTTGTTGCTTGTCTTATTGGTTATTATTTACTTTGTTATTTTTAGTAATTAAGACTCCTCTTGTTTAGATCATTGCACATCACTTAGAATTGAATATTTTTCATTAAAATGTATTTTTCCTGCATAAACCAAACAGTTTATCAAAAGTCCATGTAAAATGGTTCAATTCAATAAGTAAAAAAAAAACTTAATCTAGAAACTCATGATTGCATATTCAAGTAAACAAATTCTCAATCCACCATGAACATTTAACTTTTTTTAGAATTTTAATTATGGTAACATGATTTGAATCAGAATAATGTTTTACTCTAATCATAACAAAATGAGTAAATAAGAATTAGATTCTATAAGTGTGATTTGAATCACCGGATTCCCTGATTCAAATTAGGTAAGATCTTGATTTAAATCACATGACATTTGATTTGAGTCATGAATAAGCTTCATAATTTGGAGTTCTTCTCTAATTATGTGACTCAAATCAAAGACTTATTTGAATCAAATCAAAAGTGTAAATTCTAGATTTAATTTTGTTGATTCAAATCATTCAGTCGTTTGACTCGAATCACAATCTTTTCTCTTGAATCAAATCATAAAAGTAATTATACTCACTTTAGAGCATTAACTCTAGCACATATATAACAGTAGTAAAAAATTTCTCTATCTAGCCTAATATTCACAACTATCACAATATTTAAAAAAACCATTTTTGAATTTTTTCAATCACACATATTCTCTCTCTTTCAAATCAAACTTGAAGAACACCTTTTCTTGTCTTGATTTCATAAATTCTTGAACACCTTTATGCAACAAATGCAGTCAGAATTTGAAATGAGTTTGGTTGGTAAAGTTTCCTACTTCTTTGGGTTTCAAGTTAAAAAATTAAAGAAGGTATATTTGTGTCTCAAATCAAGTATGCAAAGAACATTTTTAAGAAGTTTGGTCTAGAGAATGCAATACACAAGCATTGTAAATTCAAGCTTTCAATAAAGATATTTTGATGAAGACAATCAAGATTATGAAGAAATGATAAAATGCATAACGATGGAAAAAGCTACTCTAGTGACTATGTTATGGATGACCAAACAAGATAACCTTAAGTGCTCTAACTATCTAAACTAAATCTATGACATTACTAATAATTCATGTCATTGCATTTTATACTTAGAAATATTTTGCATAGTTTTCAAATTAAAAAAAAAACAATTTATAAGCTAAACAATCAATTGCATGGCTATGTCAATCGATTGACATCATTTAAATTTGGAAATTTTTTAAAGCCATCAATCTATTTCATGGGATACGAAATTGATTGACATTAGTTCAAAATTCAAAATTTTCAACGTATTTAAAGGTGCAATTGATTGACCCTGTGAATTTTCAAAAAAAAATACTCATTTGGATTGCATCTGTTCATGGCACTTTCATTGTATCTTTTCAAAACAATTTCACACCTTATCACAATTTATCAAGAGCTATGTCTTGATTCAAATTGGTGTGAGAGGCCATATAAATAGAGAGTATTTTATCTGATTAAGTTCATCTCTTTTAAAATTTTCTTCCTAAGTATTTCATTCTATCTTACTACATTTGTCATTTTTCAATAATCAAGAACTTGTGCATTATTTTCATAAATCAAATAATGTGAAAGTTTTTGAGCACTTAAAGATATATTGTGGTATACCATATTGTCGAAAGGGAATAAATTCTATAAGTTAGAATTTATTCTATCTTGCTGCTTCAAACATTTATTTATCAAAAAATTCATATTTGTATCAATATCTTGTTGTCCAGGATTGTTGGAAACAAGAGGTTGGAAAAAGAAAAGGTGTTTTCTTTTTTTGTGTTGTAAGATCACAAGGTGATTTTAGTTAGATGCTTGTGTATAAAATCTAGGTATAGGCTTGTACAAGGTTTTGTCAATAGTAAAATCTCTTACAGTGGTAAGGGGACTAAGTGTACTCTCAGATTATAAAGGGAACTAGTATAAACATCTCTTGTTCTTTATTTTTCCGCATTTTACTGCTTTCATAACTTAACATCAAACCAGTATAATAAATATACACTCACGATAAAAACTATAAAATGTAAAAGTGCTTAATTCATCCATCTTAGGTGCACTCTATTCGTGTAATTGGCATCAGAGCATGTTAAGGTAACCTGTTCCTAAAAAGATCCATAACGACTTCCGCAAAACCAGTTTTTAGGGACCGTGTTAGCAATAAAAAACCTCCACTATTTTGTGGTGAACACTTTGATTTCTGGATAATACACATGAAGGCTCATCTAGAAGCACAAGGAGAAGAAATTTAAGATGCTGTAGAAAATAGTCAGTTTGTTCCTACAAGTGTTGTTTACGGTGTTAGGACAACAAAGATAAAAAGTTCATGGGATGAAGATGATAAGAAAAAGGTCATTTACAATAAGAAAACAATATATTTATTGCAAGCGTCTCTAAGCGTGAAAGATTTCTTATGTGTCTCTCAATGTGCGACAACAAAAGAGATATGGGATACATTAGTGGAAACTCATAAAGGAATTGCTGAAGTAAAAAGATCAATATTAAATACCTTAAGTCAAGAGTATGGGTTATTCAGAATGTAGCCCGAAGAATGAATCCTCGCCTTGCAGAAAAGATTTATACATTTGATCAATCACTTGATTGCTCTCGGTAAGACTTTTACTAACGATGAACTTAATTTTAGAGTGCTTAGGTCTTTAACTAGGGAATGACACCCAAAGGTGACATCAATATCTGAAAAAAAGAGTCTATCTACTATGACATCCGTATCCTTATTTGGCAAACTTAAAGAGTATGAGATTGAACTTGGGAGACCCGAAAAGTATGAGATTCAAGAGAAGAAATATAAAGGCATTACTTTGAAAGTTGACTCAAAGGTAGAACTATAAGAAGATACTCTGGTAAGTTTTTTTTAGTAATAATGATAAATCTTTCAGAAAAAAAAAGCCTCTACGTCAACTCAAAGCATCACTTGCTATGAATATGGAAAGCAAGGATACATAAGGACGGATATCTCAAAACTCACCAAAAAGGCCTATATTGCATGACATGATAATGAAGTGAGTTCATCATCTGATTCATAAAGTGAAGAATATGCAAATCTTGCATTGATGGCATCACATCATTCTAATGATGAAGAAAAAAAGGTTAGTAATGAAATATCTTCTTATGATAATGATGCTCAAGGAGCAATAAATGAACTACTCAATGAATGTAAAATTCTGTACAAAACGATGTCAAACAAAAGAAATAAATTTCAGCTCTTTAAGAATAGATTGATACCATGCAAAAATATTTTGAAGTTGAAAACAAAATTATTTTGAAAAAGAAAAATAGAATTTTACATGCAAAGAGTGTGATTCACTTTCTTTTCAAATTATCTAATTAAAAAGAGCTATTGAAAGATATGAAAAATGACAAATTGGATTGAAAAGCATACTTAGTAAACAAAGATATTCTAATGATAAAAGTGGATTTGATTATTCAAAGTTTGACAAACCAAGTTCTAGCAAAACCATCTTTTTTAGGGCAAGTGACCAATCCACAAAAGAGAAAGTGAAAAAGTCCATCATGTTCATCATTATCCTAAGAAAATAAATGGTCGAAAAAGGACGTATGTTCAAATATATAAAAGTAATTTTGTTCCTACTTTTTTTATTATGGTATAATTGGCCACACACCTAATGATTTCTATGTAAGAAACTTTAGTCTTGCTAGTGGGCATTATGTGTGGGTCATGAAAGAAACTAATTATGAAGGATCCAAGGCACATTTGGTACCTAACAAAATATAATTTATTTTGTAGGTTTTCTTGAAGTGGTTGTTCTAAGAATATTACGGGAGATATAAATAATTTTTCATCTCTAGTCCTAAAAGTCGAGGGTTATGTTACATATGGGGACAACAACAAAGGAAAGATTCTTGGCATAAGAAAATTTGAAGCACCATATTGCTCATCCATTGAAGATGTACTTTATGTTGAAAGACTAAAGCACAATCTTCTTAGCATAATTCAACTTTGTGACAAAGGCTTCAAAATCAAGGTCACCAAGGACAAATGCTTGATTGAAGATGAAGCCAATCATGAGGTAAAACTCAAAGGTAAAAGATTTAATAATATTTTCATGATTTCTTTAGATGATTTATCTTTGAAAGTAAAATATTTCATGGTAAGCAACAGTAACTCATGGCTTTGGTATAAAAGAGTAGCCCATATTCATATGGAAGATTTAAACAAGCTAGTCAAACATGATCTTTTCATTGGTTTTCCAAAGATGAAAATTTTCAAAGATAAATTATATGATGCATGTCAAAAAGGAATGAAAACCAAATCAACTTTCAAACCAAAGAATGTGGTATAAACTACAAGGCTACTTCAATTATTGCACATGGGCGTGTTTGGTCCACCAAGAACAAGAAGATTTGGAGGTAATGTATATGCATTAGTTATTGTTGATGATTTCTATAGATTTTTTTGGACACTCTTTTTAGTGCAGAAAAGTGATGCTTTCAAAGAATTTAAGAAGAATGAAAAGCAAGTTAAAAATGAAAAATCACTAAATATTTCATCAATTAGAAGTGACTATGATGGAGAGTTACAAAAAGCATAATTTGAAGAGTTTTATGAAGAAAATGACATATTTCACAAATTTTCAACACCAAGGACTCCTCATCAAAATGGAGTGGTTGAAAGAAGAATCAATCTCTAGTTAAACTTGGAAGAACCATGATAAGTGACTCAAGTCTACCAAAGTATTTTTGGACGGATGTGGTTAACACATAATGTTATGTAAGTAATCGGGTTATCATTAGACCAATCTTGAAAAAGACTCCATATGAACTCTTCAAGGTAAGAAAGCCAAACATTGCTCGCTTTCATATCTTTGGATGTAAGTGCTTTGTCCTCAACAATGATAAAGACAATCTTGATAAGTTTGATGAGAAATCCGATGAAGGTATTTTTCTTAGTTACTTTCTCTCTAGTAAGGCTTATGAAATTTATAATAAAACTTTAACTATTGAAGAATCAATGCATGTTTCTTTTGATGAATTTAACCCCTCTAAGGAGGATGTAGTTGTTTGTCATGATGATGATGATGATACTTTATAAGTTCCTATGGAATACGTTTCCAAATATGACGAAGTTGATAAATTGGAACACAAAGAGGAAACCATTCAACAGGAGCAAAATCAAAGTGATCTTACTCAAGAATGGAGAATTCATCGTGATCACCCAATTGACAAAATTATTGGTTACATAAGTAAAGGAGTTTCAACAAGGATAAATATCAAGGATACATTCTTGAATATGGAATTTGTTTCTTAAATATAATCTTCAAATATTTATAAAGCCTTAGGAGATGACCAATGGATTCTTGCCATGCAAGACGAATTAAATTAACTCGAAAGAAATCAAGTTTGGGAACTTGTTCCTATGCCAAGTGGTAAACACATCATAGGTACCAAATAGGTGTTTAAGGACAAACTTCACGAGAATGGTACAATTGTTCGAAACAACATAAGATTGGTGGCTCAGGGTTATAATCAAGAAGAAGGAACCGACTTTGAAGAAGCATTTGCTCTGGTTGCAAGGTTAGAAGTTATTCATTTATTAATTGCTTATTCGTGTTCATTAAATTTACACTTACTCCAAATGGATGTCAATAGCGCCTTCTTGAATGAATACATCAATGAGGAATTTTATGTCAAACAACCTCCCGGTTTTGAAGACTTCAAGAATCCTTCACATGTCTTCAAGTTTAGAAAAGCTTTTTATGGCTTAAAGCATGCACCAAGGGCATGGTATGATAGACTTAGAAACTTTCTATTTGAAAGAGTATTTGAAAAAGGTAAAGTTGATAATAATTTTTTCATTAAGAAAATCAAAAGTCATTCTTTATTGGTTCAAGTCTATGTTGACGATATAATATTCGGATCAATAACAAAGATCTATGTGAAGAATTTTCACTGATGATGAAAGGAGAATTTGAGATTTCCATGATGGGTAAGATGGATTGCTTTCTTGGACTACAAATTAAGAAATTAAAGAATGACATCTTCATCAATCAATCTAAGTATTGCAAAGAATTATTAAAAATCTTTGATATGGATAATTGCAAAGAAATATCTACTCCAATGGGTTCTGGAACATATATAGATCAAGATGAATCTGATGTTTCCATTAATATCACAAAATATCGAGGTTGTAAAACTGATAGAAAAAGAACAAGTGGAACTTGCCACATCCTAGGAAATGCATTAGTTTCTTGGTCTTGTAAGAAACGAGCATGTGTTTCTCTTAGCACTGCAGAAGCAGAATACATAGCAGCAGGTAGTTATTGTGCTTAAATTTTGTGCCTTAAGTAACAACTTCGTGATTACGGACTTGATCTCGGATGCATTCCTTTACGATGTGACAAAACAAGTGCGGTCAACATTATAAAGAATTAAATCATGCATTCATAAACCAAACACATCAACATACAACATCCTTTTCTTCGTGATCATGCTCTTCAAGGCGATGTCGAAGTCACTTTTGTGGATACATATATAATCAACTTGCAAATATCTTCACCAAACCATTTCCAAAAAATTCATTCTACAAAATCCGGCACGAGTTAGGAACCTTGGATGAAAGGGACATATAATCACTCACCAGATTTCATGGATCATCAATAAAATCAAGGTGCGTGTATGTCTTTAATTATTTAAAATTCGGCAATTTAAACTTTCCTCATCTCTGCTTCTACTCCCTTCTTCTAAGTGTTTAAATTTCTAATGAATATTTGTGATAGTCATGCTATAGTCTTGAATATTTGTGATAATATATGTTTTAAATGTTTTAATTCTCGTTTGAATCATTGTGATAATTCTAACACCCCAATTTTTAGATTATTAATTTTAATCTAATCATTTGAGTGTTTATATGTGTACTCCTTGAATTATTTGATTATTTGAGTTATGTTGGGATTTTGTGGGATTTAGGGATATTTCGATAATTTAATTAAATTATAAGAATATATGAGTATTTTAGAGTGGTGAAGAAAAATAGAAATTTAATAGAAATAATTAGATAATTGAAGATCGAGAGAGAACTAGTGGATTAGGGGAATTAAAAATAAAATAGTTATTTTAGAGTTTTAATTATTAAATAATTGAGAATTAGAGTTTTATAAGATAAATCAGTGTTGGAATTATTAATTGATTAAATAATGAAATATTAGATAATTTTAATCATTTAGTAATAATTGAAATAATTAGAGTCTTAGAAATAAATCATATAGTGATAGTTAAATATTTATTTAATGAAATATATATTTTTAATTGAAATGTTTATTTAATTGGAATATTTATTTAGTTAAAAAATAAAGTGTTACAATATTAAATAAAATATGATTTATTGAAATAATTTAATTATTAGGATTAATTATATAATTATAATAGTAATAATATTCTATCGGTAACAATATATTAACCTTATTACTTAAGGGTGTATGTAACAATGAAGGTGAAAAGGTTAATTGGGTCTTGAGGCCTGAGCGAATGACAATTGAAAAACTTAGAAATAATTATAATAATTATAATGAGCATTTTTATTAAATAATTATTTGAAATAAAATATCTAATTAATAAAAGTGTTACTTTTATTTTTTATAATAAATAAAGTTATAATTAAATTATTATTTAATTGTGATATTTTATTAATAATAACAAAAATATTTATTTTCTTTGAAATAATTATATAGTTGAGATTATTTTATTAATAATAAACAGGAAAAATGTATTTTTCCTTGGGATTATATATTCTAACCTGAAGGTTAGAATTAGGGTAACAAAAGATAGAAAGATTATGAAGCGACCGTGAGAATTGGAATTTAGGGAGCATGGGGTGGAGAATTACTTAGGTGATTTTTTTAGGCAGCAGGATGGTGAGGGTTTCCTTACCCTCCCATCAACGCCATGGATATTGATTTCCTTACCTCTATAAATATATTGATAGATTGATTATTTTATATTAAGACCAAATGGGATTCGACCCAACCCCTTTGGTCGTATGTTTTTTATTTTAGGATAATATCTCACAAGTGATAAATTGATGAAATTTGTATGTTGATTGGGGATGGTTGTTGGTCGATCATATTATGATTTGCATGTGATCTAATGAGATAAGTCTCATTTGGCTAAACCCTGTTATTTGGGATTTTTCTGGTGCCGATAAATCCTATAGTATCGTAAAAGTTATATTTCCTTTAAAAATATCAGAAGAGCTATATTTCCTTAAAAATAGAAAATTAGAAAACTGGAACTTTATATTAAAAAAATAGAAAATATTATTATTATTATTATTAATTATAATAATTATTTTATAATAATTATTTTGTAATATTTTTTATATAATAATTAATTATTTTAAAATAAATTTTTATAATAATCATTTAAAAGAATTAATATTATCAATATTGAGTTAAAAATTATTATTAATATTGAGTTAATAATTATTAAGATAAAATAATTATTTTAAAATTAATATTATTATTATTGAGTTAAACCATAAACCCCTATAGTTACAGTAGAGTTATCACTTGTGAAGGTTACTCTTAAAGCCCTTTGAATACTTTAGAGCACTTTGAGTACTTTAGAGTTATTATGGAGTTATAAAGTGACATAATAAGGTTTTGAGATGTTTTGAGAATTTTTGTAATTTTGTCGCTTTTGTGGTTCGTGAATACATTGTTTAATAAACAAAATTTTAGGTGATTTGAATTTGGGTGACTCTTATTGCATAATTTGTGGTTCGTGAATGAAACATATTTTGGTGATATCCTTTGAGATAGTTTTGGTATTTATGAGTATTATTATACATAATTTTGGTGAATTATGATGTTTGTCCATGAAATGCATATTCGTGATTCATATTACTATGCATTCATATATTTCGGAGTTTAGGTGAGACTTTGGTCCATTTTGGTGACCTCAGACCCGTTGGTGGGGATCGTAGGTCTTGGTGGAAAAGACCAGGGGCGAGTCTCAGATCCATTGGTGGGGATCATTGGTCTAGGTGGAAAGGACCAGAGACTAGTGGAATAAAATCAGTAACATACCTCTGATATCCACAAATTTGGTACCATATGCATATAGGTGAAGAAGTTTATGCAGACTAGCATTTCATATATTGAGAATGATATATCTGCTTGTATTTATAATTGTGTTTGTGTTTTAACATTAATGATATGTCCATATTATCATCATGCTGCTAAATTTCACTGTTATTATTTGTAATCATATTCTCACCCCTTCTTTGTTTGTTGAATGGCTATGTGTAATGTTTTTACAGGTAATTAGCAGGAGTGATAGTTTGTGATAAATGTGGGATGACTTTAATACCCTTTTAGCATTTACTATTTTTATTTTAGTTCGAATAATGCTCTGGTTCTGTAACATCGGGTAACGGGATGCTTATGTTTTGATGTATTGAGTTGTAACTCATATTCATGGAGTTTTTCAATGATGTTTTAATTGAGACTATATTATGTTTTCTTTTAATTTCCACTCCAAATTATTAAAGTAGTATGTTTATGTATGAGTGTTTGGTTAAGTAACATCCTACATGTGAGTTTTTAAAAAAAATTAAAATTTGGGGTTTTAGGGTATTACACCAAGCCTCTTTATATAGTTTTCCAATTCATTCTCAATTGTTGGGAGAAGGAGGACACGCCGCAAATTGAGATTTTTCAGCTTCCTTTGTGCAAAATAAACCTCATAATATTCATTTGGACCACCTTAAGTTCTCTTGGAGAATTATGGCTTGCCCAAAAAAATTCCCTATTTTGCAAGCCCAACTTTTTGTCTTGGATTCGTTGGTCAAGAGAAACCCGCCCAACAAATTTATTCCGACTTTGGTCTTCAATGCTTTGGTTCCTTGCTCCTTTTTTTCTTGACTTGCGATCTTATATTGCTGGCTTTCATCCTGTTAACCTTATTGCATTCAAATTAAATTGGATCATGATTAATTTCAAATTACAAAATAATTTTCAATATGAACATAAATCATGGGTTTTATATGTTACTTTGTGTAAATCAACAAGTGTGTGAAATAAATAGTTAAAATGAGGTAAATTCCACACTTATCAAAGGAAATATGTATTGTACTCGTTCCTTATCTCTATTTACTAATAATTGTCATGTATAGAAAAAGAAGTCACTAAAACTATGTTCCCCTTAACACGGTCTTTTCTCTTCTTTTACATTTCCAAAACATTGACAAATGAACACTTTTGAGAACAAGAAACATAGAAAAATAAGACATTACATCCACTAAACAAAATTTCGAATTATAGAATATGGAGGCTGCAGAATGAGTGCATGCTCAGATTATATAGGACAAACAAAACTAGCAGTAAAGTGATGGATTTGACCAAATTTAGATGAAAAATAAAACAACGAAGTAATTTTCATATTTGAGGATTTTTGTGATTTTGTTTTTCATGAATTAAAATCTAGAAGTGAAAGGGCGTATGTGAAACTCATATTCTAAAATTTGAACACCCAAAAACACACTCACACCCAAAATGAAATAGGAGGATAGGGAGAATTTCACAATTTGTTTATTTATAGAAGACCTCTCAAACTATTTACTTCATGGGTCCATGTGTCCCATACTTATGAAGCCTCTGAGCCCTTGAAGCTTATGAAGCCAATTAGGAGAAACCTGGTGTTGATGTGGATGCCCCTGTAGTTAGTTATCCAGGAGATCCATATGAAACTTCCTTCGTTCATATATATTGAGATCATGCTTCTAGTAATGTCTAGGAAGGAGGTGTATATTTATTTACTTTTGCATTACATCTATTTTATATTGATTTAATCGCGACTGATGGTGACATATTTATTTTTACAGGAGCGCCCATGTTTAAAATCTGTAAACCACATAAGGAAGATTTTGAAACTCGAACAACCCGAAGATGATTGGTTTAAGAATGTTCTCTTCTAATCTGGGATTGTCGGTTTATGTATTATTGGGTACAAGACCATAAATCATGACATGCACACGACATTGGCAGAGAGATAAAATTCATAGATGTCATCTTTCCACCTTTCTATTAGAGAGATCTCCATCACCCTAAATGAAATATTATTCCTCCTACAACTTCCTATCAGGGGAAATTTACTGGACCACTCCAAGATCGACCGAGAAGAAGCCATAGAGATGATGACTACCTGTTTGGGAGTTGACCCAACTGATGCCCATAATGAGGTAGTTGGCAGCATATGTGCTCATGATAAATTTAAATTCTTGACATACCTTTATAAAGTCCACCTGCAGATGCTTATAGATGTCGATGGTGATGATATACATGTTGAGTACCATCGACAATGTGCATTGAGGTATTACCTCTCGTACCTGGTTGGCACGTCCATGTTTGTGGACAAAAGTGCAACCTATATCGATGTGGACTACCTTAAATACTTCATTGACTTAATGATGATTCACGAGTAAAACTGGGGGCCGCCTATTTAGTCTACTTATACTCTAAGTTGGGATAAACCTGTCTTTGGAAGGCAAAACAGTTAACAGGAAGTTGCACGTTACTGAGGGTAATTTACTATTACTAATATTTTGTTACTAATATTTTTGGATGGAAACTTGAGTATGAATATAGGGAGAATTTCACAATTTGTTTATTTATAGGGATCATCTCAAACTATTTGGATGGATCATCTCTCACTTGTTACTTCATAGAGAGATATTCATACTAATTTGTTACTTCATAGGGAGAATTTCACAATTTGTTTATTTATAGAAGACCTCTCAAACTATTTACTTCATGGGTCCATGTGTCCCATACTTATGAAGCCTCTGAGCCCTTGAAGCTTATGAAGCCAATTAGGATAAACCTTGTTACTAATATTTTATCTGAACCATTTTCAGATATGGATCATCTCTCACTTTCCTCGCATTTTTGGATGGAAACTTGAGTATGAATATATTGAAGATTGGCCATGTGCTTGTGCCTTTTCCTTGTACAAAGAGAATCATGCGATCAAGCCCTTTGGTATGTGTACCTTGACCGTCATGTAGCATATGATATTGCCTTCTACCCATACGGTTATGAGTACAGCTTCCCATTAGATGTATTTTGTATGATGTCAAAACTAGGATACTTTAACATTTATGTATATTGGACAGTATTCTCTGAGTCTAAATGTGCATCTTAGTATTAGGAAACTTATGAATGGTTTAGAAAAGATTTCATGCATTAAAAACATATTTTATGTGAAAAATAGGTCTATGCATCGATACATATAACTATGAGTTGACACATGTTGATCATTTTTAAAGGATGTAGCCTTTGTAATGCATGAGTCGACACATAAAGTATTCCAGGTCGACACATAAGAAAATTTCATCTATGTGTCAACCTGAAACCCCTCCACAGAGAGCACATCAAGCAGACGTTACAGGCTTTAAATTTGAACTACATGTGTCGACTCATAAACCGTATGTGTCGACTCATATAAGTTCACTTTTATTGTAATATTCAAGTGATTGTTGATAAAAGTATATTGATTAATTTTTTCTCATTATCATAACTTGATTCTATCTACGCATCGCCGGACTTTCGATAGCGGTTCAGTTTAAACGATTTGATGCAGGTCACTTCCACTAACCGTTAAATTTTTCGAAACAGTTTTGTAAAGTTTTTTAACTTGGGATATATTAACCCCTCTAGATAAGTCGCCTTCATCCAACAAGTGATATTAGGAGCTCCGGTTAATTATGTGCTTCAATATTCACTTATTAGAAAATGATTACTGAACCTAAAAGGGGCATGGAATTGAGCGCCCATATATATATATATATATATATATATATATATATATATATATATATATATATATATATATTATATATATATATATATATATATATATATATATATATATATATATATATATATATATATATATATATATATATATATATAATATATATATATATATATATATATAATATATATATTATATATATATATATATATATATATATATATATATATATATATATATATATATATATATATATATATATATATATAGGTCGATAGGGGTCTATTGGACGTCGTCATCAATGGTCTTAATAAAATTAAAATGACCAATGGTGAAGGTGTCTTCGTACCAAAATCGGAAGCACAATGGAATGATAATGATAGGAGATTGTGGTCACATGATTGGAAGACACAAAATATTCTCATATCCTCACTTGGTGTTGATGAATATTATCGTGTTTCCCATTGTGAAACCTCCAAAGTTATGTGAGACACATTAGAAGTTACCCATGAGGGAACTAATGAAGTCAAACAAGCTAGGATCAATACCTTAACTCAAGAGTTTAAACTATTTCCCATGAAGCATGGTGAAACAATTACTGACATGCAAAAGAGGTTCATACATATTATAAATTGTTTGAATGCTCTAGGTAATCCTATTTCCAATTATATTTCTATTAATAAAGTTTTGAGGTGCCTTAATAGAGAATGGAAATCTAAGGTCACCGCAATCAAAGAAGCGAATGATCTTAGAACACTTGATCTCAAAACTTTATTTGGCAAGCTAGAAAAACATGAGAAAGAACTTACTTTCTTGGAAATAATGAGAAAAAGCATGAGAATAAGATAAAAAAAAAAGAAAGGAAATGACACGGAGGTAGAAAAGAAGTCGATTGCTCTAAAGGCTTTAAGTTCAAAGTCCCCAACCAATGAGCAAAGTATTTGTGAAACAAGTGATTATGAGAACTCTGATGACGAAGAAATAGGATTGTTCGTCAAAAGCTACCATATGTATATAATGAAAAATGGAGTCAAGCACTCCAACAAGAACCTAATCAACTTTAGAAGGCTATCGAACTCCTCAAAGGAATATGAGAATAAGAAGGGTAAACATAGAGTTTCGTGCTACAATTATGGAAAAGTCGGTCATTATAAGCCGAATTATCCATTGATCAAGAAAGATAAAGAGAAAGGCCATCACAGGAAATCTAAAAAGTATAGAAGAGCATATGTTCCTTGGTAGAGTGAAAGTTAATCCTCAAGTGATGAAAGCTCAAGTAGTAGTGATGAATCAAAAAATATTTGCTTCGTGGCCAATCAAAAGAAGAAGAAGAAGAATGTAAGTCGTTCTAAACATGAATCTATTAATGAATTGTCTTATTCTCAATTACAAAAGGATTTTAAAAATATACATAGAGAAGCCGTAGACGCTTTTAAAAAATTAGCTTCAAACAAAAGAATCTTTTCACATTTAGAAGCTAAAGTTTTATAAACCGAAAAGAATTTGGAAGCTCTTAATAAATCCATGTAGATATTCAAAAATATAAGAATGAGGATGAAGAACCTTCATGGTTTGTTTGTGAAACTTGTCACATTTGGAAAAAAGAGGTAAATACCCTTAAATCTAAATTGGACAAGGCATTACAACCAAATGTTACATTTCTATTGATCCATCAAACTTTAAACGGTCTTTGAACCCTTCATATAAATAGTATAAAAATATTCAAAAGGATTCAAATAGAAAAAGTACATCTCATCATAACTTATCTTGTCACTATTGTTGCAAGAAAGGTCACACTATTGAAAAATGATAGTTTAGGAGACTTTTTGTTTCTAAAGGTGTTTTTCAATGGTTACCCAAATTCAACCTTGATTTCACTCACCCTCAAGGACCCGATGAAGATTGGGTACCTAGCATTTTTTGTTGATCTTACAAGATAAATGTCTTGGCTCTATGAAGAGAATATGGGTTCTCGTTTGTGGATGCTCAAGACATATGACGAGTGATATATACCTATATTCATTGACTCTGTGACAAGGAAAAAGGGTTATGTGACCAAGGAAGAAAACAACTAGTGTTCATTAACTGGTAAAAATGTGTAGATTACTTTTAATGTTTTATCCAAGAAATATCGGGATATGTGTTTCTTTTTCATGATGCAAAATTATCTTTAGAAGACACACTCAAAGACACCGAATAAGGAATTGATCAACCTAAAGTGGTGAAACTTGAGGAGGAGGAAGATAACTTTCTTTAAAACAAAAAAGGATGAAAGTCTAACTAAAATGGATGATCATCAAATTAACAAAAATCTTGGGGACATTACAAATTACAGTATCGGGTACTTAAACAAAGATGAAAATGGTAACAATGTTGATGACAAAAGATTTTGACACTCTCTTTGCATTTGTTTCAACTTTCGTTCGAAAGTTACATGTGAAATGCAAGTGCATCCTCCGTCATTTGTACGGTGAGGTAATATCGTTTCAAATTTTCGCTTTGTAAGTAAGTCTCTTTATTTTACCTTGATTATGCTCCAAAGGTATATGATACATTTGATGGATGATCTATGTTATGTTTGTTCACTTCCAAAATTTCAATTGATATATTTCAATTTATATGCTTATAGTGACTTCATGTTATTCTTCTTCTATACTTGAAATGTGTTCTTTGTGTATAAGCATGTTATCCATTATTAGTTCTTGCATGATATATGTGAGGTTGTTGTTTATCTATTTCGGCATGATATATGTTTGAACATGTTATAATATCAACAAAATTCTTGTAGTGTGTCATTGTTATGATAACATTTCCGTTTTTAGTTTGAGTGGTGATAAATCTAAATAATCGTCTTGTGTCGATGAAACAAATGTTCAACATGAGGAGAAGATGAAATACAGTTAGGTATTCATCAAGAAGAAGTTAGTTACATTCAAGAAGAAGCTATTGAAAGTACTATGTTTATTGATTTATCAAATAATGATTACAACTTGGTTTATATATACACAAAATAATGCTATGTATTGTAAGCTAAGGTGTGTCCTATGTACAATATAATGTGTTATCTCTAATATCCCCCCTCAAGGTGGACTTTGGATACTAAAAAGACCAAGCTTGGATAAAAGAGAAGTAAAGGCAGGAGAATGTAAAGGCTTAGTGAACACATCTGCTAATTGTTCTTTAGTAGAGATAGGCATCAAATGAACGAGTTCGGGCACAATCTTTTCTCTAATAACATGACAGTCCAACTCAATGTGCTTACTTCTCTCATGAAATGTAGGATTGTGAGCAAGGTATACTGCTGATTTGCTGTCATAGTAAACAGAAGCAGGCTGAGGAAACTCAATGAGGAAATCACGAAAAAGAAATTGAAGCCATTGTAGTTCACAAGATAAGGAGGCCAAAGCTTTGTATTCGGCTTCAGTGGAAGAACGAGAAACAGTGTTTTGTTTCTTAGATTTCCAACAAATGAGTGAGGATCCAAGGATAACACAAAACCCTGTATTTGATTTTCGAGTCTCTGGGCATCTGGCCCAATCTGAATCAGCAAAACCATATAGTTTGAGAGGACTAGCAGCAGAAATAAGAATTCCCTTAGCAGGTGCAGACTTGAGATATCTTAGGATTCTAGTGGCAGCCTGATAATGAGGGGCAAGAGGCTTTGCAACATACTGACTCAAATTCTGTTCAACATAAGATATATCAGGCCTGTTATTTGTAAGGTAGATTAATCGACCAATAAGTCTCCTGTAAGAGGAGGGATCATCAAGAGGTTGACCAGCTGAAGTAGACAACTTTAGATTAGGGTCAAAAGGTATAAAAGATAGTTTGGCTGCCAAATAACCTGTGTCTTCAAGCAAATGGAGGGTATATTTCCTTTGATTCATGAAAATACCTTTAGTTGACCTAGCAATCTCAAAGCCTAAAAAGTATCTCAGCTTGCCTAAATCTTTGATGTTAAACTGTTGATCCAAAAGATGCTTAACATAATGAATTTCATCAAGGGAATTACCAGTTAAAACTATGTCATCCACATACACTAGTAAAGTTGTAAAACTGGTGGAGGTGGATTTAACATACAAAGAACAGTCAGCTTGAGATTGTGAATAGCCAAGAGATATCAAAAAAGAAGAAAGTTTAGCATACCATTGCCTACTAACTTGCTTCAAGCCATATAAATATTTGTGAAGTCTGCAGACTTGTGAGGAATTAGAAGTAACTAGGCCAGGAGGTAATGTCATATTCACTTCTTCATGTAAATCTCCATGCAAAAAGGCATTGTTAACATCTAATTGCTCTAGGTGCCAACCTTTGATGAAGCTATAGACAAAAGAACTCGAACAGTGGTAATCTTAGCCACAGGAGAAAAGGTATCAAAGTAGTCTAGTCCCTCCATTTGTGTATAACCCTTTGCCACAAGCCTGGCTTTATATCTTTCTATGGATCCATTTGCCTTATATTTCACCTTATAGACCCATCTGCATCCAATAGGCACCTTACCAGGTGGAAGATCCACTAATGTCCAAGTATGATTATCAGCAAGAGCCCGCAATTCAACATTCATAGCAAGCTTCCAACATTCAAATTTGTTAGCCTGTTGAAAACTGGATGGTTCAGGATTAGAGGAAATAGAGCAACAAAAATGATGAAAATCTAGAGAGCAGTTTGTTGCAACCTGAAAAATACAGTGCGCGAAAAAAACAACTGGCGAAAGAAAAAGACAGAAGAGTCGCCACCGTGCGTTATTCATCCCAAAGGAGGGAAAGGAAACGCTCGAAGTAAACCTGAAAAAGGAAAGGACAAGACGGGGTCTCGCAACCAAATCTTGGGTTCGGGAGTCGGTTATGCGAAGGGAAGGTATTAGCACCCCTACGCATCCGTAGTACTCTACGGGATCCACTTTTGTAGTTTTCGTCTAAAGGGTGTGGGTTTATCTTGTGCTGTTTACCAAAAAAAAGGGTTAAATGAAAATGACTCGCGCGGATGTCGCATCCACTGCATACGTATCTCATCTGAATATGAGAATCAGAGTCTTCGTAGCTCGGCTGACCTATGGGTTGGGGGGATGTGTGCTCGCTAAGACATCGCGTCTTATGCCTACGTATCTCATCTGGAATGAGAATCAGAGCAAGTCGTAGTTCGGCTAACTACGGGGTTATGGATTGGGTTTTGGGCGAACAACGTTACTACGCAATCTACCGGATGCTCGACCTTTGGAGACTTACTCGCCTGTAGTAGAAGGAGTTAACGTGTTGCTTTGGGTTTTAGGGTTTGGGATGCTCGAGGGCAAAAAGGCAGTCTTTGACGAAGGAACCGCGCTACCTGCAGGGATACGAACACATACAAAACAAACATGTATAAAGTAAATGTGCCAACAAGGGGCTCAGAAGTAAATAAACAAAAGAAAACAAATGCCTCCTATCGAGGTCTTCCAGCTAAGAAAGCGATAAAATGCGGAAAAGAGGTAAAAGTACCACACGGATGAAGATCCGAAGTAACAGCAATTAAAGGAGTACGAAACCCTGAGATCCTTCCAAGCTAACATCATCAAAGAAAGTGGGTCAGTACAGGTAATCGGAATGAACCTCCAGGGGTTATCCCACAAATAAAGTGGGAAACCACGCAAGTTATCCCTGCAAAAGTCATGTGAGCCCTCACAAAAACTCAACAAAAGGGTTAGTGAAACACCATAAGCATTTTTTTCATGGATAACAGTATGGTTTCAGAAACCTCAAACCCTGTGGCATACATTTCAGAAATCATGTGATTAAACATTCAAGGCATAGGTTTCACCCATTCATGCATAATTAAACCCGTGGGCAAAAACATAATGAAATTCATCCATCATACCTCATACATTCAGAGTATTCAACTTCAAAGCAAAAGATAATGGGAATAAAGGCAAACCTGATTGGAGAGCTTGATTGAAATTGAGTTGCACCCGTGAGGTTTACAAAATAATCTTCAGGGTTTATGTGAGGCAGAGGTGATTCTGTGTAGTTGAGTTCCCTTCGGGGTTTGGAGGCTGCTCTGAACTCCGTTAGGTCTTCTCTCACTATCTTTTTCCTCGGGGTTTTGTTCCAAGGAAACCTCAGAGTATTTTGCTTCTCTTCCTTTTTCCCAAGTGAAGCCTTGGTATTTTATAGACTGAATTTCATGGTTTTGTGGGCTCAAATGAGAGAGACCCAAGTCCAAAATTTTTTATTATATTTTATTTATTTTTTTATTATTTTATTTATTTATTTATTTTTTTTGTAAAAAATATATATATATATATATATATATATATATATATATATATATATATATATTTTTTCATTTTTTTTTCACTTTATTTTATTTTATTTTATTTTTCGAATCTAATTCTGATTGACATGATGAAATGCAATATGAAATGCTAAATGAATGCATGAATGAGGAGGGCAAATTTTGGGGTGTTACAGCTGCCCCTATTCAATCATCAACTAAACCGAGTAGGATGAAAGTGAACAACTTATCAGACAAATGGGGTGAGCTGTGATTGAATACCAAAGACAGACCGAAAATTTACGCTCCGAGAACACCACAAAAACGCGGAAATACACCGCGCTGTTTATTTTTCTTCCGATCCTCTGGCTTAATCTGGAGTTTCGATCCTCTGGCTGAACCTATACTCAATTTAGTCCTCTGGTTGGATATTAATTTTGATCCTCGGGCTGGATACGATTTTGATCTTCTGGCTAGATCTTCTTCGATCTTCTGGCTAGATCTCCTCCGTTTCGATTCTCTGGCTGAATCTATTTCCTTTGATTCTCTGGCTGAATCTACTTCGATCTTCTGGCTAGATCTGAATTATTGCGATTTTCGATCTTCTGGCTAGATCTTCTTTGTTTCGATTCTCTGGTTGAATCTACTTCGATCTTCTGGCTAGATCTGAATTGTTGCGATTTTCGATCTTCTAGCTAGATCTTCTTTGTTTCGATTCTCTGGCTGAATCTACTTCGATCTTCTGGCTAGATCTGAATTGTTTTGATGATAAATTCTCATCATTGGGATCCCGCATCTGAGGCATGCGCTGGTTGTCCCTCTTTTGAAATCTACACCCAAACTTCATATTAGATATGCAGCTTCGAGAATATTCCACTTTTGGGCTTCGTACATATTCTTCGGGTTAGAACATGTTGTAACGACTCCTCAATTAGACTTGGGCTTACTGGGGAAATAAAGCTTGTAGGCGACTTCACTGGGGAATCTTCAAATTGAGCCTTAGGCTGGCTTACTGGAACACGATTCTCAGGCTGAATCTTCGAAATGACCCTCAGGCTGGATCACTGGAACACGATTCTCAGGCTGAATCTTTGAAATGACCCTCAGGCTGGATCACTGGAAAACGATTCTCAGGCTGAATCTTCAAAATGACCCTCAGGCTGGATCACTGGAAAACGATTCTCAGGCTGAATCTTCAAAACGACCCTCAGGTTGGATCACTCACGCTTGATCCTCTCTACATACTTAGATCGCTGTATCAATCCTTGAATGCTCTGTGGGGAATGATCCGTCTGCCGGGACCAATGAGCCACCAAAAATAAATTGGCTGCTTGAAAAGTTGACCTTGCGGGGGGAGTATCAACTATGGAAACTTTTCTCGGCGAGGCTCTGTGAGGAGAGTTTGTGGGGAAAACACTTCTTGGGGAAATGTCGTAGGAAACGACCTTTGCTGGGGATATGAACTTGCTAATCGTCCTCAAGCTGGGGATTAGAACAAATCTGTTAGAAATAATCTGCTGGGGATGAGATGAACACTGGGAACACCACCCTCTTGTCCGTTGGGTATGCAACCACTCCGTTGTTGCTAGGAAGATACAGTCTGACACTGTCAACTCCGCTGGGGATATATAGTCTGGATACTGTCAACTCTACTGGGGATAGACAGTCTGGATACTGTCAACTCTGTTGGGGAACATGCTATGCTGAGGAGAGACTTTGTCAACTGCTTGGGGATGAGGATTCATGACTTGGCATCCGGTTCCTGTGACCTGCAACAAAAAATACACGTATGCCTCGGGGGAATTACTCGGTTTGAATTCACCGTTCGGGATTAAGCACATTCAAAGCAATTTTAAATGTTTTCCTGTGCAAATCATCTGCAAAAGCCACCATTATGTTCATATGCAATATGTTTTATCAAAAATTCGGACATATTTGCAAACAAACTGATAAATGAAAAATAAAGAGGCTCTTTAACTGAATTATTCGACTCTTACTGGGGAGAAAATTTGTGCCAGGAATAGGCGAGGGTATCAGGAAGCTGATCCCTGAAAAGAGGTGATCGCTATAAAAAGAGAACTATCCTAATGGAAATGTGGAAACGGGGTCCCACTGAGTTTCGACTCTGCTATGGCTCGTATGTCCTCAAGACGCTCTGCTCATCTTGCTTTCTGAAGTGGATGATTAGTCGATCTTTAACCTTCGAAGATTGCCGGATTGAATGAAACGGTGATATAACACTGATGAACTCAGATCGCAGTCGTTCGCTTATTCCCTAACTTTTGCCTGGATCGCCCCCTTTTCGGGTTTTCAATCCATCAGGATACCCATTTTTGCCTGAGCCGTCCTTTTGGGTTTTCGACTTACCGGGTGTACTCTTTTTTTATATCCCTAATTTTCGCCCGAACCTCTTTATTCTTTTTTTTTTGGTTCGTCGGGATGCCCTTTTTTTGCCTGGACTATTCTTTTTATCGTCCAGCGGGTCTATTTTATGCGAAGTATTTTTTTTTAACTGCGTCTGAGTTAATAGGGGACGGGAATCCTTCGCCATCCATGGTTGTTAGCATCAAAACTCCGCCATAGAAAATCCTTTTAACCACGTACGGACCCTCATAGTTCGGTGTCCATTTGCCCCTGTGATCTGTGTTGGGAGGAAGAAATATTTTAAGTACCAATTCACCGACTTGATACCCCCGAGGGCGCACTTTCTGACCAAATGCTTTCTTCATTCGTCTCTGACCGAGATACGTCAATTCTGGGTACGTAGTTCCAGCATAGCACCATTTCTCGTTAGTTTGATTGATGACCAAAGCTGAATCCCCGTATACATCCAGGGTTTTAATCTGTATTTTGACGACTTCCTCAAGTCTTAGGATACAAGCTTCGTATTCGGCTTCATTGTTGGTGCAGGAAAAAGTTATTCTGGCACCAAATGGCATATGAACCCCCTTCCGGTGTGATCAACACTATACCAACTCCGCGACCATTGACGTGGACCGCCCCATCAAACATCATAACCCATTTGGATTTAGGGTCAGACCCCTCCTCCGGGAGTGGTTCCTCTCAATCTTTCGATTTGAGAAACATGATGTCCTCATCAGGAAAGTCAAACCTCATAGGTTGGTAATCATCAATCGGTTGCTCTGCAAGATAGTCTGACAAGACACTTCCCTTGATGGCTTTTTGTGAAGTGTATTGGATGTCATACTCTGTCAGTATCATTTGTCACCTAGTAACCTTTCCGGTAAGTGATGGCTTTTCAAAAATATACTTGACTGGATCCATTTTTGATATCAATAGAGTCGTGTGAGTCAACATATACTGTCTTAGTCGGCGAGCAGCCCATGCCAAAGCGTGGCAAGTTTTCTCGAGCAATGAGTATCTTTGTTCACAGTCGGTAAACTTTTGCTAAGGTAGTATATTGCATGCTCTTTTCGACCTGACTCGTCATGCTGACCGAGCACACAACCCATTGACCTTTCTAACACAGTCAAGTACATGATCAACGGTCTTTCCTCTCGGCCTGTAGACTGGCCCCGATCTTGATCTCTTTCTTGTCGTCTTCTGTACCAACGTTGATGGTCTCAACCACCTCCTGATAAGGTGTAATAGCTCGGTCCTCCTGTTTCAACAATCTGGCTAACCCTTCAGGCAATTTACAATATTCCTCAGCCCCTTCTTCGGCTTGATAGATAGGATTGTCGAAGTCATACTTGGCCATAGCAGTGTCGTTAGCAGTGAGATCCGAGTGGTCGGCTCTGCATGATGGAGGATCATGCTTTACCTTAGAATGAGAGATTTTTTTTGGAAAGAAAGAAAAAACGAAAAAAGAAACATTGCCATTTTTTTTGTAAAAGTAGAAAAAACTGAAAGAAAGAGAACACAAAATTGTTTGCAAAAGCCGTCCTTTATTGATGATAAAAATAATTGCGAAACGTAACTAAATGGATGGCCCTACAAATGAGTCGTTACACCTTGGGCAAAGTGTAAGACTTTATTATGCATGTAATAAAGGAAAACAATAAAAATCACTCTTTCAGTAGAGTAACCCGGACGGTTTTTTCAGACGACCAATTGTCGAGCTTTTCTCCCGGGACACACGAGCGAATCCAGCTATCTAAGTCACAGTCGCTGTCAGCCTTGTCTTCATCTACAGCATTGACGATGTGGGGAGAAACCAAACCCCCGCTGGAGAAAGTACCGGCTTCATTCTTCTGAGACCCCGGAGTATACCCCAATCCAAACTTGTCTTCTTTGATGACTGGCTCCACAAATTTGCCCCAGCCTTGGGCATTACCAGCTTTAACCACTTCGACAGCTTGCTTGTATGAAGAGATAGAAGTCCCGACCTTCTCAAACTCAGGTGAAAAGACAGCTTCGGGCGCGACCTCATTGATGTTTGTAGTTTCGAAGCCCTGACACAGCATCTCGTGCATCTTGTAACACCCTTCTACCCAAACGACATATTTAAAGAATTTATCAGAGTACAACATGTAGAAGAGTTTACATTTCATTCAACTTAACACTCATCACTTTACAACATAAAAATATTTCATTTATTTTAATAAAACTTCGCAGCGGACAACAACACAATTAATGATTTATAAAAATGTTTCAACAAAACATATCAATAATTTAGTCTTCATACACAACTTAAATAATAATATAATCTCTATTGAATCCCATAACCCCGGTGTCACATGACCAGAGCATTGACTCGACTCTGTAGAATAACTCTACACTTATTCTTCACCTCAACAAAAGCTACTCCTCATTATCTGCACATTGCTCATCATAGATGAACATAAACACATGCAGAAGGGGTGAGAATTACATTATTAAACAATAATATAACGACAGAATATAATATGAATAATTTGCACATATGTCAACACGGATCATCACAATCATCATTATAATCAACAAACTCATGAATATCAACAAAACAACACATCAATTGCAATGCACACACCCATGCATGACTCAACACGACTCGGTATACCCATTTTGTGACCACTACAGGATCACTACTCCCAGATTCACCACCATAGAATCCGAGTTCCCCATAAGGAACCAAGCCTCTCAACAAGCCCGGAGTCAACAACATCATTGGAACTCAGTCCGTTCATCACTAGGCATCGGCCTTTCATGAATGCATGCACATCAAACATGCATCATAATCAACATAGCAACAACAACATCATATAGTCATGTTATCATCATCATTAATAGCATGACATACAACTCAACAAAACAACAACAACATTACAACGATATCACATCTGGGAGTTTAAAACGCGAAAGCTGTCCGTCAAACTGATATGGCGAACGCCGTTAGGCTAATGGTGAACGCCATTAGCGTTAAACGCTCCTATTCTGGAAAAACTGTCTGTCAAACTGATATGGCGGACGCCGTTAGGCTAATGGTGAACGCCATTAGCGTTAAACGCTCTTATTCTGAAAACTGTCTGTCAAACTGATATGGCGAACGCCGTTAGGCTAATGGTGAACGCCATTAGCGTTAAACGCTCTTATTCTGAAAACTGTCTGTCAAACTGATATGGCGAACGCCATTAGGCTAATGGTGAACGCCATTAGCGTTAAACGCTCTTATTCTGGAAAAAGGCCCAAATGGCGAGCGCCAAAGGCATAATGGCGAACGTCATTTGGCTGTTATGTGCATAAACAAGATTTTAAGCGCAGAAACAGTGGACGCGCGGCTTCTAAGCCTACAACCCAATATCAACATTTAACAATCATACATACACAACATACTTCGATTACAATGTATATAACGCCACCATACTCACAGATCGGACAATTTCCCTCAAAAACCACAACTTTCCCAATCTCCCTAAATTCCCCAAATTTATCAACAACCCAATCCTATATCATGTAATTGCTCGCATATTATCGTGTAATAAGGTTCAGACCCCTTACCTCTTTGGATTGAAGGAAGCTCTGAGCAATCTTTGGTCTTTTCCTCTTCCTTCTCTTTCTCTTCAGCGCTTCTCCCTTTTCTGACTCTGAGGCAAAATACGTGAAAATGAAAACCTTCAGTTATCTCCTTTGGCCTCTTTTACCCCATTCCACTTTTACCCTTCCACTCTTCATATTCCAATTATATTATTTATTTAATTATTATTAAAATAAATAATATCTATAATAATAATAATAATAATAATAATCCAATAATTCAACTTTATTTAATTAAATTAATAAAATACTATTAACTCAATTAAATAATTCTCTTATTTTAATCGGGGTGTTACAACTCTCCCCCACTTTAGAAGTTTTCGTCCTCGAAAACATACCTCAAGCAAATAGAGCCGGATACGACTCCTTCATCTGATCTTCACGCTCCCAAGTCAAGCTCTCACCAGCTGGACCTCCCCAAACAACTTTCACTAGAGCAATCTTCTTACCTCTCAGGGTCTTCTCTTCTCGGTCATCTATCCGAATTGGCAACACCTCAACGGTCAAATTATCCCTCACCTGGATATCATCCAACTGAACAACATGCGACGGATCCGCAATATACTTTCTTAACTGAGATACATGAAACACGTCATGCAGATTAGAAAGCGACGGCGGTAAAGCTATCCGATACGCCACTTCCCCAACCCTCTTCAAAATCTGATACGGACCCACAAACCTCGGAGTAAGCTTTCTAGACTTTAAAGCTCTACCCACACCTGTCGTCGGAGTAACTCTCAAGAACACATGATCTCCCTCTTGGAATTCAAGTGCCTTTCTCCTCTTATCATGATAACTCTTCTGACGACTCTGAGAAATCTTCATCTTCTCCTGAATCATCTTAACCTTTTCAGTCGTCTGCTGCACAATCTCAGGTCCGAGTACAACACTCTCACCTGACTCATACCAACACAATGGAGTTCTACACCTCCTACCATACAATGCTTCATATGGAGCCATACCGATACTAGCATGAAAACTATTATTATAAGTAAACTCCACCAACGGCAAATAACTATCCCAAGAACCACTCTGCTCCAACACACAAGCTCTCAACAAATCCTCCAAGGATTGGATAGTTCTTTCAGTCTGACCGTCAGTCTGAGGATGATAAGCTGAACTCAACCTCAACTTAGTCCCCAACGCTTTCTGCAAACTTTCCCAAAATCTAGAAGTAAATCTGGGATCTCTATCAGACACAATACTGGATGGAATACCATGCAGCCTCACTATCTCCTCAATATACAACTCTGCCAACTTCTCTAAAGAGTGATTAATCTTCATCGGCAAGAAATGCGCCGACTTAGTCAATCGATCCACAATCACCCAAATAGAATCATTACCTTTCACCGTCCTCGGCAGTCCCGTCACAAAATCCATGGAAATGCTATCCCACTTCCATTCAGGAATCTTCAAAGGTTGCATCATACCTGTCGGTTTCTGATGTTCAATCTTTGACTTCTGACAAGTCAAACAGGCATACACAAACTTAGCAACATCTCTTTTCATACCCGCCCACCAAAACAACTTCTTCAAATCTTGATACATTTTAGTTGCACCTGGATGGATACTCAATCCACTCCTATGGCCCTCTTCAAGAATACTCTTTTTCAATTCAGACACCTCGGGAACACAAACTCTACCTTTAAATCGCAGGATGCCATTCTCATCAATCTCAAATTTACCACCATTACCCTGGTTAACCATAGTAATATGATCAACTAGAGCGACATCAACTTGCTGACCATTCCGAATATCTTCCAGAATTCCACTAGTCAACTTCAGCATACTCAACTTTACACTATCAGCGGAAACTTCACAACCCAAACTCATATCACGGAACTGTTCAATTAACTCAAGCTCCCGAACCATCATCATAGACATATGCAGAGACTTCCTACTCAGCGCATCTGCAACTACATTAGCCTTACCGGGATGATAACTCAATTCGAAGTCAAAATCCTTCAGTAATTCTAACCACCTTCTCTGCCTCATATTTAACTCTTTCTGATCAAACAGATACTTCAGACTCTTGTGATCACTGAACACTTCGAATCTGGAACCATACAGATAATGCCTCCACATTTTCAACACAAATACAACAGCTGCAAGCTCTAGATCATGCGTAGGATAATTCCTCTCATGAACTCTCAACTGTCTAGAAGCATAAGCTACAACTTTACCATTCTGCATCAAAACACCACCAAGACCCATCAAAGAAGCATCACAATAAACAACGAAGGACTCACCAGGATTAGGCAAGATCAACACTGGAGCACTGGTCAACCGCCTCTTCAACTCAACAAAACTCGCTTCACAAGCTGCATCCCACACATACACTTGACCCTTCTTAGTCAACTGCGTCAACGGCAATGCCAACTTAGAGAAGCCTTCAATAAATCTGCGATAATAACCAGCTAACCCCAGAAAACTGCGTATCTCAGTAGCAGACTTCGGAGTCTCCCACTGTAATACAGCATCAACTTTAGCAGGATCAACAGAGATCCCACCACTCGAAATCACATGGCCAAGGAAACTCACTTCCTTCAACCAGAACTCACATTTAGATAACTTTGCATATAATTTCTTTTCTCTTAACACCTGCAAAACAATTCTCAGATGTCCTGCATGCTCTTCTTCCGTCTTAGAATATATCAATATATCATCTATGAACACCACAACAAAATCATCAAGGTACGGATGGAATATACGATTCATATATTCCATAAACACACCTGGAGCATTAGATACACCGAACGGCATCACAGTGTATTCATAATGACCATACCTCGTACGGAAAGCAGTCTTCGCGATATCATCTGACTTCACTCGGATCTGATGATAACCCGATCGCAAATCAATCTTACTGAAAACATGAGCTCCAACCAACTGGTCCATCAAATCATCAATCCTCGGCAATGGATACCGATTCTTGATAGTCACCTTATTCAACTGCCGATAATCGACACACAACCTCATCGTACCTTCTTTCTTCTTCACTAACAATACTGGTGCACCCCAAGGAGAAACACTTGGACGCACAAACTTCTTCTCAAGCAATTCTTCAAGTTGCTTCTTCAGTTCAACTAATTCAGTTGCCGACATCCTATAAGGAGACATCGACACTGGACTCGTACCTGGTACTAAGTCAATGGCAAATTCGACTTCACGTTCTGGAGGTAAATCACTTACATCCTCCGGAAACACATCCTGAAATTCACAGACAACAGGCAAATCTACACTCACTACTTTCTTATCCGCTTGTAGAGACGCAAATAAAGCGAATACCTGAGCTTCATCTTTCACAAAATCCCCTATCTGCCTAGCAGATAGAAATCTTGCCTCATCATTCTCACCAACTTCAGAGAACCGCACCGTCTTCCTATAGCAGTCGATGAACACGCCATAGAATCCTAGCCAATTCATTCCTAGAATAATATCAATTTGGTGCAAGGGTAAACACAACCACCACCGTTAAATATCGACAGTGTCATTTACACTAATCGACCAACAGGGAAAACATCACATTACGACTCGACTGGACTGACCATGCTCTGATACCACTAATGTAACACCCTTCTACCCAAACGACATATTTAAAGAATTTATCAGAGTACAACATGTAGAAGAGTTTACATTTCATTCAACTTAACACTCATCACTTTACAACATAAAAATATTTCATTTATTTTAATAAAACTTCGCAGCGGACAACAACACAATTAATGATTTATAAAAATGTTTCAACAAAACATATCAATAATTTAGTCTTCATACACAACTTAAATAATAATATAATATCTATTGAATCCCATAACCCCGGTGTCACATGACCAGAGCATTGACTCGACTCTGTAGAATAACTCTACACTTATTCTTCACCTCAACAAAAGCTACTCCTCATTATCTGCACATTGCTCATCATAGATGAACATAAACACATGCAGAAGGGGTGAGAATTACATTATTAAACAATAATATAACGACAGAATATAATATGAATAATTTGCACATATGTCAACACGGATCATCACAATCATCATTATAATCAACAAACTCATGAATATCAACAAAACAACACATCAATTGCAATGCACACACCCATGCATGACTCAACACGACTCGGTATACCCATTTTGTGACCACTACAGGATCACTACTCCCAGATTCACCACCATAGAATCCGAGTTCCCCATAAGGAACCAAGCCTCTCAACAAGCCCGGAGTCAACAACATCATTGGAACTCAGTCCGTTCATCACTAGGCATCGGCCTTTCATGAATGCATGCACATCAAACATGCATCATAATCAACATAGCAACAACAACATCATATAGTCATGTTATCATCATCATTAATAGCATGACATACAACTCAACAAAACAACAACAACATTACAACGATATCACATCTGGGAGTTTAAAACGCGAAAGCTGTCCGTCAAACTGATATGGCGAACGCCGTTAGGCTAATGGTGAACGCCATTAGCGTTAAACGCTCCTATTCTGGAAAAACTGTCTGTCAAACTGATATGGCGGACGCCGTTAGGCTAATGGTGAACGCCATTAGCGTTAAACGCTCTTATTCTGAAAACTGTCTGTCAAACTGATATGGCGAACGCCGTTAGGCTAATGGTGAACGCCATTAGCGTTAAACGCTCTTATTCTGAAAACTGTCTGTCAAACTGATATGGCGAACGCCATTAGGCTAATGGTGAACGCCATTAGCGTTAAACGCTCTTATTCTGGAAAAAGGCCCAAATGGCGAGCGCCAAAGGCATAATGGCGAACGTCATTTGGCTGTTATGTGCATAAACAAGATTTTAAGCGCAGAAACAGTGGACGCGCGGCTTCTAAGCCTACAACCCAATATCAACATTTAACAATCATACATACACAACATACTTCGATTACAATGTATATAACGCCACCATACTCACAGATCGGACAATTTCCCTCAAAAACCACAACTTTCCCAATCTCCCTAAATTCCCCAAATTTATCAACAACCCAATCCTATATCATGTAATTGCTCGCATATTATCGTGTAATAAGGTTCAGACCCCTTACCTCTTTGGATTGAAGGAAGCTCTGAGCAATCTTTGGTCTTTTCCTCTTCCTTCTCTTTCTCTTCAGCGCTTCTCCCTTTTCTGACTCTGAGGCAAAATACGTGAAAATGAAAACCTTCAGTTATCTCCTTTGGCCTCTTTTACCCCATTCCACTTTTACCCTTCCACTCTTCATATTCCAATTATATTATTTATTTAATTATTATTAAAATAAATAATATCTATAATAATAATAATAATAATAATAATCCAATAATTCAACTTTATTTAATTAAATTAATAAAATACTATTAACTCAATTAAATAATTCTCTTATTTTAATCGGGGTGTTACAACTCTCCCCCACTTTAGAAGTTTTCGTCCTCGAAAACATACCTCAAGCAAATAGAGCCGGATACGACTCCTTCATCTGATCTTCACGCTCCCAAGTCAAGCTCTCACCAGCTGGACCTCCCCAAACAACTTTCACTAGAGCAATCTTCTTACCTCTCAGGGTCTTCTCTTCTCGGTCATCTATCCGAATTGGCAACACCTCAACGGTCAAATTATCCCTCACCTGGATATCATCCAACTGAACAACATGCGACGGATCCGCAATATACTTTCTTAACTGAGATACATGAAACACGTCATGCAGATTAGAAAGCGACGGCGGTAAAGCTATCCGATACGCCACTTCCCCAACCCTCTTCAAAATCTGATACGGACCCACAAACCTCGGAGTAAGCTTTCTAGACTTTAAAGCTCTACCCACACCTGTCGTCGGAGTAACTCTCAAGAACACATGATCTCCCTCTTGGAATTCAAGTGCCTTTCTCCTCTTATCATGATAACTCTTCTGACGACTCTGAGAAATCTTCATCTTCTCCTGAATCATCTTAACCTTTTCAGTCGTCTGCTGCACAATCTCAGGTCCGAGTACAACACTCTCACCTGACTCATACCAACACAATGGAGTTCTACACCTCCTACCATACAATGCTTCATATGGAGCCATACCGATACTAGCATGAAAACTATTATTATAAGTAAACTCCACCAACGGCAAATAACTATCCCAAGAACCACTCTGCTCCAACACACAAGCTCTCAACAAATCCTCCAAGGATTGGATAGTTCTTTCAGTCTGACCGTCAGTCTGAGGATGATAAGCTGAACTCAACCTCAACTTAGTCCCCAACGCTTTCTGCAAACTTTCCCAAAATCTAGAAGTAAATCTGGGATCTCTATCAGACACAATACTGGATGGAATACCATGCAGCCTCACTATCTCCTCAATATACAACTCTGCCAACTTCTCTAAAGAGTGATTAATCTTCATCGGCAAGAAATGCGCCGACTTAGTCAATCGATCCACAATCACCCAAATAGAATCATTACCTTTCACCGTCCTCGGCAGTCCCGTCACAAAATCCATGGAAATGCTATCCCACTTCCATTCAGGAATCTTCAAAGGTTGCATCATACCTGTCGGTTTCTGATGTTCAATCTTTGACTTCTGACAAGTCAAACAGGCATACACAAACTTAGCAACATCTCTTTTCATACCCGCCCACCAAAACAACTTCTTCAAATCTTGATACATTTTAGTTGCACCTGGATGGATACTCAATCCACTCCTATGGCCCTCTTCAAGAATACTCTTTTTCAATTCAGACACCTCGGGAACACAAACTCTACCTTTAAATCGCAGGATGCCATTCTCATCAATCTCAAATTTACCACCATTACCCTGGTTAACCATAGTAATATGATCAACTAGAGCGACATCAACTTGCTGACCATTCCGAATATCTTCCAGAATTCCACTAGTCAACTTCAGCATACTCAACTTTACACTATCAGCGGAAACTTCACAACCCAAACTCATATCACGGAACTGTTCAATTAACTCAAGCTCCCGAACCATCATCATAGACATATGCAGAGACTTCCTACTCAGCGCATCTGCAACTACATTAGCCTTACCGGGATGATAACTCAATT